>NC_079498.1:27680488-28010624 GCF_030052815.1 Hevea brasiliensis | reverse complement strand
TAAGTCCTTCTATATTTAGAAAATTCACTTTTATAGTTCTTTGTCTTTCAAATTCCTCCATTCTAACCATACTTTTAAATTTCCACTTCATATAATATTTTGGCACCATCCTTTTTGTGATCAATGTTATTTAATTTTTTTAATATTTATTTATTTAATAATGTAACCTAAATTTTAAACGAAATTTTTTTCTTGTCAAATATGTTTGCTTATTTTTATAGGTTATATTTGTAACTATCAATTTATTAGATAATGGCTCCTAGTAAAGGATGGATGGATCTTGTTGGTGATCGTCTTAATGATGTATATTTACGTGGGGTTGAGGAATTTTTAGACTATGCTTTTAATAAGACTGGGAGGCGTGGGGAAATACGTTGTCCATGTGTCAAGTGTAGTAACACGTATTCCGCCACACGAGAAGTGGTAGGGACACACCTCAAGGTGTATGGAATAATACATAATTATACATTTTGGTATCACCATGGAGAAAGGGTAGGTGAATCTGAATCTAATTTAGAAAGTGTTTAACAAAGTGAAGATGAGCTTAGCAATGAGATGCATGACATTTTAAGGGATTTGTATCCAGAGTTTTATAGTCAAGATATAAATGATATGGATACAGATATCACCACTAGTGATATTCATAAAGAGGAACTGAATGAGGAAGCAAATAAATTCTATAGGTTACTGAGAGATTTTGAGCAACCATTATACCAAGGTTGTAAGAGCTCAAAGTTATCTTGCTTAGTCAAATTGCTCCATATCAAGAGCCTTGGTCGATGGAGTAATGAGTCATTTACTATGTTGTTGCAATTATTGAAAGATGAATTATTACCTTAAGGATCTAATTTGCCACAATCATATTATGATGCAAAGAAAGTAATTCAAGATCTTGGTCTCTCATACAAAAAAATTGATGCATGTGTAAATAATTGCATGTTATATTGGAAAGAGGATGAGAGGCTAGATTTTTGTAAGATTTGTGGCTATTCTAGATGGAAGACTGATAAATATAATGGGGAAGACAAGGTTAAAACCAATGGGAAGAGAATACCAAAAAAAATTCTGCGTTGCTTTCCACTAAAGCCAAGACTTCAAAGATCGTTTATGTCCACAAAGACAGCGTCTTTGATGAGATGGCATAAAGATAAGAGGGTAGATGATGGAGTGATGAGACACCCTGCTGATTCAATGGCATAGATTTCCTTTGACAAACTACATCCAAATTTTGCCTCAGACTCTCGCAATGTGAGACTAGGCCTTGCTAGTGATGGATTTCAACCTTTTTCCAATTCAAAAATGCCATATAGTGTTTGGCCAGTTCTACTCATGCCATACAATTTACCACCTTGGATGTGCATGAAATAATCAAATTTTATTTTATCAATGCTTATTCCAGGTCCTAAGGGTCCCGGAGATGCAATTGATATCTATCTTCAACCTTTAGTAGAAGAACTAAGAGAGTTGTGGGAAACTAGCATTGATACATTTGATGCATATGCACAATAGAATTTCAAGTTACATGCAGTTTTACTATGGACTATCAATGATTTCCCTGCATATGGGAACTTATCTGGTTAGAGTACTAAAGGAAAGTTGGCCTGTCCTTGTTGTAATAAGGACACCTCTTGGATGAGGTTGGCCAATGGAGGCAAGCAATGTTATATGGGTCATCGATGATATCTTCCTCTTAATCACAAATGGAGAAATGATAACGAATCTTTTGATGGCACAAGAGAGCGAGGGTTACCACCCAAGCCACTTTCAGGAGATGATATACTTGATCAAGTGAAAAATCTTGAAGGCGTCATATTAACTAAGGCTCCTCATATGAAGAAAACAATCTCACATGATGGTAGGGGGGACAATTGGAATAAAAAGAGTATATTCTTTGACCTTCCATATTGGAGGACCTTATTGCTACGTCACAACTTAGATGTCATGCACATTGAAAAGAATATATGCGATAATATACTAGGGACAATCATGAACATAAAGGGAAAAATTAAAGATAGCATCAAAACTCGCCTTGACTTGCAAGCATTAAATATAAGGCCAGAGTTACACCCAGTACAGCAGGGGAATAAAGTTGTGATACCTCCAGCATTGTACAGTTTATCTACTACTGAAAAATACAAGCTTTGCCAATTCTTGAAGCAGTTAAAAGTTCCAGATGGATTTTCATCCAATATTTCTCTTTGTGTAAACATGAAAGAGAGTAAAATCTCGGGATTAAAGAGTCATGATTGTCATGTTCTTCTATTACATATACTTCCTCTTGCAATACGTGGTTTACTTCCTAAAGTAGTATATGAACCATTTGTTGAGCTGTCATTGTTCTTCACTCATTTAGGAGCAAAGTCATTAAAGGTAGATGCATTGGAGCAATTAGAAAAGCAAATTCCTATAACTCTTTGTAAGCTAGAAAGGATCTTTCCACCTTCATTCTTTGACATTATGATGCATTTGCCTATGCATTTGGCTAATGAAGCTAAAATTGGTGGACCAGTACAATATCGTTGGATGTACCCAATAGAACGAGCATTATATTCATTTAAGTCATGTGTTCGTAATAGAGCTTGTATAGAGGGTTCAATTGCAGAGGCATACATTGCAAATGAGTGCATGACTCTTTGCTCAAGGTACTTGCATGGCATTGAGACAAAGTTCAATCGAATGGAACACAACTATGATGGTGGCAGTAATAAAAATGAAGGAGGCTTATCAATTTTCTCCAAAGTAGGATGAGGATTAGGTGCTAGTAAAACTCGTGATCTTGATACACAGGAGTGGGAGCAAGCTCATATTTATGTATTAAAGAATTGTGATGAAGTCCAGCCGTACATCGAGTATGATATTTTTTTTTTATTCATATTGTATTTACTCTTTTTTTTTTTAATTTATCACAATCGCCTATAATCCTCTTTTTTTTTTTCCCCCTTAGAGAGTATTCACAATTGTAGAAGGAGAAACAATAAATATAGTTAGTGCTTTTGCCCCACAAATAGGACTAGACAGTGAGAGTAAACAAAGGTTTTGGGAAGATATGGATGATTTAATGCAAAGCATACTGAATGAAGAGAATGTTTTCATTGGTGGAGATTTGAATGGGCATGTAGGAAGTGATAGACAAGGTTATGAGAATGTTCATGGAGGTTTTGGTTTTGGCAGTCGAAATGAGGAGAGAAAAAGCATATTGGATTTTGCTATAGCATACGACCTAATACTAGCAAACACCTACTTTATAAAAAGAGAGTCACATTTAGTGACTTTCAAAAGTGGGCAACATAGAAGCCAAATCGACTTCCTCTTAACTAGGAAGACAAATAGAGCCCTATGCAAGGATTGCAAGGTCATTCCAGGAGAAGCTTTAACAAGTCAACATCGGTTAGTGGTCTTGGATGTCAAGTTTAGGAACAATTCAAGTAAGGTCAGAAGAAATAGTGTAGCTCGAACAAAGTGGTGGGAGTTCAAAGGAGTAAAGCAAGTGAAGTTCAAAAATGAGCTTCTCGAGTCTGAAGTATGGAAGCTGGATATGGAGGCCAATGATATGTGGATACAGATGGCATCAAAGATTAGAGAAGTAGCTAGAAAAGTACTTGGAGAGTCTAAAGGACATGAACCACCCTCAAAAGAGAGATGGTGGTGGAATGAGGAAGTACAAAAGGCAGTAAAGAGAAAAAGGGAATGGTATAAGAAATTACCTAAATGTGATAATAATGAGGCATATGAACAGTACAAGATAGCAAAGAAAGAGGCAAAAAAGGCAGTTAGTCAAGCAAGAGCACAGGCCTTTGAAAAGTTATATGAGAAACTTGGAACTAAAGAAGGGGAGAAAGATATTTATAGATTAGCAAGGAGGAGATAAAGGAAATGTCAATATCTCAATCAAGTTAGGTGCATTAAGGATAAAGAAGGAAAAGTGTTGGTGAAAGATGAGGACATTAAAGAAAGATGGAGAAATTATTTTAATGATCTCTTTAATAATAGTCAAAATGGTAATAGCGTGAATATAGATTATAGAACAATAGAAAAGAATGTGAATTATACTAGAAGGATTAGATCTTTAGAAGTAAAGGAAGCACTTAAGAGAATGAAAGTAGGTAAAGCCTGTGGACCCGATGAAATACCAATTGAAGTGTGGAAGTATTTGGGAGATATGGGAGTGGCATGGTTAACTAAATTATTTAATAAAATTCTAAACTCAAAGAAAATGCCTGATGAATGAAGGAAGAGTATTTTAGTACCTATTTTTAAAAATAAGGGAGACATACAGAGTTGCTCAAACTATAGGGGAATTAAACTCATGAGCCATACTATGAAGTTGTGGAAGAGAGTTATGGAGCATCGGCTACGTCATGATACTTCTATCTCTCTCAATCAATTTGGTTTCATGCCCGATCGTTCAACTATGGAAGCGATCTTTCTCATTAGAAGCTTGATGGAGAAATATAGAAATGTGAAGAAAGATCTACACATGGTTTTTATTGATTTGGAGAAGGCTTATGATAGTGTTCCAAGAGAGGTCTTATGGAACGTGTTAGAACAAAAGAGGGTATTTATTAGGTACATACAAGTATTGAAAGATATGTATGAAGGAGCAACTACTATTGTGCGCACAGTGGGAGGGGACACAAGAGATTTTTCGATCTCAATTGGATTACACCAAGGATCAGCCATAAGCCCTTACCTTTTTACATTAGTTTTAGATGAACTGACGAAACATATATAAGAGAGTATTCCTTGGTGCATGATGTTTGCGGATGATATTATTCTGATAGATGAGGCACGAGAAGGAGTCAATAGAAAGCTAGAACTTTGGAGAAGTACTCTAGAGTCAAAGGGTTTTAAGTTAAGTAGAACGAAGACAGAATACATGCATTGCAAGTTTAGTGAATGCCAAACTGGTGATAGGGAAGGAGTTAGTTTGAATGGAGTGATACTGCCCCAAAGTAATCACTTTAAATATCTAGGCTCAGTCCTTCAAGTAGATGGGGGATGTGAGGAGGATGTTAGTCATAGGATTAAAGCTGGATGGTTGAAGTGGAGACGTGCAACGGGAGTTTTATGTGATCGTAAGATTCCTAATAAATTGAAAGGAAAATTTTACCGTACAGCCATACGACCGGCTATGTTATATGGTATTGAGTGTTGGGCACTGAAAGAGTCGTATGCATCTAAGATAAGAGTTGCAGAGATGAGAATGTTAAAGTGGATGAGTGGCCATACTAGATTAAATAAAGTCCGTAATGAGAGTATTAGAGAAAAGGTAGGAGTGGTGCCAATTGAAGATAAGTTGAGAGAAGGGAGATTGAGGTGGTTTGGTCATGTGAAGCGTAGACATACGGAGGCTCTAGTTAGACAAGTAGAGCACATTAGGTTAGAGGATAAAAAGAAAAAAAGGGGTAGACCTAAATTGACTTGGAGGAGAGTAGTACAATATGACCTACAAGCACTACACATTTCTAAGGATTTAACCCAAAATCGTTCAGAGTGGAGAAAGCGAATCCATATAGCCGACCCCAAATTTTTGGGATAAAGGCTTAGTTGAGTTGAGTTGAGTTGAGAGAGTATTCACAATTGCCAGCAACCAATTTAGTAGGTATGTCAGAAGGTCAATGGAATAAAAATTTTGTTAGATGGTTTAAGACGAAAGTAAGTACACTTTAAGTTTTGTATGTATTTTGAGTAATTAATTATTTCAATTGTTTGTAACCATTAGGAATTGATTTTTCACTTTTTCAAACAAATTTTTTTTATAGGTTGCATGGTTGCATAAAAATGACTCAAGTCCAATGATGGGAGCCCTACTCTTATTATCACGCGGTCTTGCTCGATATGTGACATCTTTTTATGGTTACATTGTCAATGGGTATAGGTTTCATACTGAATATCATGACCAAGGTTTGAGGACACAAAATAGTGGAGTTGTTGTAATTGGAGATATTGGTGATGAAGTTAACAACATAGATTACTATGGTGTCTTAACTGAGATTATTCAATTGCAATATCTTGGAGGAAGACGTGTGGTGTTATTTCGTTGTAATTAGTGGGATGTTTATGATCAAGTGAGGGGGGTTAAGATTGATGAATATGGGGGGGTTAGTGCTAATTGTAAATGAACTTTGAAAACAAATGAACCTTTCATTTTAGCTAACCAAGCATCACAAGTCTTTTATGTTCCAGACAATATTTACAAAGGCTGGCATTGTGTGATAAAGGCACATCCTCGAGATTCCTATGACATCCCATTAGAAGAAGACATTGACCCCGTTGATTTAAATCAATTAGGTGAAGCATATCAAGCTGATGATTCTGTCAATCTTGAATCTGGAGAAATAACTACAGTTGATGCAAATGACCAAATTAGTTGGAAAAGGATGGATATAGAGCCACAAATAATTGATATATCTTCAAAACAGAAGAAAAGAAAACATGGATCATAAAGTTTATTTAATTATTATTGTTTGAATGCTAGTGTGTAATGTTTCTTTTCAAAATAAACTCTATAATATATACATAATTTATTTTGGATGTTTATGTGTAATTAAGTTATTCAATGTAATTTACATTTCATTTTGTCTTTTTCCCATATTTTATTTATGTTGTTTCCCATATTTATTTATATCATGATATATTTTGTTGGTTTGAAAAAAAATTCACATATATTTGATGTGCTAATATTCCAGGTAAAAGACGCTAGAAAAGGGGTCACAAAAAAAGAAAGGACCTAAGACAAATATAGTGAAGAGTTTATTTATATTACCGGGTACATTAAGAAGGGCAAGGGGACATGAACATCGATCAAGATCATTTTTACCTATGACATCCACACAAAGTCAAACTGCATCAATTGCACGTTGTTCGTTAGAGCCACATAATAACATCTCTCTTTTTCAAGATGTTGATCATAGGGAAGAAGATGGTGGAGTACAAGAACAAATACCTGAACAAGTGCATGAAGGTTCAACTCCTATTTTTCTATTTCATCCAGGGTTATGAATTTAGTTTACATTAATAATTTACTTTTTATTTTTAATATTGATAGATTTTGATACTATGCAATGTAATACAAAAAGGCAACATCAAAGTAATAACAATCCAGCTCAGGAAGAAACACAAGAAGGTTTAAATAATTATTGTCATATGTATTATTAATAATTTATATTTATTATTGATGCATTATTTCTATATCATTAATGAAGTTCTGAGGACTTTTTTATTTAGGTATTTCCACTATACAAAAGAAGAGAAAAACAAGAGGAATGAACAAGGGTAAAAAGATTGCAGCACTTAAGGATGGAGAGAAACTGGATGTGGTTTTTTATAATAATCGAGTTGTTGGAGAAAATCATGCAGAATGGTCAAGACATTTGGGCAAAATAGTGCATGACCCAAACATTTGTCCAATAAGAGTGCACTCATGAAAGCAAATTGGAGAAGATACAAAAGATCATATGTGGGATTCAGTCAAGGTACCTTACTTTTAATAAAACATTGGATTAATTTAATTTGCATTTATTCATTCATTCTTTTTTTTTTTTGTAGAAGAAATTTAAAAATGTTGACATTGAGCTATATCGAGAAAAGACTTTAGAGCATATGAATCATTTGTGGAATAATTGGAGAGGGGATTTGAAACACCACAATATAAAGCCTTGTGGTTCTTTTCCAGAGATGTTGAAAAATGTTCCTCAAGGGATGCATCAAGAAGATTGGGAATGGTTTAGTTAAGAACCATTTTTGCACCAGAAAATTTAAGGTATGATATTTTATTTTACTAATATTAGAAATTATGTAAATTAAATATAAGTATTTTTATCTTTAGTTTTATTATTTTTTAGAAGGGTTAACATAATGTTTTTAAATATTTTTTTTAATGTAGGAAATAAGTGTTCGAAACTCTTAAAATAGAAAAAAATTAACTATGCTTCATCGTACTGGTAGCAAACCTTACAGACAAATTATCTATGATTTGATAATATTAGTGAAATTTTTTCATGCTTTTTCATTTTAGAGATTAAATATATTATGCTATTGTGTAACAATATTATATTTTATAAAGGGAGGCAAGGATGGCAATCCATTAGACATTGGAACTATATTCTTTGAAACTCATAAGAAGGGTGCAAATTTGGTTGACTCTAATGTTTAAGAGAAATATGTATGTTATATTACTTTTATTGGAAATCTGTTTCTTTTCATAAATTGTTATATTTGTGTCCTTGATTAATCATAATTATTATAGGATCAAATACGTGATGTCATCCAATCCAACCCTTCTTTGTCTCATATGGAGGTAGTAGAACAATGTTTTGAAACACGACATCATGATCAAGTTATTGGTTATGGGGTGGAATAAAGGCAAAAGAAGTTAAGAAATCTCGTTCCAATGTTGGCCTTCAAGAGGAGAATCGATTGCTTAAGGATCGTTTGTCTGAAGTAGAAACTAGGATGAAACACCTAGAGGACTTATTATTGAGCCAATACTCTAATGCTCCATCTAGAACTCCGCTATCTACAAATCAATTAAGACAAATTATCTTCTTTTTTATCTACTATATAATAGTGGATTTCATAGTTGTTGCAATCTAATTATATTTTTATATTTTGGTGCAGATGTGATTATGCAAATAGTGAAAGCATTGAAGTAACTTTTTGTCACACCTTACCCCTCTGTAAGGCATAACATGATCCCGTAGAATACCTAATGAACTACCGAACTTCACCTACCGATAACTCATTAAGTACCCTACAAGGGATTTTAAAACAATTTTCTTATTTTTGGTAAGTGGTGAGCATTTCCTAATAGGTATTTAAAACATTTAATTGAAATTAGAAACTAGTTAAAACTTTTGGCCCATTTTATTTTTCCGCAAATTTTATAAAAATTTTGATAGAGTTCCGTTTATATTTTGAGAAAACAGTTCTTCAAATACCTATAAAAAGCACTTCTAAAAATTTTCTCAACCACTACTTCACATTCTCAATCAAACTCAATTCATTTCAACAACTCCACAATCATTTCAATCAATTTCTCAAGTTCAAAATTTAATAATCCTCAAAATACTAGCAATACATTTCATTCAGATTAAATAAAATAGTTCCACTCATATTTCACTAGAGACAAAACAATTTATATTCATCATACTAGAAATTTTCATTAAGAAAATCCAAACTAAATTTATTACAACTTTATACAAACTTTGTACAAACTGCTCAAGACCTATTTTACAAGTCCATACAATTACGTGCAATACATATATCAAAATGAATATTCTGATGTGGTATAAATTATACCCGATAACTTCTAGCAGTACTGTCTCTCAAGAAATTCAATCACTCCTCTAGTCTCTATATCTCATGACAAAGATACAAAGCTATCGCTGAGTGGTGAACTCAGTGGTGCACAAACTAATAATTTAAAACTTAATACAAATTATTCTTGACAATTCATAACAAATAGAATTTTAAAATTTCTAAATTCTTCAAAATCCATGACCTTCAGAAATCAACATTATCGTTCATGCAAATTATTCATTTGAATAACATTTTGATCAAACAGTAACTATTTATTTACATTTCTTTTAAATTCCGAAGCAATACAAAAATTTTTGAATCACTGACAAATTATTTTTTTTAATCACAATTTATCAAATCATGCATAATTTAAAGGGCGTTGCCAACAATATACACAGTCGAACCCATTACCCAAAATTCAAATAGATGCCGTGTTGTACACCACGACATTTCACATTCTCCCAATAACCGAGGCTAAAAGGGAGAAACAAAGACTAGCTAGTATATATGAGTACTCATTCACATCATTCCCCAACCGCAAGCTGGAGAGGAAGAAACTCGCCCCATCAAGTGGAGGAGTTATCTCACTAGACAAGCTAATGAGAATTCACAACATATTTTGTCATGTCAACTGTGGTTTCAAATCATATTCAAAACAATTTCTATTTACAAAGTGTTTACAAATCATTAATATATTTAATCATCATAAATTCATGCTCAAGGTTGGCAACACATCAAACTTAAAATTTACAATCCTCAAAACAATGCAATAAATCCTTAAATGCATAAGAAAATTTAGATTCAAATTATACAATTTCATTCAATAAGTTAAAATTCTCAACACAACAAAAATCATAAATCATACAATAAATTTATTTCAAATCAATTTGGAATTGAAAAATAACAAAAGAGTTAGTTGTGCACAAACCTCAAACGAGTCGCCTGTTGGCCTTGACTCGACTCCTCGGGTTCCTTCCCGGTACTCTTTTCAACTGAAACACACAATTTTTATAATGTTTCAGTACTAGAACTTAACATAAATCCAAAATAAATTTAGCTTCACATTTACCTAGCTCTGACGTGTTAAATTCGACGTTCTCGAAATTTTGTGTTTCGGGTTACTATTCACTACACTATTCAAGTCAAATTGTTGACTTTTTAAGGCTTAATAGGTATGGGAACTCCAACTTCACCCACATACCACATTTTGGTCACTAAACTTGTTGGTTTTGGTCATTTTCTCAAAGCTTAGGTCTTTTAGGCAAAATTGCCAATTTTCGGTTTTGGAGTCCTAAGTTGCACTATTTCATTGGTCCTTTTACTGTTGGAATTTGGCAAACCTTCCTTCATAGAAAATGTTCCTTATTGTCTTAAGTGTATTCTCATTTTTGAATCACCCCAATTGGAGTTTTGTAGCTCAAGTTATAGCCAAAATACAATTACTGTTCACGTGCACTGTTCATGCTACAATTTTGGTTCTGGCAGATTTTTGATCCAACTTCGTTCAGTAATTTGATCAAGTTAAGTCCATAATTTGGTCTAATTTCCTTCATACGAAATGTTCTACTATGTCTTAGGTTTCCATTGGTTCAAGATTCGCCTAAATCGGAGTTTTCTAGAGAGAGTTATAGCCATTGGAACTTTACTATTCAAATGGAAATCTGCAGTTTTGCAGGTTTAGTAACTCAACTTTTCTCAATAATTTAGTTAGGTTAATGGCATAATTTGGGTTAGTGTTCTTCATGAAAATTTTAGATCTATATCTTATCTAATTACTGGTAAAATTTCAGGTCAATTTGACCTTCCTAGCTCGAGTTATGACCAAATGAACAAATACTGTTCATTTGGTCAGTTTGTGCAGTGGCAGACTGCTCTTAACCAACTTTGGTCAATTGGTTCACTAGGTTTTGGTCAGTTTTTGGGCATGGTTCCTCAATGAAAATTGTGTCATTTTATGTCTATTTTCATCCCCAATTGGTGGCATATCAATTGGACTTGTAAAATTTCTGTTTTGGTCCTTCAAAGTTGGCTTGGTCATGCTGCCAGCAGCATGACCATTTACCCTACGAATTTAACTTCCATTCTAACAATTCCCACACATCTCCTTTGGTCATTATTGACCATTTTTCACTTCACAATAGGTCAAAGTCATCATTTATGCATTTCTCCAAAATTTGCCTCAAAACCCTAGGCCTCCAAACCCTAACTCACCTAATTTATTGCATTTTACTAATTCCAACCATACAAACACAATTCCTTAACTTATTCAAGCTTTCTAACATATTTCATTCAATCAAACTCATGCAATACTCACCCCTACATAGGCTGGACGAAAATTCAGTTTGGTCCTTCCCCATATTTTTATTTCATTTTAAGTTTATTTACAAGCTCTTGATGCCACACTAACACTAATTAAACAAAAAAAATTGAAGTTTATAGTACTAACCTTGAGCAGAATTTTCTTCCTCCTTTTCTTCAAAATTTTCTTTTCTTTCTTTCCCTTAGATCTTGTTTCTAGTTGCCCAAACAAGTCTTATATATGGTAGACTATTTTTTTGTGGTAGGATTTTTAGTTCTTCAAGCTCACAATAGAGCTTTCATGGTGGTTTTGTGAGGGATAGAAGAGAGTGACGTTTTTGGGAGAAGATGAAGATGAGATTTTTCTATTTTTTTTTCTTTTGTTTTCTTTTATAATTTTTGCTTATGGAAGACCACAAAAGCTAATTTAATAAATAATTTAATTAATTTATTTATGGCATCATGCATGAGGTAATGCATGATGTCATCACCTTTGACTTTTCCATCTTCTTCTTTTTCTTTTTTTTTTATTTATTTTTCTATTAGTTCTTTAATTTAATTATCGATTCTGAAATTTCCTTTTCTCCGATTTTATTTCACAGTTAGGTCAGGAGTCAGCTCTCGGGGTCAATTGACCAAATTGCCCCTCGCCGGTTCATCCCGGTTTACAATTAATTCCATATTTCTTCCGGCTCTCTGACCTAATTATTTGACTGACTTAACAGTTCTTGTTCGTGATTTTCTCTTTTTTACTGTGTTCATAAGGGTCCTAAGGACCGCAGCGTCACTTTTTACGGTTCGAAATTTGAGTTTAAAATGACTTCGCAGTCATTCCCGAGAAGGTCACCCATCGCTGTGACTCTCGGCTACTTTAACTTCTTCTGTTCTGTTTTTCTTATTTATGCTTAACTAATTGGACATTACTAATTATTTGTGTTTATAGCTTCTCTAGTTGTTTTAAGTGTGGTTCTAATCCCCTTAATTGTCCGGACCGACACCGGTCACCGGAACAGTGAAATATACCAAGCTATACAAATAGGGGTGTTACACTTTTTGGGGTGTAGGTGTTCAAAAGTAACTTGGAAGATATTGTTGAATTTTATTTCAGCCTTCATGAATTTATAGTTTTCTTATTGACATAAACAAATTAAGTGTAAATAATTAATATTAAACCGACATTTGAGACGGTTGTTATAACATTTTTCATATTGATGTATGAATGTTATTTTACTTATGAAGCATATTATTTATTATTATTAATTGCTTATTAAATTTTTTAGTGTTTTAAAAGTTAATACAATTAAATTATCATCATTAATGATGATTTTTGTATTCATATTGATTGTTAATCACCTCTTTTTGTTATTGTTAATATGTTTTCACAACTATTTTTATGGTTGTTAATCATTTTTAACGACCATTTTGCATCGTTGTTATCAATTTTTAATGTTCATCCTTAATTATTTTCAACGACTACTTTTTACTATCGTTAATAGTTTTTAACAATCATCACTTGCTCTCGTTAATACTTTTTAACGAGATTTTTTTTAATTGTTAATAACCATTAACGAGCATTATTTGCTGTTGTTAATATTTTTTAACGACCAATTTTTTCATCGTTAATAGTTTTTAGAGGCTGTTAGATTGTAAAATAACGATCTTTTAATTTAAATTTGATGACCATTTTTTCCGTCGTTAATAACATTAACGACGGTTAAAATAGTCGTTAATACTATAATTTTAACAAACGCTTATTGTGCCCTCATTATTAGTATCAACGACGAGTTATATAAAGTCCTCGTTAAACTGTTTAATGACGGAGCCTATAACGATAACTTAATGACCAACTTTTGTGGTTGTTAATTATTATTAACACCCACTTTTTAACTTTTAACGATGATTTTTCCTCTCGTTAAATATTAATTTTCTTGTAGTGTAAAATCAATTTTGAATTGGAACAAAATCTGTGGCTTTAATATTGAATGGAATATTTTCTTTTTAAAAAAATTAAAATTTTTGAAAAATTTCAGTTTTTAAATTTGATCAATATTAAAATTAAAACCGAACTAAAAAAAAAAAAATTTGTAATTCAGTTTCAATCATCTTAAATTTCAAACCGAAACCATGAATTTCAACTCAAAAACATCTTGAGTCTATCCAATGCCTGGTCCACCCTACCCCACTAAGCTAACCTTTTCAACTTTTCCCGGCCAACGGTGCAACTAACCTAGCAAAATTGTCTCCATTGTTTTCTAACAATGGGTTCCAAAATTCCAACCTCTCTTTTCATAATTGATGAATAATTTTAATTTTTTTATTCAATTGATTGAATTTCTACTTGGGGTTTGCAAGCCTTAATTGGAATCTCTCATTTTATAATAATGAATTATTTCAATTATTTTTTATTAATTGAAGTTTAAAATCAAAACTTTGTGATTTTACAAATAATTATAATATTATTTAATTAAAATTTATTATTTATTTTAATTAATGTAATTATACGTTTTTAAATTAAGTTATAATAACTATCAATCCATCAAAGCTCATCTCTTCTTATTTTTTTTCTGTCCTTTTTTACTTTTCTCTTTCAAATCTCTTTTCTTGGGTGGTCACTGGAGAGTTTCTCAATGATGACTATTTTTTATTAATTTTTTTATTATTTTTCTATTATTTTTTCAATAAATTCTTAGATTTGTATCCATTTGGAACATATCTGGATTTGATAGTTGCTTAAAATGTCATATTTTTATCATTGCATAATAAATCTTTTGAGTTTTTTTCTTGTTTAATTAGCTTTTTTAATGCTTGTTTTTATATTATTAGGTGTCTATAAGAGCATAGAAGAGCTTATGAAGCATAAAGAGGTGAATTGAACACAAAAAAAAAAAAAGCAAAATACACATCAAGAAGCAAACCACACATTAATCACTTTAAAGCATAAGGAGGTGCAATTTTGATGAGGGCTTAGCCGATGACAAAATGGGCTTAGAGGTGTCTTATTCATGGTATTTGGAGGCTAATGGTGAAAAACGAAGAGATTCGGACATTAATCCATATTGAGCTTCTTTGGACATCCTTAATGGAGGTTGTATGTGATCCACTATTTAGAGTGTGAATATGACCTTCTGGGCTTAGAGGACCTTATTTGACATATTTTGAGGTGATATATAAAAGATAAAAGTAATTGGGCCAGATTAGATTGAGAGTCACATGTTTAAGTGTGTTTGGGCTCTTTATGTTGAGTTATGCAGGACTATGAGTTAGGGCCTTAATTGATAGATTTATTTATTTTATTTAAAACCCAAAATAAATAAAATAAAGGTGTGTGAGTCTCCAAGGTTGTGCAAGTGGTAGATCTGTATAAGGATAGTTGTTTTTCAACTTGTTTTCCTACTTTAACTAGGATTCTTGAGAGAGAATTAAGTTAGAATACAACTAGGGCTTCCAAAGCAGATCGACAGTGTTCATTAACCTATTTTTGGTCCAAGATACAGATCTAGAGATTATAAATTCCCTTTTACTCATTGCAGCCAAATTTCCTCTTTGTACATTCAAAGGTGTCTATCATTTGATCTAGTTATTGGTGTGATTTCTTCTTCTTCTTTGGCTTGTGGAGCACTTCTACATCCCTTTGAACTGTGTGGCATCATCATTAACGTCAAATTCAAGTTGTTCAAATTCTATTCAAAAGGGGTAGCATGCTCTTATTTGTTTTTGTTATTTTGATTGTGTTTTCTTTTGTTACCATGAGTGAGCAGATTGCCTATTCAGTAGAGAGGATTGTTGAAACCATGGAATAATTATCATAAGACTATTTTGAGCTACTAATTAAATAAGTATTTTCTTCACTTGAATATCTATATTTCTCTTGTGATTCATGAAAAGATGGCATGTTTAATTATTTAGGAAGCCTACTACTTAATTATTCATGTATGTCTAATGCTAGTATAGTTGATTAAATCTATAATTGCTTGATGAACTTTACATCAGTGGAAAAGGTGATATTATGTGAATTCATCATATTGCTTAGAGATTCATAGTCTAGGGCTAAGGATTATGCCACTTATTGTGTAATTGTTATCTAGAATTGGTGATGTTTCTCTTGTAGGTTAAAGCTACTATTGAGCTAAATCTTACGCTTGACTAAGATTATTCAATTAGTTAGGGGTTAATTAGGCGGTTGCTTTGATTAATCTAATAAATAAGGAGAAATAGGAAAATTAATGCTCGTTTGGTTTCTACAGCCAATTGGTTTAAGTGATAAATTATTGCATTAGTGTCAATGATTGATGGTTAATTTCCATGGTGGATACATATCTTTCTACTGAGTCGTTTACGATATTGTGTTGTTTGTCTTAGTTGCACTCTTATCAATTTGCATACTTTTAGATTTTAGTTTAATTTCCTTAGTTTAGTTTCCTTAGAATTAATAAAATTCAAAACCTCATGTTTTCTTTATTATTAGCGTATGTGAGTACTAGAGTTCACCTTACTAATTGGTTAATCATTCTCTATGGGATCGACTTCCACTTGTTCTTACTACAAGTTAGTTAGTTTAGTAAAGTATTTTATTCAACTGGTTCATTTGATACATATCAAATTTTGGCACAGTTGCCAAGGAATGATTTTGCATTGATTAGTAAATCTGAATTCAAGAATGTTCAAAGTTTGTTTTAATGTTCTCTTTTAGGTTGTTTGTCTAGTGGAGATATCAACATAAGGCTACAATGCATTAGGGAATTTCTGTCACACCTTACCCCTCTGTAAGGCAAAACATGATCCCATAGAATACCTAATGAACTACCGAACTTCACCTACCGATAACTCATTAAGTACCTTACAAGGGATTTTAAAACAATTTTCTTACTTCTATAAGTGGTGAGCATTTTCTAATAGGTATTAAAACATTTAATTAAAGTTGAAAACTAGTTAAAATTTTTGGTCCATTTTATTTTTTCGCAAATTTTATAGAAATTTCGGCAGAGTGTCGTCCGTATTTTGAGAAAACAATTCTTCAAATATCTGAAAAAAAGCACTTCCAACAACTTTTCTCAACAAATTCTTCAAATTCACAATCATCCCAATTAATTTCAACATCATTTATCAACTTCCAAAAATTCAAATCCACAATTTCCAATATTCAACAATCATCAAAATACCATTTATCAATTTCATTCAATTTAAAGCAAAATACTTCCATTCATTAAAGATAAAACAATTTATATACATCATTCTAAAAATTTACATTAGGAAAAATCCAAACTAAAATTTATTACAAACTTTATACAAACTGCTCAAGACCAATTTTACATGTTCATACCTTTACATACATTACATACATCAAAATAAATTTTTACAGCCAGGGTATAAAATATACCCGATAGCATCAAAGCAGGGAGCTCCTCAATCCTCAGCAGCTCAATCTGCTGCTCCTCTAGTCTCTAAATCTGCGACAAGAATAATAAATCATCGAAAGTACTAGGACTCAGTGGTGCACAACATACTAAAATAATCTTTATGCAGAATGTAAATCATATTTATTCAAAAATTGGACTGAACATGAGAATTAAATACAAAACATGAATTATGAGATTTTAATCCAAATAATTTCATTTCGAAGTATCAAAACACATTTCATAAAACCCACAATTATATCATGCCATTCGAAACAAATATAATCTCAATAGCCAGAGGCTAAAGAGAAGTCACATCACAAGGCTAGCTAGCTCAAATATATGGATATCCATTCAATTTCTTCTTCTACTGGCACACACCTTAACACTTTAGCCAGAGAAGGAATCAAAATTCGAACTAATTACCCCCACTAGTCATGCCAGTGAGGTGTTCAAATATATGGTCATGACACTGTGGTTTCAAAACTTATCTTAACAATTTACTAAACATTTATGCCATCTCAAATATATACAAATAACTTCCAACAATTTAAATCAAAAGCATCATAAATACTTCATCATAATAATGTCACAATTTAATATTTCAAATTATTCAAAACAATATGCAGAAGATAATTTACAGAAATTACACGTTGTGCACAAACCTTAAGCGAGTCGCCTCTTGGCCTTGACTCGATTCCTCGAGTTCTTTCCCGGTGTTCCTTTCCACTAAAACACACAGTTTCATAGTGTTTCAGTACCATAACTTAGCATAAATCCAAAAATAAATTTAAATTCACTTTTACCTAGCTCTAATGTGCTAAACTTGACGTTCTTTAAAATTTGTGTTTCGGGGTTACTATTCATGACACTATTCAAGTCAATTTGTTGACTTTCTAAGGCTTAATAGGTATGGGAATTCCAACTTCACCCACATACCACATTTTGGTCACTAAATTTGTTGGTTTTGGTTGTTTACTCAAATTCTAAGTCTTTTAGGCAAATTTGCAAATTTTCAGTTTTGGTGTCTTAAGTTGCACTATTCCATTGGTCATTTTTCTGTTAGAATTTGATAAAACTTTCTTCATAGAAAATGTTCCCTATTGTCTTAAATTTATTCTCCTTTTTGAATCACTCTAATTGGAGTTTTGTAGCTCAAGTTATAGCCATTTGAATCATGGCTGTCAGATTGAACTTAACCCAGATTTCTGGGCACCAAACTGGTTCTGGCAGTTTTACGTCACCAATTTTGGGTGGCCAAATGACTTGGTTAAGGGCATAATTTGGATTTGTGTTCTTCATGAAAGTTTTAGGTCTATATTTCATCTATCCACTGGTAAAATTTTAGGTCATTTAGACCTGCCTAGCCCAAGTTATGGCCAAATGACTGTTCATTTGGTCATTTTTGTACAGGTCAGACTGTAGAAATCCGGATTTGATCAATTTGTTCACTAGGTTTTGGTCACTTTTTGGGCATGATTTCTAAATGAAAAATGTTCCATTTTGTGTCTATTTTCATTCCCAATTGGTCTCATACCAATTGGACTTGTAAAGCAACCTGAATTTGCATTTGGTTCCAACACTTCTAACATACTCCAATTGGTCACAAATGACCATTTCTCACCTCAAACAAGGTCAAACATAACATTTGACCAATTCTCACATTTTTACCTTCCAAACCCTAGGTGCCAAAACCCTAGTTCACTAATTTGTTGCATTTAGCTAATTCAAAGCATATAACCATAATCATTCAACTCCTTGATGTTCATATTCACCTCTAATTCAATCAAACCCATGCAAATCATACCCCCACACATGCTGCCCGAATTTCCCTTTAGTCCCCTTAAGATGTTTTCTTTTCATTTTAAATGAATTTCTAAGTTTATTCAACTATAAACACAATTAAATCAACTAACAAATCAAGTCTATTTTCATTCCCAATTGGTCTCATACCAATTGGACTTGTAAAGCAACCCGAATTTGCATTTGGTTCCAACACTTCTAACATACTCCAATTGGTCACAAATGACCATTTCTCACCTCAAACAAGGTCAAACATAACATTTGACCAATTCTCACATTTTTACCTTCCAAACCCTAGGTGCCAAAACCCTAGTTCACTAATTTGTTGCATTTAGCTAATTCAAAGCATATAACCATAATCATTCAACTCCTTGATGTTCATATTCACCTCTAATTCAATCAAACCCATGCAAATCATACCCCCACACATGCTGCCCGAATTTCCCTTTAGTCCCCTTAAGATGTTTTCTTTTCATTTTAAATGAATTTCTAAGTTTATTCAACTATAAACACAATTAAATCAACTAACAAATCAAGTTTAGTTTACTAACCTTATGCAGAATTTTTCCACCTCTCCAAACTTCTTCTTTCTTTTTCTTTTTGTTGTAAATCTCCTTATCAAGGTCTAGTTACAAGATTTAGTGATGGAGAGTAGGGTTTCTATGGTGGGAATTAAGGTTTCTTCAAGCTCAAAATGAGCTTTAATGGAGTTTTGTGAGGGAGAGGGTGAGAGAGAGATGGTTCACGTTTTTTTTAGAGAAGATGAAGTCTTTTTTTTTTCTTTTATGAATTTAGTCTTATGGAAGATCATAAATCAAATTAAATAAATTTTTAATTATAATATTTATGGCATCATGCATGATGTCATGCATGATGTCATCTCTTTTCACTTTTTCAATTCTCTTTTTATTTTTTTCTATTTATTTTTTCATTAGTTCTTTAATTTATTTCTTGATTCTGAAATTTTCTTTTCTCTGATTTTATTTGATAGTTAGGTCAGGAGTCAGCTCTCGGGGTCAATTGACCAAATTGCCCCTCGCCGGTTCAATCCGGTTTGCAAATGATTCAATATTTCTTCCGGCTCTCTGACCTAATTATTTGACTGGCTTAACAATTTTTTTATGATTTTCTCTTTTCCACTGTGCTCGTAATAGTCCTAAGGACCGCGGCATCACATTTTACGGTTCGAAATTCGAGTTTAAATTGACTTCACAATCCTTCCCGAGAAGGTCACCCATCACTGTGACTCTCGGCTCATTTAACTTCTTATGTTCTGTTTTTTTTATTCATACTTAACTAATTGACAATTACTAATTATTTGTGTTTATGGCTTATTTAGTTGTCTTAGATGTGATTCTAATCTCCTTAATTGTCCGAACAGACACCGGTCACCGGAATAGTGAAATATACCAGGCTATACAAATAGGGGTGTTACAATTTCTGAAACATCAATCATAATTTATAAGCTCATCTCATAACATCGTTTTTGTTGCTACAAGTGTACCACCTATTGAAGAACAATTTGAAAATCCTTTCATTCAATCTTCCAAGCAAGAAGCTAAAATAGTACCAATGGCTGCGAATCAAAATGCCAATCCTACTTTAAAGGAGTTACCTACTCACAACATAAACCAATAACCATTATGTATTGAGTATCCTACTTTAACTATACCTTTCGAATTGAAATCTGGATTGATTCATCTGTTGCCCTCTTTTCATGGTCTTGTAGGTGAAGACCTTCATAAGCACTTAAAGGAGTTCCATGTGGTGTGCTCTACCATGAAACCAATAGGGATCACTGAAGGGCAAATTAATCTTAGAGCTTTTCCTTTCTCTCTACCTGATTTAGCTAGGGAATAGCTTTATTATTTACCATTAGGATCCATCACCTCATGAAATGACATGAAGAGGCTTTTTTTAGAGAAATATTTTCTAGTCTGTAGAGCTGCCAATACATAAAAGGAAATTTATAGCATCATACAATACAATAGAGAAACTTTATATGAGTATTGGGAGAGGTTTAAGAAATTGTGTACTAGTTTCCCCCATCATCAAAGTAGTGATAAGTTACTCATCCAAAAATTCTATGAAGGGCTTCTCCTAACTAATAAAAGCATGATTGATGCTACAAGTGGTGGTACCTTAGTTAATAAGAAACCTAAAGCTACTAGAAACTTGATTGCAAATATGGCTACCAATTCTCAATAATTTGGCACGCGCAAAACATCACAAAGAGAGTGAGTGAGGTAAGTCATTCTTCTTTAGAAAATCAAATAACCAATTTTACCTCTCTTGTGAGCCAATTGGCCATAGGTAACTTGCAACAAGTCAAAAAGTGAGGAATTTGCTCACTACAAGGGCATGCAACTGAGATGTGCCCAATATTGCAAGATGAGCCAAGTGAGCAAGTTAGTGTTATAGGTGGATTTCTTGGTTAGCCACAAAGAAGTTATGATCCTTACTCTAATACATACAATCTAGGATGTTGAGATCACCCCAATTTGAGCTATGGTGGTCAAGCTCCAAGGAATAACTTTCCTAATGGTCCTCCAGCTTTCCAATAAGCACAACCACAATACCACCAAAAGCAACCAGCTGCGCCATCTCAAAGCTAAGGTATGTCATTTGAGGATATGGTCAAAACTCTTGCATCCAATTCTTTACAATTCCAAAAAGAGACAAGGACTAGTGTTCAAACGTGGAGAATCAAATTAGCCAACTGCCTTCTTTAGTGAGTAGATTAGAAGCATAAGAGTTGGGTAAGCTTCCTTCCTAACTCTTGATGCCATGCGATATCCTAGTGATGTGTATTGTGTTTGTCATTTAGATGTGATTGATGATTATGTCAATGAGATTTTTAAGTTAGGTGATGAGGATATATTAAAGGCGGCACTTTGCCATGATTCGAAGATAGAAGGCATCACTAACTCAAAAGTGGTGTCTATAATGAGCAAGGACTTAGAAAAGATTGTTATGGAGTTGCACAATCTGCCTCCATTAAGGTATGAAGCTCAAACTCTTGAATTACCTATTTCCACACAAAGCTTCTTCCTTTTATCGTGTAGGCACCTAAGCTTGAGTTAAAGCCTTTACCGGATCACTTAAAATATGTCTATTTGGGTGAGGTCAAGACACTACCAATCATTATATCTAAGAAGCTCACCTTAAATCAAAAGGAAAGGCTTATTAGAGTGTTGAAAGAGGACAAGAGTGCTATTGGATGAACCATAGTCAATGTCAAAGGTATAAGTCCCTTCATATGCATGCACCATATCTTACTTGAAGAAGGTGCAAAACCATCTAGAGAGGGTCAAAGAAGGCTAAATCCACCTATGATGGAGGTTGTGAAGAAGGAGATTTTAAAACTGCTTGATGGTGGAGTGATCTACCCAATTTTTTATTCCAAGCGGGTGAGTCCAATCCATGATGTGCTTAAGAAGACTGGCAACATAGTTGTGAAGAATCAAGATAATAAGCTTGTCCCCACTAAAGTTTAAAATGGATAGAGAGTGTGCATTGACTATCACAAGCTTAATGCTGCTATTAGGAAGGATCACTTTCTATTACCATTCATGGACCAAATACTTAAAAGGTTAGCTAATTATGCTTTTTATTGCTTTCTTGATGGTTATTCTGGTTATAATTAAATTGTCATAGCACCTAAAAACTAAGAGAAAATGACTTTTACTTATCCTTTTAGTACTTTTGCATATCATCGTATGCCTTTTGGTCTTTGTAATGCTTTAGCTACCTTTCAAAGGTGTATGGTTAGTTTGTTGAGTGCATCATTCAAGTATTTACGGATGATTTTACTGTTTATGGTGACTCATTTGATGCATGCTTGCATAACCTTACAACCATGCTTAAGAGATGTGTTGCTGCTAACCTTGTCTTGAACTTTGAAAAGTGTCATTTTATGGTCGATTAAGGTATTATGCTATGGCATGTTGTTTCATCTAGAGGTATAGAAGTTGATAAAGCTAAGATTGATACTATTGCATCTTTACCTTACCCCACCAATGTGTGGGAAGTATAGGTTTCTATTGAAGATTTATCAAGGATTTTTCCAAGATTGCTTTGCCCTTATGCAACTTGCTTGCAAAAGATGTGGAATTTAGCTTTGATGAGGCGTGCAAGGTTGCATTAACACATTAAAGGAGCTCTTAACTTTGGTTCCTATGATCTAACCACCAAATTGGGACTTGCCCTTTAAAATTATGTGTAATGATAGTAATTATGCCATGGAGGCTATTTTGGGGCAAAGAATCAGCAATACACCTCATGTGATATACTATACTTCGAGGACCTTGGATGATGCCCAATGCAACTACTCCACAACAGAAAAAGAACTCTTTGCTATTGTCTTTGCTTTAGAAAAATTTTGTTCTTACTTACTTGGTATTAAAGTGATTGTGTATTCTAACCTTGCTGTTCTTTGGTACCTATTGAAGAAAAAGGAAGCAAAAACAAGATTGATTAGATGGATTCTATTATTGTAAGAGTTTGACTTAGAGATCAAAGATAAAAAAAAAAAAAGGGGCTGAAAACTTAATGGCTAACCATCTTAGTCGTTTGCCATAAGAGAGCGAAGCCTTACCCCTACATGAGTTCTTCCTTGGTGAGCAATTATTTACACTTAGTGGTGATGAACATTGGTATGTTGATTTGGTGAACTATTTGGTAACCAAGTCTTTGCCACAAGAATTAACTAAAGCTCAAAGGAACAAGATAAAAAGTGATGCTAAGTATTATGTGTGGGATAAGTCCTACCTATGGAAACATTGTGCATATCAAGTAGTGAGAAGTTATGTTCCCAAAATGAATTTCATTCCATTTTTTTCTTTTATCATTCTTATGAGGGTGGAGGACACTTTGGACCTAAAAGAAACTATGCATAAGGTGCTTGAATGTAGATTTTTTTTGCCACCATTTTTAGAGATGCATACCACTTTTGTAAGACTTGTACACAATGCCAAAGAAAAGGTAATCTCTCTCATAGAGGTCAAATGCCCTTATCACCTATACTTGCTTGTGAAGGTATTGATTTCATGGGACCATTCCTTTCTTCTTTTGGTAATGCTTATATTCTTTTAGCTGTTGTTATGTTTATAATTGGGTGGAAGCTAAAGCCACTCGAACTAATGATGTTAAGTTGTTGTAGATTTTGTGAAGTCTTACATTTTTAATAGGCATGGCATTCTAAGAGCTCTCATAAGTGACAGAGGAACATACTTTTGCAATAGAACTATCAAGGCTCTTTTAAAGAAATATTATATAACCCATAAAGTTTCTACTGCCTACCATCCTCAAATGAGTGGCCAAGCTAAAGTTTCAAATTAACAGATGAAGTTCATTCTAGAAAAGATAGCTAATCCTTCAAGGAAATATTGGAGTTTGAAGTTGGATGATGCACTTTGGGCATATGGGACTATATACATGACTCCAATTGGCATGTCCCCATATTATTGGTGTATGGTAAGCCTTATCATCTCCCTATAGAAATTGAGCATAAGGCATTTTAGGTTATTAAGCAATGCAACATAAACAATGATGATGTTGGAATACATAAGAAGTTGCAATTGGAAGAGTTGGAAGAAATTAGGAATGATGCCAATGAGAACACTAGAATCAACAAAGAGAAATCAAAAGCATTCCATGACAAGGTGCTTAGAAAGAAAAAGTTTATGGTTGGTCAGAAAGTGCACTTATTCCACTCTAGACTCAAACTTTTTCCAAGTAAATTGTGTTCTAGATGGGTTAGTCCTTTGGTTGTTACTTATGTTTTTTATCATGGTACAGTTGAAATTCAAAGTGTAGTAACAAATAAAGTATTTAAGGTGAATAGGCATAGGTTGAAGCCTTATTTGAGAGCTTTCAAGAGTATAATGTTAAAGAGATGGACTTAGAGGACCCTAAGTAAGGAGAATGAAGAAAGGCTTAAAGTTGAGCAAACAACTTTAAACAAATGCACTGCTTTGGAGGCAACCCAAGCATCTTCAATAATAAGATTTGCTTTCTTTATCCTCTCTACTTTTATGTTTTGTTTCTACTTTCCTTGCCCTTACATTGAGGACAATGCAAGTTTTAAGTTTGGGGGAGGGATTATTGTCTTTTGCTTGTGTTTATATGTGTGTTAGTGTTTTTTTGAATTTTCTTTTTCAAATTTTTATGTCTACATGTTATGAGATTAGGCATGTTATGAGTATGAATTAATCTAGCTTGATGAGAGCATGGATAAAATGAATGAGTTGAATTGCAACTTAGGTTTTCTTTATGTGATAATTGAATTGAAATGTTGAATATGCTAATATGGTGGATCAATAGCCCTTATGTGAGCCTTTGAGCCTAAGATCTAGACTATTATGTCAATCTTTATTTCTTGTTGTGTACAGTATTCATTCCTGAATATTGTATCTCTAGAACTTGCTTTTAATCTTATTAAGATTACATTAATATATGCATGTATTTAAGTGATGAAGGCAAAGTAGGTGTAACCACATTAGCTTAAACAACCAACCTTTTGACAGCTAAAAGTTATCCCTTTAGTAAGCCAATTTTGAGCCTATATTATTGTAATTCCTTGTAATTGAGCCACATTATAAGCCTTAGCCTGTAAAACAAGTGTTTTTACTCTATCATAGGATTAGTAGAGAATTTGAAACCTTTTGAATAGATTTTGATTGGAATGTTTATAAGAGTGGTAATGAATTGGGGATATGAGTTAGAAAGTATGCAATTGACATTCCCTTGATTCAGAACCAAAGTGAAAAGTAGGAATAAATAGCAACAATTTCAAAGAAAAAAAGAAAAAAAAAAGAAAAAGTAATTTGCTTTCATTCTTATAATGAAAGAACATCAATTGTTATAGTTTTTATTATTGAAAAGGTGAGAACATGAGAGTTGAAGCTAGAAAAGAGCTTGCTTGGTAATGTGATGAATTCTAGTTGGTACATGTTTTATGTTGTGAATTCATGAATTTTAGATGTTCTACCAGTTTCTTTTGTTCTTTAACTTATATATCCATTCTTCCATACCTTTACCTTAGCCCCATTACAACCTTGATAAAGACATTCTGATTTGTGATGTGCATATAATATAAGTAGTGGAGATGAGATGAACAAGCAAGCTTATGGTAGGTCATGTTCATATATTGAATTTTGAGAGCAAACACTTTATCCCAAACACATGAGAGATGGAGTGATTCTTATGCCTATCTGAGGATCTTCCATGTTGGTATGTTTAGCTTTTTGAGAAGATTGCTATGTTAAGTGAAGTTCTAATGTCTGTGATAGAGATTTTTTTCATGATATTTATGATTCTTAGAGAGCTTGGTTATGTTCATGTCTATGATATGCTTGTCTTTGATAATCTTGGGAAGTATAGATTGAGTCATTATTTTAGGTTTTAGTTAGTTTTGATTGAGGACATTTGTTTCTTATTTAATTAGCTTTTTAATGATTGTTTTTTTGTTATTAGGTGTCTATAAAAGCATAGAAGAGCTTATGAAACACAAAGAGGTGAATTGAGCATAAAAAGAAGTAAAATACACATCAAGTACTTTAAGGCATAAGGAGGTGTGATTTTGATGAGGACTTAGACGATGAAAAAATGAGCTTAGTGGTGTCTTATTCATGGTATTTGGAGGCTAATGGTTAAAAAAGAACAGATTTAGACATCAATACATGTTGAGCTTCTTTGGACAACATAAATGGAGTTTGTATGTGATCCATTATTTAGAGTATGAATCTAACCTTACGGGCTAAGAGGGACCTTATTTGACATATTTTGAGGTGATATAAGAAAAATGATAGAAATTAGGCCAAATTAGATTGAGAGTCACATGTTGAGTGTATTTAGGCTCTTTATGTTGAGTTATATGGAACCAGGAGTTAGGGCCTTAATTGGTGGATTCAATTATTTTATTTAAGGCTCAAAATAAATAAAATAAAGGTGTGTGGGTCCCCAAGGTTGTGCAATTAGCAGATCTATATAAGGAGAGTTATTTTTCAACTTATTTTTCTACTTTAACTAGGACTCTTGCGAGAGAATTAAGTCAAAATACAACTAGGGTTCCAAAGTAGATCTACAATCTTAGTTAACCTATTTTTCTCTGTAAAAAGGGTTCAAAATATAGATCTAGAGCTCATATATTTCCTTCTACACATCATGGCCAAATTTCCTCTTTGCATATTCAAAGGTATCGATCATTTGATCTAGTTACTGGTGTGATTTCTTCTTCTTTTTTGACTTATGGAGAGCTTTTATATCCCTTTGGAGTGTGTGGTATCATCATCAACATCAGATTCAAGTTGTTCAAATTCTATTCAAAAGGAGCAGCATGTTCTCATTTATTTTTGTTATTTTGATTATGTTTTCTTTTGTTACCATGAATGAGTAGCTTTCTTGTTCAGTAGAAAGGATTGTTGAAGCCATGGAATAATTGTCATGAGACTATGTTGAGCTAGTATTTTCTTCACTTGAATATTTATGTTTCTCTTGTGATTCATAAAAAGATGGCATATTTAATTATTTAGGAGGCCTACTACTTAATTATTCATGATGTCTAATGCTAATATAGTTGATTAAGTCCATAATTGCTTGATTAACTTTACCTCAGTAGCAAAAGTGATATTATGTAAATTCATCATATTGCTTAGAGATTCATAGTCTAGGTTAAAGGATTATGCCACTCGTTATGTAACTGTTATCTAGAATTGGTGATGTTTCTCTAGTATGTTACAGCTTCTATTGAGCTAACTCTTGCGCTTAACTAAGATTGTTGAATTGGTTAGAGGTTAATTAGATGCATGCTTTGATTAATCTAATAAGGAGAAATAGAGAAATTAATTATTGTTTGGTTTCTACAGCCAATTTGTTTAAGTGAATGAATTATTGCATTAGTGTCAATAATTGGTGCATTTCGGCACGCATCGGGATTTCTCTTATCAGACTTATGTCCGTTAGGAACAGATCTAAGGTTCTTTCCCCAATATTTGGGTTTTGTTTTCTCCCCTTAGTAGGGTTTTTTGCTTTTTTTTATATAGTATTTGAATGATCTATATGGCTATTCAAAATACAACGCAAATCATAAATTTCTTTTGGTTGGTGGATAATAATTTTCTATCAATGTAACTTGACAGTGTGGTTTGTTCCTTTGTTAACAATGACGATGCAGAAATTCAACTTAGGGAGTCCTAATTAAAATATGTAATTTACTAATCACTTCTTTAAATTCTAATTAAACAATATCATTTATTGTCATTAATAATAATAATAATAATAATAATAATAATAATAATAATAATAATAATAATAATGATTGTGCAATGATAGATTGGTATAATCATTGCATTACTACTATAACAAAAACATCGATGAATATAGCAACAAAAATAAACACTTCACCTTTTTTAATAAAATTGACTTATTAAAGATTAAATGGATTGCTATTAATTAAAAAATACAATGAAAGTATAACATTATGAATTAATGAACTTAAAATATTTGATGGTCTAAAATTAAAAAGCTTGTCTAATTTATCTCAAGTCTATTTTTTTTTTCAAAACAATCATGCAAAGCAAAAAAAAAATTAAAATTATAGATTAAATAAAATAAATTGCTTAATTCTAACTTCTAATATTGTGAAAGAAAAAACTTTTTCTAAACTGAGTATGAAGAAATTTCAACTTTTTCTAAACTGAGTATGAAAAAATTTTAACAAGAGAAAAATTTTAAATTAATGAAAAAAAAATGATGAGAGAACTGTGCTAGACTTCTCTTTGATAATTGTTGACCCCACAAGCTCAAAGGAGCATAGATTTTGATGATACCAAAACTCAACTAGAATCAAACTAACATTGCTTTAAGTGTTGTGCTTTTCAAAAAACAAAGAAAAAGACACAAGGATTTCATGATGGATTCGTGCTTTTGAAGAAATGATGACATCTTAAGATAACACAGGACGAATCAAAGGGGATAAAAGAAGAAAAGGTTACCTTCCAAAGCTGCATTGAAGATCAAATTTGAAGGTATATATAGTAATAGAAGTTAGTTAGTTTTAACTTTTAGGATTGGTTGTGAAAAAGGATTGAGGAGTAGAAGTCAATGATACTTATTTTCAATCCCTCAAAAGATTTTCTTTTAAATATCATTATTGGCCTAAAAGCATTTGATTATGATTTGGTGTAAAGTTTTAAAGTTTTGAAAGTTATGCAGAAAAGTTTTCCTGGTATACTAACTGGTTTGCTACTTGTTTTAGTATGCTAACTGGTTTGCTACTTTTTCCAGTATGCTAACTGTCTCAAGTCTGCACAACATTGCAGAAAAAGACAAAATAATGGCTATTTTCTTGAAATTCGTAATTGTAACGTTCAAATGAGTTCTCAAACGGTAAAAAACGTTCCAAAGTTATAAATACACCTACCCTTGGCCATTTTGCACTTAATGAAAGTATCTCCACTGTTTAAAATCATAAAAGCTTTCATTCAAAGTGCTCAAAGTGTTTGTATTGCTCATCATTGGCTTATCTACTCATCTCTTCTTTATAGATTATGTTGTATTGAGTGAGAGTCAGTTTTAAACACCTTATTATCATTTATGAGAGGTTATTCAAGCACCTATTGAAGCTTGATTGTGAAAAAGTGTTAGGGATAACACTTGGTAGAAGTGTGAAGCTACTTGTAAAAGATTTGGTGAGAAGATTTGTAAAAGGCTTTTGTCTCTTGCCTTTAAAAGAGAAGAATAGTAAAGTGAAGACTCAAAGTGGGATCTTTGAGAGAGTGGATGTAGGCTAGTTGAGCCGAACCACTATAAAATTTCAGTGTTTAATTTTCTCAACCCTTACTCTTTACATTTATGCATTTTAACTTTATGATTGATGTGCTTTTGCTGATATGAAAATTAATGTTGTTTACTGTTAACCTTAATGCAAACTGAGAAAATTGGTTTACTGCTGAATCTGCTGATATATGATTTAATTTGCTTATTGTTTGATTTGCTGTCAATTAAAATATCTGGTGTACTGCTCTATTTGCTGTGTTTTGAACATTTTCAGATTACTGGAATTCTTATTGAACACCAATATATTCTGTCAAATTAGTATACTGATAGCTTATGACCCAACCTTGAATCAACTTGTCAATAGAGCTGTATTGTTCATATTTCACATTAGAAAATTAGGTTGAACCAAGCTGCAATTTTTAAAGGTTTTAAGCAAGAACCAAAATTATTTTTAAAGTCCAATTCACCCCCCTCTTGGACATATTTTGGGACATCAATTTGGTATCAGGGCTTGTCTCTCTTGCTTGAGGATTAAACCCCTTAGAGTGATCCATTCACATGGCTGGTTCATCTAGAAACTCAGCTGGTATACCTGCTCCCTTAGCTGAAGGTTATTCTATCACTAGACCACAACTTTTTAATGGCACAAATTACTCCTTTTGGAAAACTAGAATGAGAAACTTTATACAATTTGTTGACATTGATGCTTGGAGAATAATTAAAGATGGTCCTTATATTCCTTATAAAACCAATGAAGGAACTGTACAAATTCCTAAAGCTGAAGTTGAATTTGATGATAATGATTGGAAGAAAATTTCTACAAATGCCAAGGCTATTAACATTCTTCATTGTGCTCTTGATATTAATGAGTATAATCGTATTTCAGGATGTCAAACTGCAAAAGAAATATGGGACAAACTAGAAGTGACATATGAAGGAACTGATGTGGTGAAAGAGTCAAAGGCAAACCTCCTCATCCGTGATTATGAGTTATTTGAGATGAAACCTGGTGAAACTATTGCTGAAATGAGTACCGGATTTACAGATCTTGTCAATCTTCTTAAAGCTCTTGGAAAGAGATTTGAGGAATAAGAACTTGTAAAGAAAATTTTGAGATCTCTTCCAAAGTCATGGGAAGCAAAGACTACTGTTATTCAAGACACCAAGGATTTCAGAAAATACACCTATGATGAGCTAATTGGTTCTCTCATTGCACATGAGATGATCTATAAGAAAGATGAGAAAGAAGGTGATCAAAAGAAAAAGAAAGGTATAGCCTTCATATCCGAAAAGGTAGATTAGAAAAAAAAAAAGTGTTGCTTTTAAAGCTAGTTCAAGTGATGATTCAAGTGCTTTAAGTGATGATGATGAAGATATGGCTATGATAGTCAAAAGATTCAAAAGAGCATTTAGAAAAGGTGGAAGCAAATATAAAAAGTTCACAAAGAAATATGCTCCAAAGACTCCAAATCATTCAAGTGAAATAGTTTGTTATAAGTGTAACAAACCAGGCCACATTAAGCCAAAGTGTCCTACATTGAAGAAGAAAAACAAGTTTAGAAAGGATAAAAGTAAAAAGGCAATGGCAGCAACATGGAGTGATAGTGACTCTTCATCAAATGATGAAACAAGTGACAAAGAAGCTACAAATACTTGTGTGATGGCAATTGAAGAAAAAGGTGAAAGCTTGCATATTGAAGATAGTGAAAATGAGTAAATCTTGAACTTTCTAATGTTGGTGAATTAGAACTTGCATTTGTAAAGACATATGATAAATATAGATCTTTTAAAAAGAAATGCAAAATTTTGGTTCATGAAAATTGTGCTTTAAGATCAGAAAATATTTCCTTGAGTATGGCTTCAAAGGAAAATGAATTTTACAAATCTCAAATGAAATTATTTAAGGAAGTTAATGATGAGCTTCAAAGATCAAAAGAAGTGTGTGAACAACTTCTTGAGAAAAACAGAATTCTTGAAGCAAAAGTTGAATCTTTAACAAGAGATTTAGCTAAATTTACAAAAGGAAAAGAAACACTGGATATACTTCTTAGGAATCAAAGATCCACAAATGAAAAATTTGGATTTGGTTATGATGGATTTATGAAATTTGGAAAATACAAACATTATTTTGTTAAAGCTACATCTTTTTCTCGACCAAATATTACATGCTTTTATTGTAATCATAAAGGTCATATGATTAATGCTTGTCCTATTAGGAAAGGAACCTTTAAGGCAAAGAAAGTATGGGTGCCTAAAGGAACCCTACCTAATATTACTAACACACAAGGATCCAAAGTTGCTTAGGTACCTAATAACAGATTAAGCGATTTCTGTGTCCGCTAAAGAGTATCTTGGAAATGTAACATTGGTACATTGATAGTGGCTGCTCTAGGCACATGATAGGAAATAAAGGCAAGTTTTCTTCTCTTACTTTAAAAGAAGAAGGTTATGTCAATTTTGGTGATAAAAGTAAAGCTCAAATTATTGGATGTGGAACTATTGGTAAAAATCCTTGCATTGAGAATGTTGCATTAGTACAAGGATTAAAATATAATCTTTTAAGTGTTAGTCAACTATGTGATAATGGTTTTAAGGTCATTTTTACTTCTACACATTGTGAAATTCATGGAAATAATGTTATGCTTGCTAGTGCTAGAATAGATAATATTTACCTACTTGATTTAACAAGTCTTGAAGAAAATTGTGAAACATGCTTTATGACTTCAGATGATAGTGTATGGTTATGGCATAGAAAATTAGGACATACTAGCATGAGTACACTTGCTAAACTCTCTAGAAGGAATCTCATTAGAGGACTTCCAAAGTTAAGATTTGAAAAAGAATTTCAATGCAAAGCATGTGCACTTGGTAAGCATATAAAATCATCCTTTAAATCAAAAAATATTGTAATTAAGTCTAGACCATTGGAGTTATTACATCTTGATCTTTTTGGTCCAATCACACCTAGAAGTCTAGGAGGTAAGGCATATACATTTGTAATTGTTGATGATTTTTCAAGATTCACATGGACTTTCTTTCTTGTTCATAAAGATGAAACCTTTGATATATTTGAAGCTTTTTGCAAAAGAACTCAAAATGAAAAAGGATATTGCATTACATTTTTTAGGAGTGATCATCGAAAAGAATTTGAAAACAGTTTATTTGAAAATTTCTGCTCTCAAAATGGTATTTATCATACATTTTCAGCTCCTAGAACTCCATAACAAAATGGAGTTGTTGAAAGAAAAAACAGATCTTTGTAAGAAATGGCAAGAACAATGCTGAATGAAAACAGTTTATCAAAATATTTCTGGGCAGAAGCTGTAAATACAGCATGCTACATTTTGAACAGAGTTTCCATTAGAGCTATTTTAAAGAAAACTCCTTATGAACTTTGGAAAGGAAGAAAACCCAATATTGCATATTTTTATGTCTTTGGTTGCAAATGTTACATTTTGAATAACAAAGACAGCAATCTCAAAAAATTTGATGCTAAATCTTATGAAGGAATATTTCTAGGATATTCAACAAATAGCAAAGCATATAGGATTTTCAATAGAAAAACCTTGACCATGGAAGAATCAATGCATATACTTTTTGATGATGCTAACACTTCCTTGCAAAGGAAAGATTCTTGTGACGATGAAATTGAGCAGATTCTAAATTCAAAGAATTCCTTGCTCCACAAATATTGAAATTCAAGAAAACTCCCAACCAAATGTGGAAGAATTACAAATTGAGGAACCCCAACTTCAAGACATTCCACAAGAATGGAGGTACCATAAAAATCATTCCAAAGATGACATTCTTGATAGTCCATCACAAAGAATGATGACAAGAGCTCAACTTAGAAAATATTTTAGTAATGTTGCTTTTGTGTCTCAATTTGAAACCAAAAATTATGATGATGCTCAAAATGATGAAATTGGCTTTTTGCTATGCAAGAGGAATTAAATCAATTTGAAAGAAATAAAGTGTGGACACTTGTTCCTAAACCTAAAAAGCATTCTGTTATTGGAACTAAATGGGTATTTAGGAATAAGATGGATGAAAAAGGACATGTAATTAGAAATAAAGCTAGACTAGTAGCTCAAGGATACAACCAAGAGGAAGGTATTGATTTTGATGAAACATTTGCTCCGGTTGCTAGAATTGAAGCTATTAGAATGTTATGTGCATTTGTATGTTTTAAGAATTTCATGCTTTATCAAATAGATGTTAAAAGTGCATTCTTAAATGGATATATTGATCAAGAAGTTTATGTGGCTCAACCCCCTGGTTTTGAAGACCCTCATTTTCCAAATCATGTTTACAAGCTTACTAAAGCTCTCTATGGTTTAAAGCAAGCTCCTAGAGCATGGTATGAGAGACCTAGAAAATTTTTGCTTCAAAATGATTTTAAAAGAGGAAAAGTGGATACTACTCTTTTCATTAAGAAACTAGGAAAAGACATGCTTATTGTGCAAATCTATGTAGATGATATTATTTTTGGTGCAACTAACCATTCTCTTTGTAAGAAATTTTCCAATATGATGAAAAGTGAATTTGAAATGAGTATGATGGGTGAACTTACTTTCTTCCTTGGATTGCAAATTAAACAAATGAAAGATGGAATTTTTATAAATCAGTCCAAGTACATAAAGGACATGCTAAAGAAGTTCAAAATGGGAGATAAGAAAAGCATTGGAACTCCCATGAGCTCAACAGTTAAATTGGAGAAAGATGAAAAAGGTAAGGAGATAGATAATAAACTTTATAGAGATATGATTGGTTCTTTACTCTACTTGACAGCATCTAGACCAGACATTCATTTTAGTGTATGTTTATGTGCAAGATTTCAATCTTGTCCAAAAGAATCTCATCTTGTAGCAGATAAGAGAATTTTTAAGTACCTCATTGGCACTCACAACATTGGCTTGTGGTATCCAAAATGCGAATCATTTAATCTTATTGGTTATAGTGATTTAGATTTTGCTGGTAGTAGACTGGACAGAAAAAGCACTTCTGAAACTTGTCAATTTCTAGGTCATGCATTAGCATTAGTTTCATGGCACAGTAAAAAGCAAACTTCTGTTGCACTTTCTACTGCAGAAGCTGAATATATTGCAGCTGGAAGTTGTGTTGCACAGATTTTGTGGATGAAACAACAGCTTGAAGATTTTGAAATTAAATTTGATCACATTCCCATAAGATGTGACAATACTACTGCTATAAACCTATCAAAAAATCCTGTCCAACACTCTAGAAGCAAGCATATTGAAATTAGACATCATTTTATTAGGGATCATGTTCAAAATGGTGATATTCAAATTGAATTTGTCCCTTCTGAAAAACAGCTTGCTGGCATTTTTACAAAGCCACATAGTGAGGAAATTTTCTGCAAAATAAGAAGAGAACTTGGTATGATTGATGCTCTTGATTAAGTTTTGATGCATTCTCATGTTTCTAAATGAAAATGAAGTGATATATGTTGGTTTGTAGCATTAAATATGTGTTCTGATATTTTTGGTGCAATTTGAAAAATTCTGGGTCTGATCTGATATGAACAGTATTTTGCAGAATTTAATCACAGTGACATACTAATTTGTTTGCTAATTTTCTTGTTTGCTATATGCTTTACCACTGCTCCTAACTTTTCGTTGGCAAACTGGCAGTCAGGTTTGATTGTACTAAAACTCTAAAATTATTTTTACTTTCCGAGCGCCTATTCTGCATGTTTAAAGAGCATATTACTTAAATACCCCTTTATTTAGAGCATTGCATCTCTATATGTTTTAAGGGCAAAACAGACTTTTGACATATTAACCAGCGCGGGACTCAAAATTTTTTTTCAGAACCATCAATCTTCTCTCTGCTTCTCCACTGGTACACGGTACCCATCACTCTGCAAAAGTCTCCATTTATGTCTTTTCAGATTTAAAGATCAAAATTTCTTCTCTTTTCGTCGCATCGCCTCCCAAAACCCGAACGAATGCATCTTCTCTCCATTTGTTAACCCATTTCGCTCACAACTCTCACAACTATCATCTCCCTTCATCTTCCTTAAAAATTTCTGAAACCCATTAACTGTGAATCAAATCGATTGTTCCAAGTTAGAAAATCCCCAAAGTGATTCTCTAAATCTGCCAAAAGAAACCATTCAAAGTGATTCTCGTTGGATTAAAATCATTTGACGCATTCTCTTCTGTCATCATCGATTCGCATTCTCTGTCTCTACAAGTCTCAGGTATTGAATCTGAAACATTAATGGAAACGTGTTCTACAATTTTTTTTTGTGACTGTTATGTTTGTTTTGCTTTCGAAATTAGCTGCTAATTTTTATTAGTATTAACATTACGTAAAAATGGGTATATAACAAAATCATGAATCGGTTGTCGTTGATTCTCAAAAACCCAAATATTTCTTCCTGTCAGTCCTAATTTTTTACATGACATTGTGCTAAATTGTGATAGAAATGTGTTGATATGGTTCAAATGATTATACATTGACCACTTACATTGTTAAATTTGTGAACCTAGCTTTCTCTATCCCTACTACCAAATTTTCTTCTGGTTTAGTCATGGCACGGGCAAAAGGAAAAGGCAAAGCAAAAGTCCCTACATATTCATCATCTTCAGATTCCACTGATGCAAGTGTTCCTGCATCTCCTCCTCCACAAATAAAAGCTCCTCTGGTAATTGGAAAATCAAAAGAAACGCCCAAGAAAAGAACCAGTGAGCCTGTCCAAGAAAAAGGAACCAAAAAGAAAAAGACTTCAAAAGCTCCAATTATGCATATGGAAAGGGCCATTCATGAACCAAGGTATATCCATTGGCCTGCTTTTACTGAAGTCTCTGTTCCTTTACAATCTTTGTTTGAATATCAAAAATGGGACAGATTGTGCTCTAACACTGAAGGAGTATATGTGGACTTAGTTCAAGAATTTTATAAGAATTTAAGAGTTGATGATTCTGAAAGAGATGAATCTTTTAAGGTAAAAATGAAAGGAAAAGTCTATGAAGTGACAGTAGATAGATTAGCCAAAGCCCTAGGAATCCCAAACAGTGGGAATAGAATTTGTTCTCACAAAGAAGTTTTTGTCACATGGATTCAATAAAAGAGATTTTGAGGCTGAAGTGTTTAAAGGGGAAGTAAAAGATAAGACTAGCATTACCCATGCTCACCAACACATCAAAATTCTTTATAGTTTTATCATCTATGTGCTGAATCCCAGAACTGGCAATCCAAACTATTTAAGTACTCTTGATCTCTGCATAATTTGGCATATTGTGAATCAAATTGAGTTTAATCTTGCCTACTTTATGCTGAAGCAAATTATGAAATGGAAACCACCTTACAAACTACCCTATGCCCATCTTCTTAATGGCCTATTTAGAGACTTTGGGATACCTCCGGAAACTGAGAAACTTAGGACAAATATGATCCCAATTACAAGTCTGCAGAAAGATGATGATGGGAGAAAACTTAGATTTGAACAAGGTGCTAGTTCCAAGGATAGTGCAAGTGGTACTTTTAATGTTGAAGGAATTTTGGAAGAAGTGAACAACTTAAGGGAATTTGTTGAAATTGAACTTGGAGAAATACAGAAATTTAGAGCTTTTCAAACTGTTCTTATGAATGCTCTTGATTCTAAGATTGATGGCACTTTGATGTTGATGTATAAAATTGTGGAAGAACTATTTAAAATCAAAGTTCATCTGGGTATTTCAAGCACTGAAGCTGGAGAAACCAGTAAGGCTGCTACTGGTTCTGTTCCTGAAACAGAAAAAGAAGAAGAAGAGGAAGAAGAAGAATCTGCAGAAGAAGAGGAAGAACAGGAAACAGAAGAAGAAAAGGAAGAAGTGGAAGAAAAGGAATCAGAAAAAGAAAAAGAGGAAGAGGAAGAAAAGGAAACAGAAGAAGAAGAAGAGAAAGAGGAAGAAAAGGAAACAGAAAAAGAAGAAGAGGAAACTGAAAATGATGAAGATGATTCTGATGATGGAAATGGAAAAGGAGGTAGCAAGGAAGGAAATGAGAAGGATATGAGTGATTCTGAATCTGAGTCGGAACCACATACTCCTGCTCCTGCTGCTCCTACAAAAGAAAAGGCAAAAACAGCTCAAAAGGAACAAAGAAGCAAGCAGAAAGAGCAAACTGATAAACCATCTGGTAAAAAGGCTAAAACTGGCAAAAAGTCTACAACAGACCGTACTCTGCACAGAATCGAGTTAGCGGTGGCCTCGTTATTCCCTTAACACCAGGAACTGCAATGGCTGCTGAAATTCTTCAAACCTTGAGTGATAAACCTGTCAAGCCAAAAAGAGTGAAGATGGCTGCTCCAAGACCAATCAGAAGAAGCTCTAAGCTAAAAGGATAGATAACCATACTGCATGTTTACTGGTTGAATTTTGTCTGATAGTCTATCTCTTAATTTGCTACTTAGTTTGCTATTTTTAGTTTTCTAAACTTTAATTAGCTTAACATATTATCTACTATTTTGACTGTTTTATTTACTGCACTTAAACTGGATTTTGATTTATACTCATGTGCATGATTTCTCCCATGATCTTTTAATGCTGACAAAAAGGGGGAGAATGAATGAGTAATCTTGATGAGTAATCTTGATGGTATAAGTTGCGATTGATATAGTTTGTGATTAGTATATTGTTGATATAACTTTATCTTGTGATTGATACTTGTGATTAATATAGTTTGTGATTAGTGTGCATATTGTGCATATTTAGTTAGTATTTTTAGTCACACTTGACTCCTTAAGAAAATGCTTATGAATATTTCATTGAAATTATTAAGGGGGAGTTGTTTGTGATTAAATGTTGATATAAGCACATACATAGGGGGAGTTTTTCCCACATATACATTCATACACATACTCACACTTATCAATATTTACATGGTGATTCGATTGAGTTTTGTCATCATCAAAAAGGGGGAGATTGTTGACCCCACAAGCTCAAAGGAGCATAGATTTTGATGATACCAAAACTCAACTAGAATCAAACTAACATTGCTTTAAGTGTTGTGCTTCTCAAAGAACAAAGAAAAAGACACAAGGATTTCATGATGGATTCATGCGTTTGAAGAAATGATGACATCTTAAGATAACACAGGACGAATCAAAGGAGATAAAAGAAGAAAAGGTTACCTTCCAAAGCTGCATTGAAGATCAAAGTTGAAGGTACATATAGTAATGGAAGTTAGTTAGTTTTAACTTTTAGGATTGCTTGTTAAAAAGGATTGAGGAGTAGAAGTCAATGATACTTATTTTCAATCCCTCAAAAGATTTTCTTTTAAATATCATTATTGGCCTAAAAGCATTTGATTATGATTTGGTGTAAAGTTTTAAAGTTTTAAAAGTTATGCAGAAAAGTTTTCCTGGTATGCTAACTGGTTTGCTACTTGTTTTAGTATGCTAACTGGTTTGCTACTTTTTCCAGTATGCTAACTGTCTCAACTCTACACAACATCGCAGAAAAAGACAAAATAATGGCTATTTTCTTGAAATTCATAATTGTAACATTCAAATGAGTTCTCAAACGGTCAAAAACGTTCCAAAGCTATAAATACACCTACCCTTGGCCATTTTGCACTTAATAAAAGTCTCTCCACTGTTCAAAATCATAAAAGGTTTCATTCAAAGTGCTCAAAGTGTTCATCATTGGCTTATCTACTCATCTCTTCTTTATAGATTCTGTTGTATTGAGTGAGAGTGAGTTTTAAACACCTTATTATCATTTATGAGAGGTTATTCAAGCACCTATTGAAGCTTGATTGTGAAAAAGTGTTTGGGATAACACTTGGTAGAAGTGTGAAGCTACTTGCAAAAGCTTTGGTGAGAAGATTTGTAAAAGACTTTTGTCTCTTGCCTTTAAAAGAGAAGAATAGTGAAGTGAAGACTCAAAGTGGGATCTTTGAGAGAGTGGATGTAGGCTAGTTGAGCCGAACCACTATAAAATTTCAGTGTTCAATTTTCTCAACCCTTACTCTTTACATTTATGCATTTTAACTTTATGATTGATGTGCTTTTGCTGATATGAAAATTAATGCTATTTACTGTTAACCTTGCTGCAAACTGAGAAAATTGGTTTACTGCTGAATCTGCTGATAACTAATTTAATCTGCTTATTGTTTGATTTGTTGTCAATTAAAATATCTGATGTACTGCTCTGTTTGCTGTGTTTTGAACATTTTTAGATTACTGGAATTCTTTTTGAACACCAATATATTCTGTCAAATCAGTATACTGATTAGCTTTTGACCCAATCTTGAATCAACTTGTCAATAGAGCTGTATTGTTCATATTTCACATTAGAAAATTAGGTTGAACCAAGCTGTAATTTTTAAAGGTTTTGAGCAAGAGCTGAAAATTATTTTTAAAGTCCAATTCACCCCCCTCTTGGACATATTTTGGGACATCAATTTGTAAATAATTTAAATTTTCAAGAATAGAAGTTGGTTGTTATGACTTTGTTGATAGAGAAAAACAACAAAATATAATTGATGGAGAGGAAGATGTCAAGAGCCATTAATGATTTTATTATTATTATTATTATTATTATTATTATTATTATTATTATTATTTTTCAAGAGTCTTAATATAAAGTTTAAATCAATGAACTATTTTTTTAATAAAATAAAATCTCAGAGAATTTAATTGTTTAATATTAAAAATGGTGTTAAGTGTATTTCTATCATTTTTACTATAATTAAAGCTAAATTAGCTGAAGGGACCAATATGTATATATTATAAAAATTTAGGACTAAATTGTTTAATTTGAAAATACAAGGACTACATTGTTAGTTTTTACTAAATTTCAAGGGCTATATTATAATTTAACCTAAAATATGAATTTTTTGAAAAACTATCATTACGTCCCTAAAAAATTTTAACATTTCAGGGCCAATGCTCCCTTTGCCTTATGTAAATTTGTCCTTATTTATTAATGTTTGATAGTTTAATCTTTTTTCTTCGGGCCATAGAGATAATAAGTTCTCAAAAAATTAGTATTGCAAAAGATTTCTTTAATTATTCAAAATGAAAAAGGACTAGTTATTGTTTAAAAAATTATTCTACTCTACTGCGCAAGATTTTAATTGTTTATATTTATATTTTTTGTTTTTTTTTAAAAAATTATATTATACTTATCTTATGATTCTTATTAATGAATTGTCAATTTAAAAAAAAAAACTATAATAACTACCCATCACAACTAATCTGATTAATTTTCTTAATTTATTTCTGTTTATTTAACTTGAATTAAATTTTAAATTTGAAATTTCTCAATTTTAAAAATAATTTTAATATCATTAAATTAAAATCGGTGACTCGATTCTTTAGAAGGCATAAACAGTGAAGAATATCATACAAGTCTATGCGCCGCTCGTAGGTAAGATAAAAGTAATGATAGACCTTAAATATATATCCTATGCATTAATTCCAGCGATCATTTAATCTTTTGGTAAAAAAAAAAAAATTCTTGAATCTAAAATTATTTTATTCAATTTGAATTTAGTAATATCGTATTCGAGTTTAAATCTAATCGAGCTCACTTAAATTTAATTTATTTAAAGGTACAAATTTCATAAAAAAAAAAATCCTTAAATACGAAACAAGAATTAGATTTTGTTTTGACGTTGAAAAGCGAATCAACACTGTCATATAATTTAGTTTTCATCGTCCTTTTTACTTTTTTTTTTTTTTTTTTTTTGGAATCTTTGTGATGTGGATTGTGTACTGTTATTGCTAATCACAGAGACTTGAAAATTTGCAGGGAGTAACATGTATGTTCTTGGTACCACTAGTGATAAGTTGGTACTTGGTAGGCCATTGGCCTGCTTTTGGTAGTCTACATATAATATAATATTTAAAAAGCCCCCAAAAAAAAATTATAGGAAAGTCCCTTTGAGCTGTTAATGTAATTAGGTTATTAATTGGCTGCCAAATACATGGATAAAAAGATATATATATATATATATATATATAGAAAACAGAGTCTCAAGGGATTGCTACGTAAAATTTTAAAAAAAAAAATTTATCATGTGTCATATTTTATTGTAATTCTCTTTTATATATTTTTTATAGTAATTATTTTATTTATTTTTATTTTTTTAATTATTAATATTATTTATAATTTTATTTTGATATTTATGATTTAAATTATTTTTTTTTAAAATTTAATTTTTAAAAATTAAAACTTTTTATAATTAAATGTAATATTTAAAAATTATTTATATTATTTTTTTATAAATTTATTTATATAAAAATATTATTTATTACATGTTACTCTCCATAATAATAATAAGAATAATAATAATAATAATAATTTAAAATAAAAAATAATTTAACAACAACAATAATAATAATAATCAGTACTTGCTATTAATTTGAAGAAAATTAGTCATTAATTTATATATCATAATCAATTATTATATAATTTAATCAAGCTTAAATTGTTTTATATTTTTAATAAATATTTTTATTATATTATTATATTTTTTATTATTTTTATTATTAAATCTTTATTAAAAATTTTGATAGACAAATTAACAATTTGATATTCTTTTTATTTCACTTTCCTAAAATTAATTAATACTTATTATTATTATTATTATTATGGCTAACTTATAGCAATTGAATTGAAACGGTCAAATAAATGAGAAATATTTTTTGTTATTAAAATTGAATTTAAATTCTTTTGTTACCTTTTTTAAATAAATAATATTTAATTATAAAATTAAACTTTTATTTAAATAATTTTCATTTGTTTGTTCATATATAATATATCGCATGAGACATTTGATGCATATCAATCACACTTCTCTCATCAAGTACTTGCATTTCACCTAAGTACTATCAAATTTTTTTTTATTTACTCATTTTTTTTTCTAAAATTATTAATTATCATTCTCAAAATTTATTTATTTAAATATATTTAAATAAATATTTATTTAATGACTAATTTTTTATAAATTTCTTATTAAATATTTCTTAAACTTTTTAATATTTTATTTCATTATAATTATATACCAAATGCAATTATAACTAACATTTTAATTATTTATATTTTTATTATCATTAATTTTTAACAGAAATATTTTCAAATTTTAATTAAATATCTAAATTTTTATACATAAACTATTTTTTAACTATAATTTATATAAAAGTAAAATTTTTAAAAATAAAATGTAAATATTATTACATCAAAAATTTAACTGTAAATAAAAATGATTAAAAAAATAAAATTACAATATTAAAATTATGAAATCTATTTTTTGAAAAATAATATATATTTTTAATATTTATTATATTAAAAAAAATGAAGAAATCTTAAAATTTTAATTTTTATGAAATATATTTATCTTATATCATAAATTTATGTAAAATAATAATTATTTTATAAAAAATATATCAAATTAATAAAAAAATTTATGCTTTATAAAAAATTTAAAGATATAATATTTTTAAAAAATAATATAATAAAATGTTATTTTTAATTAATAATAATATTATATATTTTCACTATTATTAAAAATTAAATAATTCAATTCTTTATTAGTATTTTAATATATTTTTTTATTATATTAATAATAAAAATTATATTTATATATTTTTTAAATAACGTTGTTTTCTCATTAATCTAATATATTTTTCGTAATCTAAAAAAAATCAATTTACATAAATTTTATGAAATTTAACTTATTTTTTGAATCAAGTAATTTTATTATATTTTAATCGAACTATTAATATATGTATAAAAAGAATTAAATAAGTATTTTAATTAATTACTTTATAAATTAATTAAAATTTTATTATTATAATAAGTAAAATTTTATTCAGATAAAATTAAATAAAAAAGAAATTTTAGTTAAAATTAATTTAATAGTAATAATTTATTTTATTTAGAATATAATTAAAAACTAAATTAAAAAGTAAAAATTATAAATTCTCCATGCACAGCATGGGCATTATGCTAGTTTAAATAATGGAAAAGTATTGATTACTAAATATAATTGTTATTCATTATAAGTTTCCTAATTTTTAATTTAAAAACGTTAATAGCAGTTACTTAAAAAAAAAGTGAAATATTTTTAAATATATTTACTGTAATTAAATTTAGTATTTAATTATTGATAATTTGATAACTCAAGACATTTAATTTTAAAATTTAACGAATATTTTCATGACTATCTGATTATTATTATTATAACTAAAAGTTTAATTTCTTTTAAAATATTTGCTCTAAATTAGAATTAAGCATATTTGAATTATTGTTAGAAATTAATAATTGAATTTTCTTTTAAATATGTATAATTATTAACAGTAATATCTATTAATTAATTTTAAATTTTTTTAAAAGAGAAAAGTCAATATTAAGTTTTTTCTGTATTTTCTAAATAGATATAATATACAATTACTAAATATAATTATCACACGTCAACATATTTCTAATTTTTAATTTAAAATTATCAATGACAGTAAAATCAGGACGCATATTTATTTTGAAGGAAAATTAATATTTAAATATTTTTTCTACATTTAATAAATTTTAATTTACTTTAATATTATTTTATTTTTATTATTTTAAAATAATTTTATTATTATTATTATTATTATTATTATTATTATATACGAAGAATAATTTATGGCCATTAAAGGAAAAACTTATGGCTATTAAGTTTATTAATTTGAGACTAATGATTAATTTAATTGATAAAAGTTTATTACTAATATTTTAGAGTTTTAATATTTTAAATAATAATATTAAAATTTTTTTAATTAATAATGATTTAATGATCTAATTAAATTATATATATATATATATATATATATATATATATATATATATATATATATATATATATATATATATATATATATATATTACGTGCATAACATGGGTATCCTGATAGTTTCAATTTAAAATTGGACACACCTAAATCGGTTACAACATCCACATTTTGAAAAACTTAAAACAAAACATCATTTTTCTTTACCTAATTGAAACCCTCATTTTTACTATTGTCCACATTAACTGTTTTGGTATGTATTTTAAATTAAGGGCCTTTTTTAGCGACGAAAAATTGAGAGGAAAAAAAAAAAGGTAAATTTTTCTTGCTTTATTGAAAAGAAAAAAGGAAGAAAAAAAAAATTAAATAATCAATTCTCCATTTTATTAAAAAAGGAAAGGAAAATAATTTTCAGGATTTATGCAGAAAATATTTAAATACATTTTGAGCATTTTGTTCATTTAAATTGAAATTTTATGTTTTCTTTTTATGTTTTTATTTCCTTTAAATAGTTAATTTTAATATAATATTATTTATTTAATATAAACATAATAATAAAAATGTAATAATTTTCTCTTCTCTTTTTTAATCAAAATATAAAAAAATAAACAAATCACTTTTTTTTCATTATTCTCATTTAAAAAAAATATTTATAAAGAAAATAATAATTTTCTTTTTTATAAGATTTATTTTTTTTATAATTTCACTCATTTTTCTTTTTACATAATTTTTTTTTTCTTTTTTACAAAACAGGCCTAAAGGAAGTATACATATTAGGCCACTTTTTTAAAAATAAAAGAAATCTAAATTTTTATTCTATAAAATAAACACTTCAACTCTATCAATAAACTGTTGATCTGATAATATGCTTTCCAATTCAACAATTGAGTTAAAAAATTCAAATCCAACTTCTCATTTTAAGATATACACACATAAAAAATTATTATAAGCTTTTTTTTTAATGAATTTAATAATTTTAGATTAAATAATGTATGATCAGTAATAATATATGGATAAATAAAATAACAAGTATATTAATAAGCACAAATTTTATAATAAATATTTAAATAAAAAGTGATTAAACTCATTTTTATATGTGAATAAACTTAGGTTTATTTGATTTAACTACTGTATGCAGTTGATAGCTGACAGCGGAAAATCGTTACTATAATAGTTGATTTATGTTAAATGTTTAATAAAACTACGTGTAGTAGCCATTGCTGTTATCGTATAAAATAACTAATAAGAGTATATATTATATAATTTATTTATTATTGGAATAAATATATAAATATTAATTTATTATATTATACCATTTATTTTATTATTAACATAGATAATAATTTATTGATGCATTTATATTTATATGATTTATTTTATTATTAAAAAATAAATAAATAAGAATTAAATAAATTTTAAAAATATAATTGTAAAATAATACAGTGCATATATTAAAAAAGAATATATGTTATAATTTTAAATTTTACACTAAAAAATGTATTTTTTCATAATAAATAAATATTTTGTTTTATATTATTAATAAAAATGAAAATTATTTTAATAAAATTAAAAAATATTAACATGACATGATGAATGATAATATTGTAAAATAAAAAAAAAAATGGTGTCAATATTAAAGATGTAAGGACTAGGATTACGATTAAAGGTATTTTTTTCTGATAATAAAAAAAAATTACACAATAGTTTACAAACAACTCATTTTATAGAGTTAATAAATACTCTATCATCTATTAGTTACTTTTTTTAATAAGTTTACTAAATTCATTAATTCAATTATTTAAATATTTAACAGTTACATTTAACACTTGAATCAAATATGTCCTTAATAGTGTGTATATATATATATACACACACCATGGATTTTCACTGATGGACCTAAACAGGATAGCTAGCTAGGGCAGGGCTATATATATATATATATATATATATATATATATATATATATATAATAGATTTTCACTGATGAACATAAACAGGATAGGTAGCTTGGGCAGGGGCATGTTATATATATATACCATACTCAGGGGCATGGGTCGAGGATTGCTTTTAAAAGTTGAAAATTTGAAATGTTCTATCTAATTAAATAAACTTTTAGTGGAATACATTGAAGGGTGCATTGCGTATATACTCGCAAGATTTTTTTGAACTGCACCCAAATAAAACTGCTACCCTTTTTGAGAAATTAAAATATAAAATAAAATAATTAATATAAATATATATTAATACTTAAATTTAGAGAACATTATTGCCAGCTACATATATATTTACAATCTGCAAGGGATCAATATGTTGTTAATATAAACTTGTGACTTATCTAATTATTAGTGAGGTGAGATTAATTTAAGAGTTCACCTGCGCCATTGTATTTATATTTTATCAATATAATTTTTTAAATTTTTATTTAGATAATTTAAAAATATATATATACAGACAGACACACAATTAATATATAAAAAAAAAGATAAAAAAGATATTTGAAAATGACGAAAAAATTGAATAAAAAGATAAAGAATCATCTTGAATAATATTATTTTTTATTAATTTATTTTCTTTTTATTTTAGATTAATTAATCTTCGTTATTATGAAGTGCTTGTTATACATAAAATTGATATATATAACAGTAAATAAATGTATGTATAATGATTTTATTATAATAATTAATTATTGTGGATTTAATGATGATAGGTTGTTACAATGAAACTATTATATGTAAATCAATTTTAACCAATAAAAATTTCATAAGGAGATACCTATTTGGACTGTTTTATCCGATTAGTCTATTGAACTGGGAATATATGTAGAATATAAAAAATTAAAAAAAAAAAAGAAAAAAAATCCATAAGAAGAGAGGAGACCCCAAAATAAATTGGCTGCCTAATCCATCAGACAATCTAGTTGAGTACCAGTGGCCACATGCACATGCACAAATCACATTCAATTTCTATGGCACTCAACCGAGCAAAAGTCTTGGTCTTCGCTTCCCCATTATCCTCAACTCTTTCATTAGAAAAAAGTGTGAGCCATTGTTTTTTTATCAGTTACCAGATATTATGGCTGCTTCTTCTTCTTCTTCTTCTTCTTCTTCTTCTTCTTCTTCTTCTTCTTCTTCTTCTATCAATCCTCAATGGAAGAAGTATGATGCGTTTTTAAGTTTTAGAGGCGCAGACATCCGCGATGGTTTTCTCAGTCATCTGTACGAAGCTTTGAATCGAAAACAAATCTGTACCTTCAAGGATGAAAACCTTGACAGAGGAGAAGAGATCTCACCAGCCCTCTTGAAAACAATTGAACACTCACTGGTTTCCATAGTCATTTTCTCAGAAGACTATGCCTTTTCTCCGTGGTGTTTGGATGAGCTTGCGAAGATTTATGAATGCCAGGAAACTAAAAGACAAATAGTATTACCAGTATTTTACCAAGTAGATCCTACCGATGTTCAAGAGTTGACAGGAAGATTTGGGGATGCAGTTGCTCAACATAAGGAAAAATTCAAAGAAAAGGTGGAGAGTTGGAGCCGTGCTTTGACGGGAACGGCCAATATTTCAGGATGGAATTCCAAAAATATTAAGTAAGACAGTTATTTTCAATGTCCTTTTATTCGTATCATTGACTTTTTGTTTTCACTTGCTTATACTTCTTTATTTCTTTGTGCTTCATTTTTAATTTCTTTATATGTGATCAGGCCTGAATCTAAACTAATTGAGGAAATTGTCAATGATGTTGCCAAGAAATTAAATCACTTGTTTCCAAGTGATTATGATGAAGATGGCTTTGTTGGAATTGGTCGTGTTAAGGAAGTTGAATCATTGTTATGTCTTGAATCAGAAGAAGATGTGCGTATGGTAGGAATTTGGGGAATGGGAGGTATTGGTAAGACAACTATTGCTGACAAAGTATTTAATAGAATTGCGAACAAATTTGAGAGTCAATGCTTTGTTGCAAATGTTCGAGAAGAGTTAGGGAAGCGCACTCCATTTCAATTACGAAGTGAAATCCATGAAAGAATATTAGGGGGAGAAAATTTTTATGTAAGCACACCAAATGCATTGCATCCTTTTATTAAAAGAAGCCTCCGAAATAGAAGAGTTCTTATTGTTCTCGATGATGTGGATGATCCCCTGCACCTAACATACTTAGTAGGAAGGTGGGATTTGTATGGTCCAGGAAGTAGAATCATTGTAACTAGCAGAGATAAACAAGTGCTCAAAATTGTGAATTGTAAGAAATATATTTATGAGGTTGAGAAATTAGTTAGTTATCAAACTCTTCAACTCTTTAGCTTGCATGCCTTCAAACAAACCCATCCCCCTAACGGATACATGACGCAGCTATCTAATAGAGTGATAAGTTATACTCGAGGAGTTCCATTAGCCCTTAAGGTTTTAGGCTGCAGCCTGTATGGTAAAGGTGTGAAAGAATGGGAAAGTGAGTTGAAAACACTTGAAACTATTCCGAACATGGATATTCAGGACATTCTGAGAAGAAGTTATGATGGACTAGATCATAATGAAAAGAATATATTTCTCGATATTGCATGTTTTTTTAAAGGAGAAGATAAAGAGCGTGTGAAAAGTATATTAGATTGCTGTGGTTTTTATGCAGAAATTGGAATAAGTCGTCTGCTTGATAAGTCACTCATGACTATTTCCGGAGAGAAGTTAAAAATGCATGACTTGCTACAACAAATGGGTAAGAATATTGTTTGCAAGGAAAATAAAGAGCCCAGAAAGCGTAGCAGGTTGTGGAATGCCGAGGATATATGTGAGATACTGACAAAAGAAAAAGTAAGAAAATGCATTGATTTTTTTTTTTTTATTTAGAATTGTAGTTTTGCGTGTTTTATGCTCATTTTCTTTGCTTAATTTTCTTTATCAGGGGGCTGATAGTGTTGAAGCCATATCACTGGACTTGTCCAAGATTAGAAGCACGGAACTACGTCCTTCTGCCTTTGAGAAATTTGATAAGCTTAGATTGCTCAAATTTTATAATCCTTGCTGTGAGGAAATCAAGTTACATCTTCCTAAAGGCCTGAAATTTCTTCCAAATGAGCTGAGGTTTCTCTACTGGGATCAATACCCTTTGAAATCATTGCCATCGAAATTTTGCCCTGAAAATCTTGTTGAATTGCACATGCGCGGTAGCCAACTCAAACAACTTTGGAACGACTATGCTCCGGTATGCTTGAGCATGATCCTTTATATACTTGAGGATATTGAAACTTATTCTTAACCTTCTCTTTCTCATTACAGTGTCTTAAAAAGTTGAAATTTATGGACCTCAGCAAGTCGGAATATCTGATCAGAATTCCAGACCTGTCGAAATTCCCAAAACTTGAGGATATATTTTTGAGAGGGTGCACAAGCTTGATTAAAATTTCTTCGTCTGCTAAGCTTCATGGCAAGATTGTAGATCTAGGAAACTGCAGAAAACTCTGCCATTTTCCAAGCTGCATTTATATGACGAATCTTGTAAGTCTTTCTTTCGATGGTTGCTCAAAACTAGCTCATCTACCAAGTAGCTTAGGCGAATTGAGTTGCCTTGAAAATCTTAATCTCAACGAATGCTCAAAGCTAGTGAGTCTTCCAAACAGCATATGCAATCTGAAATCTCTAAAGTGGCTAGACATCACAGATTGTGTGAATCTCTATGGATTGCCGGAGAACTTGGGGTACTTGGAATCTCTGGAGGAGCTGATAGCAACTAGAAGTGGTATAAAAGAACTACCATCTTCTATCAATCAGTTGAAGGAATTGAAAATCTTGACCTGTGATGGATGTGACGGTTTGATATTGCCTCCTTTAACAGGTTTGGCCTGTCTTTGGGAGCTTTCCCTCCAGGGTTGTGGTATATCAGAAATTCCCAGTAATCTTGGCTCTTTAGGCTCATTGACGGGTTTATATTTAAGTGGAAATAATTTCAGAAGCATACCTACAAGCATCAAGCAATGTTCTAAGTTGACAACACTTGTTTTAAGTGATTGCAAGAGGCTTGAATTTTTGCCAGAGCTTCCATCATGTCTAGCAAATTTAGATGCAGTAAACTGCACATCTCTGGATTTTGTATCGAGCTCATTCATACAAGGATATGTGAATTCCTGTTTGGCGATGAATCTTAGCAAATGCAGTGAATTAATACTGCTGAAACTTCAAAGCATGGGACAACCAGAGGAACAATATCTGGACAAAAAGGTCTATCTCTTTCCCTCTAATGTTACGTAAGTCCACTATTTGATTTAGATTACAAATCCAAAAAATAAAATCAAATTAATTTTACGAGTTTAATTTGATTTACCCTCAAAATTATTTGGTTTTATTTGAAAATAAAAAAGTATGAACTTTTGGTATATAATTCATTTGATTCGGTTTTAAGACATCAAAACCAGATTGTATAAAATATTTCATTTATCTAATTATGTTTATATCTGATACATGTTTAATTATCAAAGTATTTTTTTTTTTTGTTTTGGATTAAAGAAAAGTCTGAATGGATGTTTAAAAAGTTTATGTTTTTACAACACTTTTTATATTATATTGGATATTTATATTATAATTTACTATATATATGAATATAGATGGCGGATCAAATTCTAATAGAACTTATTATAGTAGAATGAATTTTTATAATATATAATAAAGTTTGAGTTTAAGGTGTAACATCAGTTATTCAAGTTCTACATGTTAAATATTTATTATTTGAACTCAATTATGTAAATAATTAATTAAATATAAAATATATTTTCATAATAATATTTATAACTTTTATATATTATATTTTAGATAAATAGAATTTAAATATTTTATAAAATTATTAAATTTTTAAAATATAAATTACTAATAAAAAATTAAATTATTAATTAAAACATATAAAATTAAATGAATTTAGTATTTTTTAGATAATAACAATCCAATTTAAGTAGGGTGTTTATATATATATATATATATATATATGTTCTTAAATATAAAAAAATTTGATACATATTTTAATATAAATTTAATTGACCAGTTAAGACCAGTTATTACATTTTTAGGCATTAGTAAAAGCTGTGACACGTCAATTACTAGTCCTCAACTATTACAATAATTAATCACAATAAGTGAATTAAATATAATAATTTTCTCATTTGAGACACAACGTTAACTATCAGCAGCTTAACAGCTGACCACAATGAAATCATAATAAAATTTTAGTTCGATCTGATTCAACTTTTTTATATACAAATGTTATTATCTGATATAGATTTTTTTTTCAATTAATTGATATTTAAAAGTTATTCTAAAAAAGACCACACCGAATTACATCTCTATACATGTGTAAGTGATATATATATATATATTTTACAGGCTGATGCAACAATTTTTTATTGGAGACACTCGTTATGCATCCCGCAAAGTGAAGTGCCAGAATGGATGATGTACAAAAATGATAATGGATCTTCATTGTCATTCTCTCTTACAGCACCTCAGCCTCATTCCCATGCTACCCACCTCATCAAGATTGCTTTTTGTGCTCTATTCACACCCAAAGTTAATGATTCTCGTAATTTCTACAGGACTCGTATTGTATGCAAATGCCGCTTCATAGCTGAGTCTGGAGATATCCTCAAAACTCTTTCCGGTTGCAGACTAGTCAATATGCATCGCATGTCACTCTGGCATTCCACCATTCATTTAAATTCCAAGAAATTTCGTATCAAAGAGGCCTCATTTCAATTCTATGCCATTCCCAATTCTCTAATACCTATTAGCGAGGTCATACTCAAGTATGGAGTCCATCTAATATCTGATTATAACTTGGAAGAAGATGATAAAGATGGTGATAGTAAAGGACTATCATTAGCAGGGGTTTATGATCGGGCCATGAAGAAAGGGTTGTTCTTTACTCAATTTCCTGCTGCTGAGGAACATCCTGAACAATATCCCCTTCAAGGATTGAAAGAGAGGCAAGAGTTAAAATGGTTTGATTTAAATTTCTCACTAAATTTTTTGTTCTCCTTAGTTATCTTCCTGGTTGCTACTTCACATCAAACCAAAGCGCAACCGACCCAGATGGTCTTTGTTTTGATGCTGATACATGTGTGTTTGAAGTTGCTTTCGTTCAACTCTTCTCTATCTCTTCATGGGATGGCAACCAAATTTAGTGTTGTATAAATTCTGTTTTGTCAATTAATATCTTTATTTTTAAGGAGAGAAATGCATTTTATTTTATTTATTTTAGAAGAGGCTTGAGCCCTAAAATTAAGCGAAACAAGTAACACACTATAAACTATAAAGTATAGTTTTTCCAACTATTCAACGTATCCTAAGGTGCTAGAGAATAAGAAAAGCTCAGCCAAAATTTTCAAAATACAAGTTTGCTAAAATGTTTTATAGTTTTCCTTTCTTTTCCAATACCTATATTGATTTCACTTTGAATAAGACTAAAACTCTAAGAGGGTATTTATCTTGACTTATAAGCTGGTTAAACCAATACTAAAAATAGATTAACATGTTTGTTTATAATAATTTTTAAACATGTAAATTAAACTTATAAGTTAAAAAAAATAAATAAGCTATCCAGTTTTTTATTTTGGTGTTTATAAGTTAATTTGACTAAATATTTTACTATATTATTCCCATTTAATTTTTAAAATTTCATCAAAATCTCATTTAATATCATTTTTTATCATTTTAATAATAAATATGTTTATAAGCTAATTTTTATTAAACACATCAACTATTTATTAGTCATTTTAACTATTTAAAATTTTAAATGCTTATAAACTTAAATTAATTTATAAGCATAAGCTTAAATTAGTTTATAAACTAGTTTTTAAAAGTTAAGCCAAACACCTCTAAATAGGCTTATATTCATAAGTAGGAAAACTAATTTCGGTTATTGAGATTGTATGAAAATTTAAAAATTTTGGACGGGCCAAACTTATATTTTTCAAATTTAAAAAAAAAAAAGCTTATGTAAAATATTTGGAGAAAACATAATTTTTAAAATTTGGGAGTCATGGCCCTTACATCCCATCTAAACCCATAGGTGTTTATATTGATGTACTTCACTTAAAAAAAATTATGCAAATCAATTATTCTCATTATGTCCATTTTAATTTGGCGTAATGTTATAAAAGGCACAACTTTTAACATTTTTTTTTATAATTTTAGTATGACATTTTAATTTAATCAATAAAATGCAGGAACATATTAAAATTATATAATTCGATCATTTTATATTGTGAATCAATTCAACCAAAAAATAATACCAAGGTGGTGGTTACTAAAAAAATGAAAATTAAAATGAAGAAGACAACACAATCAATACCATTGTTTTTCATTCTCTCAAGCGATACAGAAAAGTCTTGCTTTTTTTTCTCACATAAATAATGCATCAGCATTGAAAACATTCTCATATTCCCCTTTAAAATTATATAAGAATTAAATTCAATTGATTTTTTTTAATGAAGTTGTACATTTGAAATTAAAAAAAATTAATTCTTTTTAATTTAATAAATTATTATTTTATAAGAAATATAAATTGATGCATACATTTTGCATAGTCATTTAGGTCTAATTTCATAGTCATTTTATTTGATTATTAGTCATTTTTAGCTAATTCCATTAGTTAATTAGTTAGTTTTTCATAATTGTCGATTTTGGATTAATTTGTATTTTTTACTTTGTTTTATAGGAAAAATGGTGTTTTTGAAGGACTGAAGAGAAATTTTGCCATTGAGGAGTGACTTCTACACCCAAAGATGTCAAAAACAAGTTTTCAAGCTGAAATATGCATTGACCAAATTGTGCATAACTTGCCGCATAAGCTATGCATATCTGCATAAGGAGAAAAATCACTGTTCTAATACCTGCCGAAATGTGCATAAGGAGACTGCATAGCTTATGCACATTCACGCCTCCCTTATGCACTCTCACGGAATTGTGCATAACCTATGCATCAAGTCATGCAGTTTCGCATAAGTAAACTGAACCAGTAAAATCGCATAAGGGATCGCATAACTTATGCATCCACTTATGCATCCCATAAAGGTTTCATTAATGAGTCGTAAGATTCCTCGTAAAATTCCTCCTAGAACACACCATTTTAGGGCTCCATGTCAGAAAATGCTATAAATAGTCCCATTTTCCCATTTTAGAAAGGGGACAAGGAGCAGAAAAGGAAAGGAAGAGGAGAGGCAGAATTTGAAGAGTCACTTTCACCTTCTACACCATTTTCAACAAGATTTGCAGATTTCTTTCTTCCCTTATATTTTTCTACATTTCTAGTGTTTAATTTCTTATTTCTTAGCTTAGATTAAAGCTTTATTTCCATTTAAACTCAATATATCTTGTAAGCATTATGGATAGTGAGTAGTTTACTTTTGATTCTGGAGTAAGGGTTGTAATATTTGAGATATTTTGTGGATTTTGATTGGGTAATCCATATTTTGTGGTCTTAATGAGTTTTATTCATTTCTTGTGTACTTAATGACATGCTTAGTGTAGGATCCCATTAAGTAATGTTCTTAATCCATGGTTGAAGCACCGAAAGGAGAAGGCCTTGTGATAGATAATCAAGGAATTGGACTTAATTAACTTAGATCTAGAAATAGACTAAGGATTAAGAGGATTCACAGATTAATTAAAGAACTTAATGGGTCTTAATTAATTCTAACTCCACGAAAGTAGGATTAGTTTGATTAAGACACTCTTTGTCTCACTCGAAAGGGTATTCGAAGGATTTAAGAATTAATCTCCTTAAAACCATAAATATCACAAGATTGGATAACCAATTTAAAATCCCAAAATAGCTCGAATATGAAATCCCGAACTCCGGAATCACCTTTTTATCATTGTTAATTTCCAATCAAATTTAATTGCTTGCCATTTTGAATATTGCCATATTTGAACTTGCTTATTTCAATTTGATGCAATTTTAGTTAAATCATTACATAATTGAATAGAATATTAATTTTGCATTTATAGATTTCACATACTCAATACCCATCAATTCATTACTTTAATTTCAAAATTAGTTCGATTTAGTCAATTTTTATATCAAAAATTCAATCATTAACACAACTCCTCGTGGGAACGATATCTTTCTCAGACATTTGTACGACCCGTGCACTTGCGGTTGGGCCACATCAAGTTTTTGGCGCCGTTGCCGGGGAGTTGTTTGTTTAAGATTGAATTCTTGATTATTTTAGTTGTTTATAGTTTTATTTTTGTTATCTTTTCATTTTGTGTTTGTTTGTTCTTTTTCAGGTACTTTTAATCTTTTATGAGAAGAGCTAGAAACACAAGTGACACATCCTTATTATTCAATCCTGAAATTGAGAAATTTTGTAAAGCCAACAAGAAAAAAACCAGAAAAAGAAAAGAAGCTTTGAGAGAAACTGAATTAGAAGGCATATGGTGATGAAAGAATTAGAATTGGTGTTGGTAATGCTGGAAATGGTCAAAACAATGAAAATGAAGCCCAAGGGGAAGAAGTTGTTAATGCAAACGTGCCTAGGGGAAGTATGATGGATCATGCTTTTCCACGTTTTGATGACTTGAGAGAGAGCATAGCAAGACCAAGAATTGATGCAAATAGTTACAAGATGGATTTTGGAGTTCTTCAAATGATTCAAAATTCTCAATTTGGAGGACATCCTTCTGAAAATCCACACACACACCTGAAGAAGTTTACTATGATTTGTGATATGCAAAAACAACCTGGAGTGTCTGATGATGCAGCAAGATTAAAGCTATTCCCATTCTCTATGAAAGATAGAGCATTGGATTGGCTTGATTCTTTACCTCACAACTCCATTACAAATTGGGAGCAACTCACTGATGCATTTCTTGCACAATACTTTCCACCTGGAAAAACTCAAGAGTTGAGGAATCAAATGATAGCTTTCAGACCAAGAGAAGATGAAACTCTTTATGAATCATGGATGAGATGGAAGGAATTAGAGAGACAATGCCCACATCATGCCATTCCGAAATGGATGATAAATCAGAATTTTTACACAAATGTCACTCCAGCAATTAGAGGGATTATTGATGCTCAAACAGGAGGAGAATTTATTATGAAGCATGAAGATGAAGCTTATGAGCTATTGGAGAAAATTGCAAAGAATACTCATCTTTGGAGTAGTCCAAAAGGACCAGCTCCAACTCAAAAAAGGCAAGCTGCTGGAATGTATGATCTTGATCCATTCAACATGATTAATGCAAAGTTTGATGCACTGACTAATGTTTTGGCTAAGAAGATGGAAGACTTGAGTATGTTGGTTAGTTCAACATCATCATCTGGAAGTTCACAACAAGTGGCTTATGCAGAGGAAACTACCAGCTGTGGAGTAGATTATGGAGAACAAGCAGCATATGTTGGTAATTATGGAAACAAGCAAATGGGGAATCCTTATTCTCAAACTTACAATCCAAATTGGAGGAATCATCCCAACTTTTCATGGGGAAATCAGCAAAGTCAAGTTCCAAATCAGAATTTTCAACCACAACAGCAACAAGGAATTCCATATCAGCAAAATAGGCAACCATTGCCTAATTTTCAGCAGAAAAATATGAATCCTCCACCAAAACAGCAAGAACAAAGTTCCACCACAGAAGCTTTATTGCAACAGATTCTTGCTAACCAAAATAAACATGATGAAGAGATGAGAGAGATGAAAGCAAGGCTAGAACAGATGCAAACACATAACAGAATGCTGGAAAATCAGATTGCACAACAAGCATCTTCCTCAGGTGCCAAGTCTTTTGGAAAGCTTCCAAGTCAACCAGAAAACCCAAGAGAGTAGTGTCAAGCTATTACTTTAAGAAGTGGGAAAGTTGTAAATGATGAGAAGAGTGAAAATAGTGAGAAGAGAGAAAATGAGAAAGAAACTGATGAGAGTGAAAAACAAGAGAGTGCAGAAAAATGTAAAGAGAAAATTGAAGAAAAGGAAGAGAAGTATATACCTCCTGAGCCTTACAAGCCACAACTTCCCTTTCCACAAAGATTTCAAAAAGCCAAGCTTGATAGGCAATTTGGGAAGTTCTTAGAGGTTTTGAAGAAGCTATACATAAATGTGCCGTTTGTTGATGCTCTTTCACAAATGCCCTCTTATGCAAAATTCTTGAAAGAAATTCTCTCAAACAAGAGGAAACTTGAAGATGATGAAACTGTAGCTTTGACAGAAGAATGTAGTGCTATCCTCCAAAGGAAACTTCCTCCAAAGCTCAAGGATCCAGGGAGTTTTTCAATTCCATGCCACATTGGGGAATCATGTTCTACAAAAGCTTTATGTGATTTAGGGGCTAGTGTTAGCCTTATGCCCCTTTCCATTTATGAAAAGCTTAATATGGGAGATCTTAAGCCAACCCACATTTCTCTTCAGTTAGCTGACAGATCAATTAAGTATCCTGAAGGGATTTTGGAGAATGTGCCTCTAAAGGTTGGAAAGTTCTATATACCTGTTGACTTTGTCATATTGGACATGGAGGAAGATTCTAATATCCCAATCATCTTGGGAAGACCCTTTCTAGCTACAGCAGGAGCATTGATTGATGTTAAGGGAGAAAAGCTTACTCTTAGAGTTGGTGAAGAGCAATTGGTTTTCAACATTAATAACACTATGAAGAAGCATCATTCTGAAGCTGATACTTGCTTGAGAGTTGATATTATTGATGAGCTGGTTGAAGAACACTTCAGAAAGAAATATCCAGAAGATCCACTTGAAAATTGCTTGGTTCATGGAGGAGGCATAGACTATGACAACCCTCATGTGGCTGCATATGCTCAACACTTAGAGGGAAGTCCACCATTCATTTCTGCTCCAGTTTTTCAACTCACACAAAAGGAAATAGCAGAATCTAAGCAACCATCATTCAAGGAAGAAGATGCACCTAAGGTAGAACTTAAGCAACTTCCTTCTCAGCTTAGGTATGAATTTCTTGGCACTAATAACACTTATCCAGTAATTGTAAATGCAAACTTGAGTACCTTAGAGGCTGATAAGTTGTTAAGAGTGTTGAGACAATTTAGGAAAGTCTTAGGGTACACCATAGATGACATTAAGGGAATAAGCCCACACTTTTGCATGCACAGAATCAGTTTGGAAGAAAATTGTAAGCCATCTATTGAACATCAGAGGAGGTTGAACCCAAATATGAAAGAAGTTGTTAAAAAAGAAATTTTGAAGTTGCTTGATGCAGGGATCATATACCCTATCTCGCATAAGATTTGGGTGAGCCGGTACATGTTGTTCCAAAAAGGGTGGAATGACGGTGGTCAAAAATGAAAATAATGAATTAATTCCCACGTAATGTGACTAGTTGGCGAATATGCATAGATTACAGAAAATTAAATGTTGCCACTAGAAAAGATCATTTTCCACTTCCCTTCATTGATCAAATGTTGGAAAGACTAGCTAGGCATTCTTATTTTTGCTATTTAGATGGATATTCTGGTTTTTTTCAAATCCCTATTCATCCAAATGATCAAGAGAAAACCACTTTCACTTGTCCATATGGAACCTTTGCTTATAGAAGGATGCCATTTGGGTTGTGTAATGCACCAGCCACTTTTCAAAGGTGCATGATGGCAATCTTCTCAGATTTCATTGAAGACATAATGGAGGTTTTTATGGACGATTTTTCTGTTTATGGATCTTCATTTGACATATGCTTGGCTAACCTTTCTAAAGTTTTGCAGCGATGTGCGAATCGACCTTGTGTTAAATCAGGAAAAGTGTCATTTCATGGTTCAGGAAGGGATAGTGCTTGGACATTTGGTGTCTAACAGAGGAATAGAGGTTGATAAAGCCAAGGTTGAAGTGATAGAGAAGATGGCTCCTCCTACCAATGTCAAGGGGATTCGAAGTTTCCTAGGACATGCCGGGTTCTACAGACGCTTTATCAAGGATTTTTCTAAAATAGCTAAACCTTTGTCTAACTTGTTAAGTAATGACACACCATTTATATTTGACCAAGAGTGTTTGGATGCCTTTTGCAGGTTGAAGCAAGCTCTTATCACTGCACCAATCATACAACCACCTGATTGGAGCCTACCTTTTGAAATTATGTGTGATGCTAGCAACTATGCAATTGGGGCTGTTCTTGGTCAAAGAAAGGACAAAAAGGCTTATGCTATTTATTATGCTAGTAGAACACTGGATGAGGCTCAAACAAATTATGCAACAACTGAAAAGGAATTTTTAGCAATTGTCTTTGCATTAGAAAAGTTCAGACCTTACATTATTGACTCAAAGGTGGTTATATTTTCAGATCATGCAGCCATCAGGTATTTGCTCGTAAAAGGAGGCTAAACCTAGGCTCATTAGGTGGATTCTGATGCTACAAGAGTTTGATTTGGAGATTAGAGATAAGAAGGGAGCTGAAAATGTAGTTGCTGATAATCTTAGTAGGTTGAAATTGGATGAAGAAGAATTGGATGAAATCCCTATTGATGAGTTTTTCTTGGATGAACAACTATTCTCTCTTGTTGCTAAACTACCTTGGTATGCAGACCTTGTGAATTATCTATCTTGTAGAGTTTTACCTCTAGGTATGACATGGCAACAAAAGAAAAAGTTTTTGCATGAGGTGAAGTTTTATAGATGGGATGACCCTTTACTCTTTAGGAGATGCTGTGATGGTTTAATAAGGAGATGTATTCCTGATGAAGAGACACAGAGTATTATGCATCATTGCCATGCTTCTGATTATGGAGGACATTTTGGAATCTCTAAAACAGCTAGTAAAATTTTGCAAGCTGGTTTCTTTTGGCCAAATCTTTTTAAGGATGTGAGGAAATTTGTGTTGGATTGTGATAAATGTCAAAGGAGTGGAAATTTGTCAAAAAGAGATCAAATGCCCCTAAAAAATATTCTTGAAGTGGAATTATTTGATGTTTGGGGAATAGATTTTATGGGGCCATTTCCTCCTTCATATGGTAATAAATACATCCTAGTTGGAGTTGACTATGTGTCAAAGTGGGTGGAAGCTATTGCAACTCCAACTAATGATGCTAGAGTGGTAGTGAAATCCTTGAAGAAATTTATCTTGAGCAGATTTGGAGCTCCTAGGGCTGTAATTAGTGATGGGGGTTCCCATTTTTGTAATAAGCAATTTGAGAGCTTAATGAGGAAGTATGGTGTAGTGCACAAGATAGCTACCCCATACCACCCTCAAACTTCAGGACAAGTTGAAATTTCTAACAGAGAGCTCAAGCATATTTTGGAGAAAACAGTGAACAATTCTCGGAAAGATTGGTCTATCAAACTAGATGATGCTTTATGGGCATATAGGACTGCTTATAAAACCCCTATAGGAACTACTCCCTTTAGGTTGGTGTATGGTAAGTCTTGTCATTTACCTGTGGAGCTAGAACATAGAGCATATTGGGCCATTCAGACCTTGAATTTTGATCTTAAGCAAGCTGGTGAAAAGAGACTATTGCAACTTAATGAGCTTGAAGAACTGAGGATGGATGCTTATGAAAGTGCCCGTATTTACAAAGAAAGAACTAAAGTTTGGCATGATAAGCATCTTAGGAAAAAGGAATTCAAAGAAGGTGATTTAGTTTTGTTGTTCAACTCAAGATTGAAATTGTTCCCTGGAAAACTTAAGTCAAGGTGGACTGGTCCATATAGAGTTTCTAAGGTTTTCCCTTATGGAGCAATTGAAATTTGGAGTGAAAAATCTGGGAATTTTAAGGTCAATGGGCATAGATTGAAACATTACATAACTGGAGACCCAATAAAGGGAGCAAGCTGTTACAAGCTCTCCAATCCCTCACCTCTTTTCAGTGAAATTCATGAAAAGTCCAGCTAAGGACTATAAATTAGCCCTCTTGGGAGGCATCCCAAGTCCTTTTATTTTTATTTTGCTGATTTACTTTCATTTTCATTGCTTTTGTTTTTATCTTAAATCTCCCCAAATTCAATTTTTGACATTGTTGAATCTTGTCCCTTGTAGATGTATTTCAATGAAGAAAGGCTGGTGAACTGCTGGGGAGTAATTCTTAACTTGAAAATTTTGTCCTTCAAACTCTCCCACAAACTGATTAGTTCTTACTGCATAACCTGTGCAGGAGCTGTTATCAGGTTTATGCAGAGGAAAAATGGAATCTGCAGCAAAAAGGGTATCTGCAGCAGATGGCTTGTGTTTTTGGTGAGGTTGGGTGTGTGACTTTTAAGTATATGTGCTTTTAATGTTAATATGGTGGTAAGTTGGTCATCTTTGTAGTTTTGAGATTATTTGGGTTGTGGAATTCAAGGTGGACAATATTGCATTCTCTTGGCATAACTTGGAGAGTTCATTTCATCATTTGTAGATAAATGCAACTTTATGCAGATTTTATTGAGTTTTAATGTGCTAAATGTTGATTTGCAGAATTTGAGTCAAAATGGCATGGGTCACAAATTTTTTTTATGCAGGATCCATATTCTACAAGCTTGTGTGATTCATTTTTGATGAACTTTGTATATATTGATGTGTTTTTGATGAAAATTTCTCATGGTTTATGCTTCATAGAATTACATTTCTTCATTTTAGGGTATTTTTCACACTTGCAAATCATGTTCCATTGCAATCTTAATCTTGTTGAATTGTGCATAAGCAACTGCATAGCTTATGCAATCCTGCATAACCACAATTCTTGCCATTTTCATTCATATTGCAAAGTGCATGAGAAGAGTGCATAGCTTATGCAACTCTGCATAGCCTAATTTTGTCAAATTTCATATCTTTAGAAACTTGCATAAGCAGAGTGCATGACTTATGCACATTTGCATAACTTCAAATTCCTCATTTTCTCTCTCTGCCGAAGTCTGCATAAGCAGAGTGCATAACTTATGCACTTCTGCATGACCAAAAACTCTGAATCTCCAAACCTGCCGAGGGGTGCATAAGCAGAGTGCATGACTTATGCACTTCTGCATAACCAGAAACCCAAAAATTCCAAACTTGCCGAGGGGTGCATAAGCAGAGTGCATAACTTATGCACTACTGCATGACCACCAACCCCAAACACCAAAATCTGCCGAGACCTGCATAAGCAGAGTGCATGACCTATGCACTTCTGCATAACCACTTTCCACAAAAATTAGAACCCACCGAAACATGCATAAGCAGAGTGCATAGCTTATGCACAACTGCATGACCACCACCCCAAAATTCCAAAAGCTGCCGAGACATGCATAAGCAGAGTGCATAGCTTATGCACTTCTGCATAACCTCACATTCTGAAAATCAAAACCCACCGAGGAGTGCATAAGCAGAGTGCATAGCTTATGCACACCTGCATGACCACATTTTCCAAACACTAAAATCTGCCGAGAGGTGCATAAGGAGAGTGCATAGCTTATGCACTTCCGCATGACCACTCTCCCTGAAGGTCAAAACTTGCCGAACAGTGCATAAGGACAGTGCATGATTTATGCACTTGTGCATGAGCTATTTCTTTGAAGTCCAAAACAAGCCAAGACATGCATAAGTAGGGTGCATAAGTTATGCACACTCACTTTTCACTTATGCAGTCTTACACAACCTAATCCAAAACTCCCGTCGGCACCCATTTCTCCCACCTCCTGTATTTTCTGTTCCCGACCGTTCATTCCCCTCCACTTCTCCTGACATTTTCCTCCCTTCCTTCTTCTCCACACCTATTTCCGCCGCCTAAACCCTAATCTCTTCGTGCATCCCTCATCTCTTCCATCTTCTCCATCGACAATGGAGTCGCCTCCCCATTCCCGTCCAGCTTCTCCTCTTGAGGTCTCGCCATTGTCAACGATACCTCCCAATCCCGATTCCCCTCCACAAGCAACACCCCCACCACCTCCCATAACCACGTACAAACGAAAAATCCGGTCGAAATCTGTGCGACCCATGTCCTCTGCCCCTCCTCTATCCAAACGCAAAGAACCACCCACCCCATTTTCAGAACCACCACCCAAAAACCCCAAAACCTCAGCCTCCACACAAGCCAAATCACCCTCTTCCAGCAAAAAGCCAATTTCAGTAGCTTCACAGGTATCAAAGCTACCTTGGCCTCTTCCTGATACAATTCAAAAGGTAGCTTTTAAGAGACTCAAGGATAGGAGGGTACAACCCACTAGGTATATTTCTGCCGATTCTCTACAATCTCTTGGTTTATTTGACAATGTAGTTGCATATCTTGATGGTATGGGTTGGATGGAATTTGTGCATAAGCAGGAGATAGTTTATCCAACTCTAGTTTTGGAGTTTATTTCTTCATTCTCTGCTACCCTCAAATTGCATGATGTAGACCATAAGCCAATTATGAAATTTAGATGGTTGGGGCAAAATAGAGAGCTGTCATTGGACCAATTTCATAGCATTTTTGGTTTTGCAATTGATGGGTTATTTCGAGTGCCACATACTGGAGTAGAGGTAGCAAACAAGGGTATTTGGAATGCTGCACAATTCTGGAGAATCATCACAAACCAACCTCAGACTTTTTCTGCTGGCAGATCAAAAACCTCTCAAATCTTTGACCCTGCACTTAGGTTTATTCATAGACTGATTGCTAGCACTATTTTGGGCAGAGGGACTAGTTCTGGTGCTGTGGGGAAATCTGAATTATTCATGTTATGGTGTGCTTTCCACAAGGTCAAGGTCTCCCTGGGTTATTTCTTTTGTGAGCATGTGTTGCATATTGCCACCAAATCCATAGGTGACATTGTCTTGGGTGGGCTCATAACTGTCATAGCCAAGCATTTTGGTTTTAGTCCTGAAGAGCACCCAATACCAGCACTTGTGGACACCTTATATTTTGATGCTGCACACCTATCCAAAACAGGGTTCAGTTTGCCACATTTTGATATTGCACAACCAGCAGCAGAAACTGAACCCACTGCACAACCAGAAGCCCAACCTTTCCCATCAGCCCCACAGCACTCCACTGAACCTACCCCACCCCCTCAGTCTGAACAGGAGACCCCAGCAGCTTCTGCTCAGCCCACACCTCCTACAGCTGAACCTTCCTCATCCACAGCCCCTCCTGCCTTCAACACTAAAGCCTTATTCACCTACCTTGACAGGCTTAGTGATGATATATACTTTGTGGATAGGAAGCTTGACACTGGTCTTGATACTCTCAAGGATCGTCATGATCACCTATTTGACCTTGTCATGGAAACCAGGGACAAGCAGAAAGAATTGAAGGAGATGGTGAAGCAACTCATGATCTTTCTGGGAATGCCACCTCCACCTCCATCACCTCCTCCAGCACCATCATTTCGACAGCAACCAGCAGCTACCAGCCCCTTAGCAACATCCTTGGACAAGGGCAAAACAATAGAACTAGATTAGTTTTTGTTTTACTTTTGTTCCAACTTGTAGGACTTTTCCTTTGTAAATATGTTCAAACATTTATAGTTTGTTTTGAATTATGTTTGTTTGTTTTGAATTAGTTTGTTTTAAATTCTGTTTTTCTTGAAGTTTCATTGGATAGCTATTACATTAGTTTTCTTTGATTTTCATTGCACTTATTGCCCTTTTGTACATATTTGCCCATACTCTGTATATATTTCAATGCTTCTACTGCTGGTTGTACATTTCCCCTTGCTAATCATCATGCAGCAGCTTTTGTATACACTGCACAGGCTATGAATTTCCTCATGCAAATATTTTGCATAGCCTGTGCAACCCTTTCTGCTACTTATGCAGAACTGCACAGGTTGTATTCCCCTTATGCAAATGTCATGCATAGCTTATGCAACCCATATTGCCACTCATGCAGAACCGCACGGCTTATGCACCCTACTTATGCACTTGATCTAGACAGCATTTTACTCTGCATAACCTGTGCAGCTTCTTATGCATCCCTTTATATCTTGCATTCTCCTCTGCCCCATACCAGGTAACTCTTTCTTTTTGCTCTTAATTTTTACAATTCCTGGTCAATATTATTTGCTTTGAGTTTTGGTTATCTACTACTTGAGACATTGAGGACAATGTCCAATTTTGAGTTTGGGGGTGCACATTTTGATTTTTGGCTTTATTTTTCACATTTTGAGTATAGGAGCATCTCATCCCATTCCATTTACATATATTGTAAATATTTTACATATACATCCATACACACACACACATTACACATTTACATACACATTATACATCACATTGCACACAAATAGACTTCCTCCATTTAGTTAATACATTACTCATTTTAGGAATCATGCACCATGCATTAAAATCTTTTGCCAAATCCCTTGAGTATTGAAAATGTGCCTATGAGAGTGATTTGACTCACCTTTTAGTTGGGTCTGTGGATTGAAAGTTTCCTAAAAGGTGCAAGATTTTGAAGTGTCTATCCCTTGCCTATATCTTCTTAGCCAAAAAGCCACCCAACTAGTCCTTTGGAGATTGGAATGCTTAGAGGGAGTTATTGGATATAAGGTAGTCAAATGATGTCTCACCAATCCTAGAACAAATTTTCTAAACCTTTCAAGGCGAAATACTAGCTTGTACTTGAAAAGAGAGATGATTAGGCATTCTTTGATTTAAAACCTTCTCATTTTAAACCTTTGGCCCTTTTTCCTAATTAAAATTTACCCTTGCAAACCCCTTTGAGCCTTTTTATCCCTAATTTTTCTTGAATCCCTTATTGCTACCTAGCCAATGAACCAAACACTCCAACCCTTTTCATGAGGATAATTGAATATTAGGTACACTTTATAAAAAAAAAAAAAAAAGAAAAAAAAATATACAATAAAAGGGAGAAGAAATGCTTGTCATCTTGTAAAAAAGTGCTAGTATATGTGCTTTTCACCATTGTCATTCAAAATGAAAGAAATCCACCCAAAGTATTAAAAGAAATGAGTTTGGGGGTGGCAAATTTTAGGGACAAGCATCAAAAGAAAATGCAAAATACAAGTTTAAAGTATCAAAATGTCCCTCCATTTTATGTGTTTTGTAAATTATGCTAGCACTTGACAATCCTCATTTTGTATTTCTCTCCCCCATATAAAAAATAATAAAATAAGAAGTGTACCTTATGTTTCAAAAATTGAAAATATTCTCATGCTTTGAATCCTTTTTACCCATTTTTCTCTTTAGCCTCATTTTGAATCCCATGGCCCCATTACATCCCTAAAAAGACCTTTGATCTCTTGATAGTACTTGCTACATTAGTGGAGATGGGAGTAGGGAATTTGCCTATGGGATTGGAAAATTATTCATTCATTCATTCAATTCCATCATTCCATATAGAGTCACTTTGGCTATTGGTTGTTCTAGAATTCCTTTTATGCATAACTCTCTCTTTTGATTGGTTGGTTTGGGGACTCTGAATGATAATTGACTTGATGGCTAAGCGGTGAAAGCTTGGATAAGCATTAAATTCTTTGCATTTTGAAGGATGGGTATATGGATTGCTGGTATGGCTAAAGGGGTGTTAAGTTACTTTAATAGGTGATTTTCATAGCTCTTTGGATAAAGCACCCCTAAAAATTTTGCATCACATTTTAAAGTTTGCTTGAGGACAAGCAAAAGCTTGAGTTTGGGGGTATTTGATGCATCCATTTTGCATTGTCATTTAGGTCTAATTTCATAGTCATTTTATTTGATTATTAGTCATTTTTAGCTAATTCCATTAGTTAATTAGTTAGTTTTTCATAATTGTCGATTTTGGATTAATTTGTATTTTTTACTTTGTTTTGTAAGAAAAATGGTGTTTTTGAAGGACTGAAGAGAAATTTTGCCATTGAGGAGTGACTTCTACACCCAAAGATGTCAAAAACAAGTTTTCAAGCTGAAATATGCATTGACCAAATTGTGCATAACTTGTCGCATAAGCTATGCAGATCTGCATAAGGAGAAAAATCACTGTTCTAATACCTGCCGAAATGTGCATAAGGAGACTGCATAGCTTATGCACATTCACGCCTCCCTTATGCACATTCACGCCTCCCTTATGCACTCTCACGGAATTGTGCATAACCTATGCACCAAGTCATGCAGTTTTGCATAAGTGAACCAGAACCAGCCGAAAACTGCATAAGGGACTGCATAACTTATGCAGTCCACTTATTATGCAGTCCACTTATGCAGTCCCATAAAGGTTTCATTAATGAGCTGGCAGAAGATTCCCTCAGAAAATTCCTCCTAGAACACACCATTTTAGGGCTCCATGTCAGAAAATGCTATAAATAGTCCCATTTTCCCATTTTAGAAAGGGGACAAGGAGCAGAAAAGGAAAGGAAGAGGAGAGGCAGAATTTGAAGAGTCACTTTCACCTTCTACACCATTTTCAACCAAGATTTGCATATTTCTTTCTTCCCTTATATTTTTCTACATTTCTAGTGTTTAATTTCTTATTTCTTAGCTTAGATTAAAGCTTTATTTCCATTTAAACTCAATATATCTTGTAAGCATTATGGATAGTGAGTAGTTTACTTTTGATTCTGGAGTAAGGGTTGTAATATTTGAGATATTTTGTGGATTTTGATTGGGTAATCCATATTTTGTGGTTTTAATGAGTTTTATTCATTTCTTGTGTACTTAATGACATGCTTAGTGTAGGATCCCATTAAGTAATGTTCTTAATCCATGGTTGAAGCACCGAAAGGAGAAGGCCTTGTGATAGATAATCAAGGAATTAGACTTAATTAACTTAGATCTAGAAATAGACTAAGGATTAAGAGGATTCACAGATTAATTAAAGAACTTAATGGGTCTTAATTAATTCTAACTCAACGAAAGTAGGATTAGTTTGATTAAGGCACTCTTTGTCTCACTCGAAAGGGTATTCAAATGATTTAAGAATTAATCTCCTTAAAACCATAAGTTTTCACAAAATTGGATAACCAATTTAAAATCCCAAAATAGCTCGAATATGAAATCCCGAACTCCGGAATCACCTTTTTATCATTGTTAATTTCCAATCAAATTTAATTGCTTGCCATTTTGAATATTGCCATATTTGAACTTGCTTATTTCAATTTGATGCAATTTTAGTTAAATCATTACATAGTTGAATAGATTATCAATTTTGCACATATAAATCACATTCTCAATACTCATCAATTCATTACTTTAATTTCAAAATTAGTTCAATTTAGTCAACTTTTTATATCAAAAATTCAATCATTAACACAACTCCTCGTGGGAACGATATCTTTACTGTATTACTTGTACGACCCGTGCACTTGCGGTTGGGCCACATCATAAATCGAATATGATTTTGTGAGAATTTAATTTAATTTTTTTCTTACAAATGATTTATTCTAAAGAGAGCCATTAGATATGCACCATTGTTAGGAAATTCATAGAGCATGTATAATGCTACCTCCAAATCCCTATTTTTACATAATTCATTTTCATGTATTTGAGGAAGGAAAATAATGAAAAGAATTTTTTTTTTAATTTTTATGTTATTATATCATATAATATTAACTATTTAAGTATATTTTTATTTTTAAATTTTTAGGTCTTTAAATTTTATACAAAGAATTTTATTAATAATATTTAGTTTATAATTATCCTTCAATTAATTATAAATCATATTTATTATTTTTTATAAATAAAAGTATTATAAATATATTTTTATTAATAATTAATTAATCAACATAAATATGTATTATATTTTTTCAATTAGTTTAGTCATAACTGATCAAATTTTTTTTATTTAAATTTAATTTTTTTTCTCAATTTTGATTCAATTAATCAATTAAAAATTTAAATAGTGAAGAAGTTTATTCTATTAACGAAATCAATACTTGGTTGGTCCATAAAAAGTTTTTGATTCCACCTCTAATTACAGAATTTTTATTTAGTAAAACTGATATATATATATATATATATATATATCAGTTTCATCCTATCACTTTATAATTAAAAGCAAAAATCACCAACCAAACTTCCGACTTACATTTATTTGGTACTTTTAACTAGGTGAAAAATTTCAGCCTTTTTTCTTGTGAACTAAATTTTTATATTGAGAATGTTAGAAATAATTTTTTTTTTAATTATTTTTAAATATTTTTTAATAATTTATTAGTATTCTCTAATTTTTAAAATTGTTAACTTAAAATTTATTTTAATTTATATATGTAAACTAATTGTGAAAAGAAAGTATCTAAAAGGGTATTAAAGGCCATAAAAATTAGATCGATTGAACTTAAAATTGAAATGTGATCATAATTAGTAAAATAAGATTGATTAAAATCAATTTTGGATTGCGTCAAAATTAATTGGTGATTTTTAATTGAACATTTTCTTTTAAAAAAATTTCAATTTTAGAATTTGATCAAAATCAAAATTCGAACTGAAATTAAAAAAATTTGTAATTTTTTAATCATCTTAAATCAAAATTAATCACTAATTTCGACTCAAAATCACCTTGAATCTGTCCAATGCCCAGGTCACCGCACTAAACTAACCTTTTGAACTTTTCCCAGCAGACGGGCCAAGGCTCCCAGCAAAATTCCGTCCTTTTTATATATATATATATATATATATATATATATATATATATATATATATTTATTTATTTATTTATTTTCAATTGATTGAATTTCTACTTGTTTCAAACCTTAAAATTATCTTCGTATTTTCTAATTATGGATTGGAATCTCTCTTTATATAATCAATGAAATATTTCATTTATTTATTTTTTACTAATTGAGGTTTAAAATCAAAACTTTATGATTTTATAAATGATTTTATATTACTAAATTAAAATTTATTATTTATTTTAATTAATTTTAATTATATTTTTAGTTGTTAAATAAAGCTATAATAATTATCCATCACAACTAATAATGTGTTTGATTTTTTTTAATTCAATTTATTTATTTAGCTTGAATTAATTAAGTTTTAAATTCAAAATTAAATAATTTAAATTTCATTAAATTAAAATAGCCTAATTATAATTTTAATCGGAATGTTTATGTATTTTAGTGTTTTAATCTTAATGTATGATTTTTGACCCAATTGTCTAAAATTTCAAAATTTAAAAAATTTATCCAAAATTTAAAATCAATTTGAGAAAAGTGTGCTCCTACCGATGCACAAGTGATTTTAAAAAAAAAATTTACAAATTTTAATACAATTTAAAATCACAACAGCCTAAAGCACACTCCTCTCAAATTATTTTAAATTTTAAATAATTTTTTTACAAATTTTGAAATATTGAGCACTTATATTAAGAATCAAAAGTTTTGGATTATAATATCAAAACCATTATAACGACCAAAACCAAGGTCATTACCGGTGCCAAGAATCGAGTCAGATTAAAGCTGCCAGAACTTGTAGTAAGCCTAAAACTTAAGAAACATATATACATTCATGTATCTTATCATTTAACATACTTCAAACCATTATACCTTTGTCTTTTTATTCGTGCATAATAATGGTTCATAATTTGAACTTTAACATACATAAGATGCATAGTGTAATGGTTCAACACGCGTATCCTCAAAAGAATTAATACAATATATACATCATCATACTTAAAAATAAAAAATTACATATTTCTAATTTCCTTTAATCACCAATACAGTACTATCCGTTCATAAATTACATGTCCATCTACTCATATATCATACATAAAGGAATGGCTAAGACTACCCCTGATGCTTTCTATTCAAAGCACTCTTTTAGTCCTACAACCGTGCACTTAGGGGTAAGGGGAATGGGGCAAGCTTACACAAGCTCGGTGAGTAAACTAACCATCATTAATTGCATCATTAATTCATATATGTGTAATGCATCATTCACATGGGATTTCACATCACAAACATTTCATGTAAGATGGACATTATCACCAGTAACTCCCAAACCTTCCTTTAAAACATGGGCTGAGTCATGTACCCTGGGGCAACTTAAAGATCTCTCTATGGGATTTACTTATGGATCCATAACATACGTAATGTTACATAATCGTAACATGGGGGGAGTTAATGGGTCATCCAACATCCATCAATGTACCAATAATAAGTTATGCAATTATGCAACATCTTTGTGTTCTAGATATATACATCCTAAATAAATATGACATGATCCATGAGAATGCTCATTAACTACCTGTAAATAGTATTTATTTTATTAATGTTAGAGTTACTCACCTCTTGTAGCCTATCAACCACCTTACTCAAACCGGAGCTATCATTGAATCCTTATCCTTCTGAGTCCCTCAAGACCAATCTTATAAAATCGGAACCTAGAGTGTTATAAGAGGTTCTAATAATCTATACATATCATAATCATCCTATTCTAGGCCCTTAGGAACCATAAAATTAGGTTTTGAAACTTTGGAATCGAAGGAGAAATAAAGTAGGCAGAACCAAGTTTGGTTGCCAGAGTCTTAGGCTTTGACTGCTGAACCTTGGAACATTAGGTATCCAATTTTGGGGAGTATCCACTGTAAGTACCAAAGTTTGGGGCTTTGGCTGCCGAACCTAGAAATTTTCTAGATTTTTCAAGAAACTACATGCTTTAGTTGCTGAACCTTTTGTTTTCGATGGCCGAACTTGGGAATTTCCAGAATTTCTAAGTCGAAAACTTGCATAATCCTTCTCTCATCAATACCAAAACTCCTTCCAAAGTTCTTAAACTCGATTCAAACACATATTCACATCTCTAGAGCCTAGAATAACTTGAAATCATACTTAATGCCCACATACATTAATCAGAACTCAAAATCCTAGTTTTCCCCAAACCTAACTTAGCATATGTTTGGATTTCTTCAAATCCATCAAGGGAAACTAGCCATTTAAGGTTGATAGCACTTAAACATAAATATTCTAACCATAAAACAAACAATTTCATCATAAAATCACAAAACCCTAACTTAGCATACATAAACTTCCCAAAACTCAATTGAAAAAACAACTTTTCATGAAATAAAAGTTGTAGAAATCTAATCCCTCATTAACTTTCTTAGATCTACCCATTAGATCAAAAAGAAAAGAAGGTTATCTCTTTTATTGGAGCTTGGAGGTGATAGAACCACAACTTCAAAGCTTGTATATACTCTTCCACACTTCTAAGTGGAAGAATCCAACTTTAGGTCTTTAAAAACTCAAGAAAATCTCCTCAAAAAGCTCCTTGTATGCCCCAAAGTTGAGAGAGAGATGAAAAAAGAAAACCCTAAGTGTTTTGATATTAAAATAAGCTTTGAACCCTTTTTATACCCTCTCTATCGATAGACTTTCGGCTATCAAAAGTTTAACTTTCGATTGCCAGAGTCTATTTTATATAGAAGAGAAGAGCTCGTACACAAGAAAAAGGGCTTTAGCTGTCGAAAATCCATATTTCAGCTAGTAAAACTCCTTCTGCCAAAAACACTTATTTAAAAACTTTTTAGAAATAAAACCTTTAAAACATTTTTCTTTCTTGAAAACATTTCGAACATATCACACATACAAATACACATTTTCACGTTATACCGCCATTCTTTGGTCAGTAAAGTTTTATTTTTCACTTAAATATCCCATCAAGGATAGATATTTCAATATTGAAAAATGGTGAGTATTACATTCTCCCCCCCCCCCCCCCCCTTTCAGAACATTCATTCTCGAATGTTAAAAAAAACACATGAAAAGCAAACATAACAAACATAACATACAGAACATACCTAGAAAAGGTAGGGATATTATTGTATTATGGAATCGTGGGTTTCTCGCCTGCACTCCTCCATGTTATGGCGGTTCCATAACACTTTGGCCACAGGTATCTCCTTATTCCTCAGCTTCCTTACTTGGGTGTCTACAATCTAAATAGATTGTTCAACACAAAAAAGATCTTCCGAATTTCCATGTTTGTTTCACTTATAACCTTGTTCGGATTTGACACAAACTTCCTCAAAATAGAAACATGGAACACTGGATGGATTCTCTCCATTTCTAATGGCAAAGCTAACTTATAAGACAGATTTTTTACCCTTTGTAGCACTTCATACGGTCCAATATACCTTAGAGCTAGTTTCCCTCTCTTTCCAAATAGAATGACGCCCTTCATTGGAGACACCTTCAGAAGCACCATGTCCCCTTCCTGAAAAACTACTTCTCTTTTATGGAAATCTGTATAACTTTTTTGTCTACTGGTTGTTGTCTTTAACCTTCCCTAATTAAAGGGCATGGCTTGATTGGTGACTTCCACCAACTTCATTCCCTTTGAGGCTTTTTCACCAACTTCTTCCCAATACACAGGAGACCTACACTTCCTCCCATACGGAGCTTCATATGGTGCCATTTCGATGCTAGAGTGATAGCTATTATTATATGCAAACTCAACTAGGGGAAGGTATTTTTTTCATGATCCACCAAAGTCAAGTACACACATTCTCAATGTATCCTCCAAAGTCTATATGGTTCTTTCTAACTGTCCATCTGTTTGAGGGTGAAAAGCTATGCCAAAGTCTAACCTAGTGCCTAACTCATTTTAAAAACAATGTTAAAATCTTGAGGTGAACTGTCGTCCTTTATTAGAGACTATTATTACTGGAGCCCCATACAACTTTATTATCTCTGCCACGTATACTTGAGCTAACTTATCCACTAAATAGTTAGCTCTAACAGGAATGAAGTAGGCAGTCTTAGTCAATTTGTCCACTATAGCCCATACAGAGTTATGCCTATTGGAGGCTAATGGTAACCCCATAACAAAGTTCATCCCACATTTTCCCATTTCCACTCTAGAATGGGTAGTGGGTTGAGCATTCTTGCTAGCTTTTGATGCTCCAACTTCACTTTCTGACAAACTTCATAAGCAGTCACAAACTGTGCAATCTCCTTTTTCATGGAAGGCCATCAATACAACTTCTTTAAATCCTAAAACATTTTGGTGGCCCCTGGGTGCACACTATACTTTCCATTATGAGCTTCCCTAATAATGTCTCCCTTGAGTTGGATGTCATTCAGTACACATAACCTGTTATTGTACCTTAATACTCTTTTTCCATCGAAACAGAACTCACTGATCTTACCTTTCTATATTGATTTTATTATCTTCACAAACTCAGGGTCAATATGCTATTTGTTGGACCTAGGTGTCTTAACCCATGTTTTGATGATAATAAATAATTAGTGTACTACTAATATACTTTGAAAGTGTTTGTGTTGAGTTTGTAGGCCCTAGATTCAAAATTGCCAAATTGCTTCAAATCAAGGTTAAGGAAGAGCAAGATAAGGAAGCAAACATTTATGGAAACCTACAATGTAACTTTTATTTATTTTATATCTTGTAAATCTCATTTTATTAATTGTGTTGGCTTAAGTCTAGGTGGTACTAAGAATATCTTGTTCAACTTAGTTTTCACCTAATTCTTTATCAAGGGAAAATTAAATAAATTTTTCAAAAATACAAAATTAATTTTAAAAAGTATTTTATTTTCAAAATACATTGAATTAGCTTTCCAATGGCTCAAACAGATCAAAAATCCGAGTTCAGATAAAAAAATTATGAGTTTTTTAAACTCTTAATTTCTTAGTATCTTTACTTGTAACTTTTTCTTGACCAAGGGGGACTAAAATGAAATTTTTACATTTGAGAAATGCAAATTTATTTTTTAAAGTGTTTTCATTGAAAATTTTATCAAATTAGCTTTCCAATGGTTCAAACGGATCGAAAATCCGAGTTCCAGTCAAAAAGTTATGCATTTCTGAAGCCTAAGTGCCCTTTTGACACTTTCTGTCCAGAGAGCACTTCGGCAGCCAAAAGTGGGAAGTTCGGCAGCCGAAGTTCACTCTTTAAAATCATGGTTTTTGAGCGTTAAAATTCATTTTATCCAGAAAGTACTCCGGCAGCCGAAAGTGGGAACTTCGGCAGCCGAAAGTGACTTTTAAAAAGCTGTTTTTTTGGCGCTTCAACCTTTGGCAACCAAAGTAAATAACTCTGACAGCTGAACCTGAGTTTTTACAACTCGATAAAATAGAGCTTTGGGTGGTTGAACAGCTAGTTTTGCATTTAATACACCCCCAATGATTATTTTCTTGCAAAAACTATAAATAGGCACCATTTATGACTGGAAACATGTTTAGACAATAACAATCTTTTGAAAATTTATTGTGTTCTAAAGATTTTCTTCATTCTCTCTCTAGAACTTGAGCTACCATAGTTAATGTTGAGAAATTGATATTATTGAATTTTAAATTCTTTGTTCTGAGAGTTTATTCAAGGTTTTTGTGAGCACTTATTATAATTTTGAGTGTGATAGAGCTTTAAATAGCCCTTGAGTGTAAAGGCATTTGTAAAAGAGCAAGAGTTTACTCTTGTGGTGATTGTAAAGGGTTTATTTTTCACCCAAAGTAGAATTTTAGTGGAGTTAACTCTCAAGGAGGGCTTTGAGGAGAGGACGTAGGCTTGGGATAGCCAAACCTCTATAAATCTCTTCTGTTATCATTCTTCCTTTTCTCTTCTTTTTGTTTAAATTTCTTTTAATCTTTAATTTTGCAATTAGAACCCAATTCACCCCCTCTATTGGGTTGCTACAAGGGACAACAAGTGATATCAGAGCAAGTCTCCATTCTAAAAGATTTAATCATCTTGGTGTAAAGATCAATGGCAACCCTAAATGCACTAGATGGTCAATCGGTGGTAAGACCTCCTTTCTTTGATGGTAATGACTTCTTGTATTCGAAAAATAAGATGTATTATTTCCTTAAATCAGAAGGGGTTGACTTGTGGGATGTTGTAGAAAATGGGCCATTCACCCCAACTAAAATTGTTGATAGTGTGCATGTGGCTAAGCCTAAGGGTGAATGGAGTGAGCAGGAGAAAAGAAGAGTGGCTTTAAATGATAAGGCTATTCATGTTCTATTTTGTGCATTAAGTAGAAGTGAATATAATAAAGTGTGTATGAAGTTTACTATAAAAGAAATTTAGGATGCTTTAGTGGTTACTCATGAGGGTACTAGTCAAGTAAAGGAGAATAAGATGGATTCCCTTATCTACCAATATGAATTGTTCAAGATGAATTTGGATGAAACCATAAGTGAAATGCATGATAGATTTGTGGAGATTATAAGAGGAACTAAATCTCTTGGGAAGACATTCACTAATGAGGAGCTAGTAAAGAAGATTTTAAGAAGTCTTCCTAAGGAGTGGCTACCCAAAGTAACTTCACTCAAGGATTCCAAGGACTTGAGCAAGGTACAACTTGATGTGCTCTTAGGAAATCTCATTGACTATGAGATGACCCTCAAAAGAGAGCAAGTGGAGGAACCTAACAAAGCCAAAAAGAATCTTCCGAAAACTCAAGTGATGAAGATGATGAGTTTGATGAGGAAGAATTGGCTCTAATGACAAGGAGAATAAGGAAGATTCTCTTCCAAAACAAGAAGTTCATCCCAAAGAGGAACTTCAAGAAGGACAAGGGAGAAAGAAGCAAGAAGGATCCTCCCATATGCTTTGAATGCAACAAACTGGGTCACATTAGAATGGATTGTCCCAAATTGAAGAAGCCTTTCAAGAAGTTCAAGAAAAAGGCACTAAAAGCAACATGGGATGAATCAAGTGACTCCGAAGATGAGGAGATTGGTGATCAAGTTGCCTAAATGTGCTTCATGGCAATGGAGGAAAGCTCCAATGAGGTAACTTTAAATGATGATGTTGTTGAATTTTCTTATGATAAACTAGTTAATGCTCTTAAAGTTATGAATGATGAACTAGAATTAAGTCATAATAGAAATAAACTTTTGAAAAGTGAGCTTGCTAGTTTAAGGAAGGAGAATGAGACCTCATCTAAGGTTGATAGATCTTTGGATAGTAATGTGTAAAAATCCTTAGATGAGAAAATGAGAAGTTGAAAAATGAAATTGTTGAGCTAAAAACTTCTCTTTCCAAATGTGCTAAAGGAAAGGACAAACTTGATGCAATTTTGGACTCTCAAAGGTCTCCTAGCATCAAGTATGGACTTGGCTATAGTAAATTTACCCAAGCACCTCCTTCCAAGACCATCTTTGTTAAAGCATCCAGTTCTAATAAGCCTAGTCCCCAAGTGCCTAGTCAAAAGGTGTCCAATCCTAAAGGACAAGAGCCAAAGAAATCTTGTGGTAATGAAACTAGAAAGACTTCATTTCATCAACATGCTCCTAGACAAAATGTAAATAGGACATATACATCTAGGAGAGTTGCATCTAGGCCAAACCTTTATAGGGGACATGCTACTAGGCCTCATAACTATTATCACACTCACCATGCCTCATGCTCACATTCACATAATGAACATAAAAAGATTGGTCATATGAGACCATTTGCTCACCCTCATACACATAGAAGGTTCAATGGACATTATTACTATTGTGGTAAGATTGGTCACACCAACTATAGGTGTGCCATTAGGAAAATCCATCTTGGATATGGTAGAATATTTGATTTTAATGATGGAACTACTAACCCCCAAGGACCCAAGTACATTTGGGTACCTAAAGTAAATTGAATTATCATGTGTAGGTGTGCTTGAAATCCTCAAAGCTTGAAAGCAAGTGGTACTTGGATAGTGGATGTTCAAGACACATGATCGGAAATGTCAATCTCTTCCTTTCACTTGAAAAGAAAGATGGAGGTGGAAAAGTGACTTTTGGTGATAATGGTAAAGGTAAAATTGTGGGAATAGGTAAGGTTGGTAAGGAAAACTCCCCTATTCTTGACAAAGTGCTTTTGGTTGATGGTTTAAAACATAATTTGCTTAGTGTTAGTCAATTATGTGATAAGGGCTGTAGAGTTGTTTTTGAGTCTAAATCTTGCTTTGTGTCTAGGATGAGTGATAACAAAATGTTGTTTATTGGTGAAAGAATTGAAAATATTTATGTTATCGATTTGCATGCTTTGTCTAACAAAGATGTCAAGTGTTTTGTTTCTATTAGTGATGACTCTTGGACTTGGCATAGAAGGCTTACACATGCTAGCATGGACCTTCTTGCAAACTTGAACAAGGATGAGCTAGTTGATGGGCTACCAAAGATCAAGTTTCAAAAGGATAAGGTGTGTAATGCATGCCAAATGGATAAGTAAGTCAAGAGCTCTTTTAAATCTATTCATAAGGTATCTACTTCTAGACCCCTTCAATTGTTGCATATGGATTTGTTTGGTCCTACTAGAGTAGCTAGCTTAGGTGGTGCATATTATGCCTTGGTGATTATTGATGACTACTCTAGGTATACTTGGGTTGCATTCCTTGCTCATAAGGATGAATGTTTTGATATTTTTGAGAGATTTTTAAAAAGGGTTCAAAATGAAAAGGGTTTTCAAATATCTTCTATTAGGAGTGATCCTGGTAGAGAATTTGAAAATGAGAAATTTGATAAGTTTTGTAACTCACTAGGGATCACTCATAATTTTTCTTCTCCTAGGACTCCCCAACAAAATGGTATTGTTGAAAGAAAAAATAAAACTCTTTTAGACATGGGGAGGACTATGTTAAACGAATATAATTTGCCTACTTATTTTTGGGCGGAAACCATTAATACGGCTTGTTATGTTTCAAATAGAGTTTTGATTAGACATATTTTAAAGAAAACCCCTTATGAGCTATGGAATGGCAAGAAACCTAAAATAGGTTATTTTAGAGTTTTTGGTGATAAATGCTTCATTTTGAATACCAAAGATAACTTAGATAAATTTAGCACCAAAACTGATGAAGGTATCTTCTTGAGTTACTCTACATCTAGTAAAGTATATAGAGTCTTCAATAAGGGAACCTTAGTTATTGAGGAGTCAATGCATGTTGTATTTGATGAAGCTAACCCCTTTGGTCCTAGAAAGGATATTTCTTGTGATGATGATGTTGTAGGTAATCTTGATGAGTTGATTCTTGAAGATCTTCAATCTAGTGGAATTCAAGATCAACACATGGAAGATCCCTTGAAGGACTTGGGAGTTGATCAAGTTGAGCCTCAAGAGCAACAAGGTCAACCAGTTCCATATCAAGAAGTTCAACAAGATCTACCCAAAAATTGGACATTCAATAAGGATCATCCTAAAGACCTAATCATTAGTGATACATCAAAAGGGGTAACAACTAGATCCTTTCTTAGAAATATATGTAATAACCTTGCATTCATTTCTCAAATAGAACCTAGGAGCATAGATGGGGCCATTAATGATGAGAGTTGGGTACTCACAATGCAAGAGGAGCTCAATCAATTTGAAAGGAATAAGGTTTGGACCTTAGTTCCTAGGCCAAAGGACCATCCATCCGTAGGAACCAAATGGGTGTTTAGAAACAAATTAGATGAGGATGGAAACATAACTAGGAATAAAGCTAGGTTAGTAGCCAAAGGCTCTAACCAAGAGGAGGGCATTGACTATGATGAAACCTTTGCCCCCGTCGCTAGATTAGAAGCCATTAGAATCTTGCTTACATATGCATCATACATGAATTTTAAGCTTTTCCAAATGGATGTCAAAAGTGCTTTTCTAAATGGTTTTATTGATGAGGAGGTATATGTTGAGCAACCTCCTGGTTTTGAAAATCATGAGTTTCCAAACCATGTTTTTAAATTGACTAAAGCCTTGTATAGTTTGAAACAAGCTCCTAGAGCTTGGTATGAAAGGCTTAGTAACTTTCTTTTACAAAATGGTTTTTCAAAAGAAAAGTTGATACAACTCTTTTTGTTAAAAATCATGTAAATGACATCCTTGTAGTACAAATATATGTTGATGATATTATATTTGATGCTACTAATGAGTGTTTGTGTGAAGAGTTTGCTAATACAATGAAGAGTGAGTTTGAGATGAGCATGATGGGAGAACTCAAGTCCTTCCTTGGGCTTCAAATCAAACAAGCTAAGGATGGCATCTTCATCAGCCAAGCCAAGTACACCAAAGAATTGATCAAGAGGTTTGGAATGCTGAATAGCAAGCTAAGTAGAACTCCAATGAGCACAAACACCAAACTTGACAAGGATGAAAAAGGAAAATCGATTGATGAAAAGCTCTATAGAGATATGATTGGTAGTCTCTTATATCTCACAGCTAGTAGACCGGACATTATGTTTTTCGTATATTTATGTGCACGTTTTCAATCATGTCCTAAAGAGCCTCATTTACATGCTATTAAACGTATTCTCAAATACTTGAATGGTACATTGCATTTAGGTCTATGGTATCCTAGAAATGCATCCTTTGATTTATGTTCCTACTCGGATGCTGACTTTGCTGGAAGCATCCTTGATAGGAAGAGTACCTTAGGTACTTATCAACTCCTAGGACACTCTTTAGTTTCTTGGTGTAGCTGCGGGTCTTTATTGTAGCTAAATGCTTTGGATCAAACAACAATTGAGAGACTTCAAAGTATCTCTTGATCACATTCCTATTAAATGTGATAACATAAGTGCAATCAATTTGACCAAGAACCCCATACGACATTCTAGAACCAAGCATATAAACATTAGACATCATTTTATACGTGATCATGTATTGAATGGTGATGTTGTTCTTGAGTTTGTTGATACACATCACCAATTAGCTGATATCTTTACAAAACCTTTGTGTGAAGATAGGTTTAATTTCATTAAGAGAGAATTAGGCATGCTTGACAAACTTGATGCTTGAGATTGTGATTTACTGTTCACATGAACAAAATATGGGTTTCCTATTTTTGGCTGCCATATGATCACAATACTATTCCTCATTAATTTAGATTATTCTCCTTGATTATTCTATGAAGGTTATTTTCCAAGATTCTGTTGATGCTTTGAATAGACTCCTTGATGATTTTACAAGTCCTATGCAAATGAAATTAGTAAATTTGCATTGAAGTCTTCTTGACTCTTTGTAGGCTATTCTTTAGAATAATTGTTATATTGCCATATGTTCTTATATCTTTCCTTCTAGAGTGTATTTTGATGATGCCAAAAGGGGGAGATATATAGCTAGTGGATGAATTAGCTAAGTGGATGAATAATTCTAAATTTTAAGCTTTAAACATGATATATAAATGATGATTTAGTGGGATACATGTTTTGGGTATACTTATGTGATGCTTCTTGGTAATCCTTTGATACATATTCTGAATTGTTTTTGATATAACAATAACTTTGCATTATCATTCACCTAGGACTCATAGCATTGCATTCATTGAGTCAAAGCCTCTCTTATGTGCTCTCTAAATTCTACTTAGTAAGGCACAAACTATTTTTGAAAGGGGGAGTACATTAAGGGGGAGAATTTCTGAAAAACACACACTTCACTTGTGCTTAATTTTCTTCATCCACTAATTGTTTGTCATCATCAAAAAGGGGGAGATTGTTGGACCTAGGTGTCTTAACACATGTTTTGATAATAATAAACAATTAGTGTGCTACTAATATACTTTGGAAGTGTTTGTGTTGAGTTTGTAGGCCCTAGATTCAAAATTGCCAAATTGCTTCAAATCAAGGCTAAGGAATAGCAAGATAAGGAAGCAAATATTTATGAGAACCTACAATGTAACTTTTATTTATTTTATATCTTGTAAATCTCTTTTTATTAATTATGTTGGCTCAAGTCTAGGTGATACTAAGAATATCTTGTTCAACTTTGTTTTCACCTAATTCTTTATCAAGGGAAAATCAAATAAATTTTTCAAAAATGCAAAATTAATTTTAAAAAGTATTTTAGTTGCAAAATACATTGAATTATCTTTCCAATGGCTCAAACGGATCAAAAATCCGAGTTCAGATCAAAAAGTTATGAGTTTTTTAAACTTTTAATTTCTTAGTGTCTTTACTTGTAATTTTTTCTTAACCAAGGGGGACTAACATGAAATTTTCACATTTGAGAAAAGTAAATTTGTTTTTTAAAGTGTTTTCATTGAAAATTTTAACAAATTAGCTTTCCAATGGTTCAAACGGATCAAAAATCCGAGTTTCGATCAAAAAGTTATGCATTTCTGAAGCCTAAGTGCTCTTTTGACACTTTCTGTCCAGAGAGCACTTCGGCAACCGAAAGTGGAAAGTTCAGTAGCCTAAGTTCACTCTTTAAAATCATTGTTTTTTAGCGTTAAAATTCATTTTGTCCAGAGAGCACTCCGATAGCCAAAAGTGGGAACTTCGACAGTCGAAAGTGACTTTTCAAAAGCTATTTTTTTGGCGCTTCAACCTTCGACAGCCGAAGTAAATAAATCCGGTAGTCGAACCTGGGTTTCTGTAACTCAATAAAACAGAGCTTTGGGTGGTTGAACAGCTAGTTTTGCATTTAATGCACCCCCAACGACTATTTTCTTGCAAAAACTATAAATAGGCACCATTTATGACTGGAAACATGTTGAGACAACAATAATCTTTTAAAAATTTATTGTGTTCTAAAGATTTTCTTCACTCTCTCTCTAGAACTTGAGCTACCACAGTTAATGTTGAGAAATTGATATTTGAGTTGTAAATTCTTTGTTCTGAGAGTTTATTCAAGGTTGTTGTGAGCACTTATTGTAATTTTGAGTGTGATAGAGCTTTAAATAGCTCTTGAGTGTAACGGATTTGTAAAAGAGCAAGGGTTTGCTCTTGTGGTGATTGTAAGGGGTTTATTCTTCACCCAAAGAAGAATTTTAGTGGATTTAACTCTCAAGGAGGGCCTTGAGGAGAGGACGTAGGCTTGGGATAGCCGAACCTCTATAAATCTCTTGTGTTATCATTCTTTCTTTTCTCTTCTTTGTGTTTAAATCTTTAATTTTACAATTAGAATCCAATTCACCCCCTCTTGCATTGCTATAAGGGACAACACTATTTCTCTGCTATTTGTCTTAGGTACACTGGTGTTACCTTCATTTGAGCTATCCAAGTACCCTTAGCTGATAACTCCAGTTGCAACCCTTCTCTAATCAGTTAGTGCAACTCCTTCAAGATGGGTCATCTTTATATGGATATATGTGTCAAACTACCAAATGATTTTCAGCTGAAGGCTTCTACAATAATATTTGCCTTTCCCAGATGATACTAGATTGTACAGTCATAATCACCGAGTAGTTCAACTCATCTTCTCTATTTGAGATTCAACTTTTTTTGCTATGTACTGGAAACTCTTGTGGTCTGTGAAGATCTTGCATTTTTCTCTATAAAGATAATGTCTCCACATCTTTTAAGCAAAGACTATGACTGTCATTTCTAAGTTATGAGTGGGATAGTTACTTTCATACTTCTTTAATTATCTTAAAACATAAGTTATTACTCTTCCTTTATGCATGAGAACACATCCCAAACCCACTCTGTAGGCATCACAGTAAATAGTAAAATCTTCATTACCTGTGGGCAGAGCTAATACTAGTGTTGAAATTAGACACTCCTTAAGCTTCTAAAAGCTCTCCTCGTATTATTCACTCCATTCAAACTTCCTATTTTTCTGAGTTAACCTAGTTATTGGAGTAGCTTTCTTAGAGAAATTAGATACAAATCTCCTATAATAGTTAGTCAAACCTTCAAACTCTTGATCTTTGTCATTATGTTGGCCTTGGCTAATCTACCATCGCTTCTACCTTCTTAGGATCCACTTCGATTCCATTCTCTTACATTACATGTCCTAAGAAGGATATATTCTTTAGCCAAAACTCATACTTAGAGAACTTGGTATATAACTGATGCTCCCTCAATATCTGGAAAACTATTCTTAGATGTTATGTATGCTCTTCTAGACTTCTGGAATACACTAAGATATCATCAATAAAGACATTACAAAGTGATCCAGGTATAGTCTGAATACCTTATTCATGAGATCCATGAATGTAGCTAAGGCATTTGTTAACCCAAACAGCATCACAAGAAACTCATAATGTCGTATTTGGTTTGAAAGGCAGTCTTCAGAATATGTGACTCCTTAATCCTCAACTGGTGGTATCTAGACCTCAAATCTATTTTTGAAAAATAACTAGCTCCGGCTAATTGGTCAAACAAATCATTGATACAGGATAGAGGGTACTTATTCTTTGTAGTTACCTTGTTTAATTGCCTATAGTCAATACATAGCCTCAAGGATCCATCCTTCTACTTTACAAATAGTACTGAAGCATGCCAAGGAGAAGCACTCAAATGGATGAATCTCTTACCCACTAATTCCTGCAGCTGTTCTTTCAACTCTATAGGAGCCACCCTATAAGGAGGGATGGATATGGGTCTAGTATCAAGCACTAGTTCAATTTTAAAATATATCTCCTTTTCAGGTGGCAGATTAGGTAGTTCTTCAGGAAACACATCTACAAACTGTCTTACCATAAGAACTAATGTTAGTCCACTTTTGTTCTCCATAACTTCTCTAACATGGGCTAGAAACCCTCTACATCTATTTTAGAGCATCCTGCTGGCTTGCATCATGGAGATTATCCCCTTCATTGCTAATGTTTGATCTCCCAGAAAAACTACCTCCGACCATCTGGTCCTCTAAACTTTACTTCCTTGTTTCTATGGTCTAAGGTGGCATAATTGGCTGAAAGCCAATCCATCCCTAAGATGACATCAAAATCCATCAACTCTAAGACCACCAGGTCATCTAGAAAACATTTATCTTCCACCATCATTGGATAGACATAATAGATCATCTCTATCACCGAGGGATCACACTTAGGCCGATTGATAGCAATAGACATTACAAACTCGAAACTATTAAACCCAACCTTAGAACCACTTTAGGGTTAACAAAAGAATGAGATGCACTAGGATCAATCAAAACATGCACATCGAATCTTCCAATGCAGAGGTTACCTGACACCACCGTATTGGACATATTAGCTTATTGTTGTGTCATGGTAAAGATCTATGCCAGTGCTATTGAACCCCTTTCTTGGGAGCTTGCTGTAGAGGAAGAAGAACCCTATGGTCAGGATCCATAAAAGTTTGTCTCACTGTCAGTTAAGCCACATTGCCTGACCCAGTCTGCTGCTATGAAGCCACCCTTTCCATGTTAGGATACTCCTTAGACATGTGCCCCTCTTGATAACACCTATAACATTAGGAAGTTCTAAACCTACAAATTCCTCAATAAGGCTTCCCCCATCTAACACAATCAGAGGTATCCGAACCTGAACTAGATCACCTCCCATCCTAAGGCCAGACTTGATTTTGCTCTAAAACTTATTCTTCTTTTGCTTTTTGCCAAACTTACCTCCTTTATCTTTTTTAATTTCGAATGAAGAAACAGTCTAGGTTAAGTGATCAAACCTCCCTACATCAGTAGCCTTAGAAAGTGCATATTGCTTTTTAACTTCAGACTCCCTTTAATAATAACCCTAGCCTCCATCTTTAATGCAGCATCTACTATAGAATGAAAGCTATGAGTATTTGTAGTGCAACTTCTGAGTGCACCTCTTTGCTTTCTTCTTATCCGTATCATACTCCTGCCTCACATACTACAGAAGTTCAACAAACTTATTTGTATACTCGTCCACACTCATATCAATAGTTTGTCTTAACTGTTCAAACTCCACCACCTTCAGTTCCCTAGAGCTTTCTGGAAAAGCTTAATTAGTAAACTCCATCAGAAACTAAGACTAGGTTGTACTATCAACTCTGTCAACAATATAGGACTTATACCACTCCTTTGCTTTCTTATATTTTAAGGTAAAGCTGACCATCTAATTAGCCCTATTATCATTGGAGTCTAATTCGTAGCTATCATTTTTATTACCCTAACATACTAAAAAAGATCATCACTTTCCATGTACTTAGGAGCATCCAACTTTAAGTAGTCTATCATTTTTGTTTTACCTCAGCTACTTGTCCCGATCTCTTGTGTAGGAACTGTTAGAGCTGCAAGGGGTGGTGGTGGCACTTGCTCTCTTGTGACTCCTTCCATAAGATTTTGAGTTCCCATGGTGATAAAAGAACTTTGCATGTACTACTGTGGAGGGTACATGGGACATGGGTTGTACGGTGGGAAGTAAGGTGGGTAAGGAGGATATTAGGGATAGTCTATAAACCCAAGGTTTCTAAAACTCCCCTGTTGTGGGTATTGATACCCAAACCCATACTCCGATTCTAGCTGTGGAGGAGATACGAACTCTAACTCATCTCCTCCCTCCTCAAAATTGTCTTCTCTCATCCTTCGCACACCAGAAGGCTCAAGATTCTCATGCTGTTAAGAGAAGCCATAAGAATTCCTTCATGCATCTATAGACATTCTAGGTGCCTGTGCAATCTCCCTACTGACTTCAAAGGACCTTCTAGGACCTCTTGAAGATTCTCTCCTTCCACATGTACTTGCTCTCTTCCTGACAATAAGGTTAGCGAGTAATGCTCTAATACCCTTATTTTCAAGTGGAGTGGTAATCAACTTAGAACTGTCTTGAACCTCACCTTTCTGAAAGCAAACAAGAAGTGTTGAGACCACAAAAAGTTCATGTGCATTCACATGAACACACAACATGCAACCAAACATAGCATGAAACCTAACATGCACATACATTCATCACATAACATGCAGGGACTCAACCCTATTGGACATGTATTTTCCTAACCGTGCTGGTCGACATGCTTCCCTTCACCTCTCTTCTATACTTTTACTAGCATCTAGGTCTAGTCATCTAACCTAAACCTTTGATACCAACTTTGTAACAACCTAAACCAGGAGCCATTACCAGCGTTAGGGATAGGGTCAACTTAAGGCTGTCAAAACCTGTAGGAAGCCTGAAACCTAAGAAACACATATACATTCCTGCATCTTACCATTTAACATACTTTAAATGATTACACCTTAGTCTTTTTATCCATACATAATAATGGTTCATAATTTAAACCTTAACATACATAAGATCCAAAGTGTAAGAGTTCGACATGCGTACTTTCAAAAAGGTTAACACAATATATACATAATCATACTTAAAAAAAATAAAATATTACATATTTTTAATTTCCTTTAATCACTGGCACAGTACTGTCCATTCATAAATTATATGCTTATCTACCTATACATCATACATAAAGGAAGGGCTAAGACTACCCTTGATGCTCTGTCTTCAAAGCACTCTTCTAGTCCTACAACCCTACACCTGGGAGTTAAGGGAATGAGGTAAGCTTACACAAGCTTAGTAAGTAAACTAACGATCATTAATTATATCATTCATTTATACATATGCAATACATTATAAACATAGTATTTCACATCACAAATATTTCACATAAGATGGACATTATCACTAGTAACTGCCCAAACTTTCCTTTAAAACATGACCTGTGTCATGTATCTTGGGGCAACTTATAGATCTCTTTTAAAGGGAAACTTGAAGATCTCCCCATGGGATTTACTTATGGATCCATAACATATGTAATGTTATGTAATCATAACATGGGAGGAGTTAGTGGGTCATCTAACATCCATTAGTGCACCAATAACAAGTTATGCAATTATGCAACATTTTCGTATTCTAGATACATACATCCTAAATAAGTATAACATGATGCATGAGGATGCTCATTAATTACCTATAAATAGTTTTCATTTTATTAAGGTTAGAGTTACTCACCTCTTATAACCTATCAACCACCTTACTCGAATGGGAGCTATCCTCAAATCCTTACTCTTCTGAGTCTCTCAAGTCCGATCCTATAAAATCAGACACTAGAGTGTTATACAAGGTTCTAAAAATCTATACATATCATAAACATCCTATTTTAGGCCCTTAGGAAGCATGAAATTAGGTTTTGGAACTTTAGAATCGAAGGAGAAATAAAGTAAGCAGAACCAAGTTTAGCTACCAGAGTCTTGGGCTTCAACTGCTGAACCTTGGAACATTAAGTGCCCAATTTTGGGCAGTAGCCACTGTGACTGCCGAAGTCTAGGACTTCGGCTATCGAAGCTAAAAAAATTCTAGATTTTCTAAGAAACTCCATGCTTTGGCTACTGAACCTCGGAAGAATTCCTAAGTTGAAAACCTATTGAATCCTTCTCCCATCAACACCAAAACTCTTTCTAAAGTTGCAAAACTCAATTCAAACACATATACACATCTTTAGGGCCTAAAACAACTTAAAATCATGCTTAATGTCCACATACATTAATCAAAACTCAAAATCCTAGGTTTTCCCCAAACCCAACATAGCATATGCATAGATTTCTTCAAATCCATCAAGGGAAACTAGCCTTTTAAGGTCTCTAACATTTAAACATAACTATTTTAACCATAAAACATACAATTTCAACATAAAATCACAAAACCTAAACCTAGCATACATAAACTTCTCAAAACTCAATTGAAAAAAATAACTTTTCATGAAATTGAAGTTGTAGAAATCTAATTTTTCATCAACTTTCTTAAATCTACCGATTAAATAAAAAAGAAAAGAAGTTTACCTCTTTTCTTGGAGCTTGGATGTGAGAGAACAGCAACTTCAAAGCTTGTATATACTATTCCACACTTCTAAGTGGAAGAATCCAACTCAAAATCTTCAAAAACTAAAGAAAATCTCTTCAAAGAGCTCTTTATATGCATCAAAGTTGAGAGTGAGAGGAAAAAAGAAACCTCTAAGTGTTTTGACAGCAAAATAAGCTTTGGACATTTTTTATACCCTCTCTATCAAGGTGCTTTCGGCTGCCAAAAGTTCAGCTTTTGGCTACCGAAATCTATTCTATCCAAAAGAGCTTGTGGGTAGGAAAAAGGCTTCGACTGCCGAAACTCCTTCTGCCAAAAACACTAATTTAAAAACTTTTAGAAATAAAACCTTTAAAATATCAAGGCACTTTCGGCTGCCAAAAGTTCAGCTTTTGGCTACCGAAATCTATTCTATCCAAAAGAGCTTGTGGGTAGGAAAAAGGCTTCGACTGCCGAAACTCCTTCTGCCAAAAACACTAATTTAAAAACTTTTAGAAATAAAACTTTTAAAATATTTTTCTTTTCTGAAAACATTTCGAACATATCACACGTACAAATACACATTTTCACGTTATACAGCCACTCCCTAGTGAGTGAAGTTTTACTTTTCACTAGAATATCTTATCAAGGATACATATTTCGATATTGAAAAATGATAGGTATTGCACATATAAACACTTTAATTAAAATTATAATTTAGTCAAATTAGAATTGGCATCTCCTCAATTTTTTTTTTTTTTAAAGGCATAAAGAATGAAGAATACCAATATCAAAACAAGTCCACTAGTCTAGCCACCCACCTGTAAGCTAAAGTCCACTATTCCTATCTGTGTAATTGTTTTAGCAGCAAGAATAGGAAGGGGGCAACGGCAAGTTTGAATTCAAAATTAGACTGAAATCAATTTAAATAAATCTAGTTTGAACTGGACGAAAACTGTTTGGTCCAATTTGAGTTAAATTGATTTGTTTATTTAAAAAAAAATAATTATTAAATTTAATAAAAATTGAATTAAATTGAAATTAAAATTAGTAGGATATTAAGGTCCAATGGCAGTCCTCTAAACTCTTGAATTCGAATCTTCCATGCCTAATTACTTTATAGATGAAACTTTATTTTAATTGATTGAGTTTTGATTGGAGCTTGAATGCTTCATTTTACAGTTTAAAAAAAAAAAATCGAGTAATATTACGGCTAAGCAATTGATCTTTTCAAAAAGTGACGATGCCACTAAACTTTTGTTAAGATGTAGAATATGTTCCGATTCTCTCAAGATATAATAGAATATGTACAAAATTTCAACCTGCGCACAGAGTTTTGGTTGGGTTTATGTTGAGGATTTTCTTGCTTAGGCTTCATGAACTCAAATATATAAGATGGGATTTACATATTAAATATATGATTTTCACTACTTATATTTTGAATCCATGATAGACCATGTTTAGGCAAAAACTATCCATATATTAATCTCAAATCAATTAGCGAATACCGAAATAATTATAACTAATGACAATTTCCTATGCATTAGCTAATAACTATTTCTTTAAAAAAAAAAAATCCTCCAATTCTTATATTTGAAAATCATTTAGGTTATGTTTGGTAGAGCGTAATGCAATGCAATATAATTAATTATATAATGCAATCAAATTTGTAATATAACGTAATGTATTTATCATTACATTTTTCTGTTTGGTTGCAAAATAAAAATATAAATAGTATAATGCAATAATAATTTTTATTTTAATATTTAATTTATTTATAATGTTAATAATAAGTGGTAATGGTTACAGTGATTGGTAGTTTTGTGGTAGCGGTAGTTAAGTGGTGGTCATAATGGTAGTTAGATGGTGGCAATGTGAGGTAGTGGTGGTGGTAGTGGTGGCCAGGTGATAATAGTGGTGACAATAGTTAAGTAGTGATCAAGTGATAACAGGATGATGGTGATGGTTGTGGTGGTAGTGGTAACGGTGATAGTGTAGTAGTACCGGTAGTAGTAGTTGTGGTAGTGGCAGTGATGATAGTATTAATAATAAATAAAAAAAATCAAAACAAATAATTATATGCATACCAAATATAGCCTTAAATCTTTGGGAAAAAATCCTTCAAAATATCTTGAAAGAAAGGGGAAATAGACCCAACTCTTTACCATCAAATAGGCTGTACAAAGCAAAAGTCTTAGTCTCCGCTTCTCCATTATCTCACTAAAGTTCTTTGTTTTTCAGTCACCAGATATTGATGGCTTCGTCTTCTTCTTCCTCTTCTTCTATCAATCCTCAGTGGAAGAAGTATGATGCGTTTATAAGTTTTAGAGGTGCAGACATCCGAGAAGGTTTTCTCAGTCATCTGTACGAAGCTTTGAGTAGAAAACAAATCTGTGCCTTCAAGGATGATAAACTTGACAGAGGACAAGAGATCTCACCAGCTCTCTTGAAAACAATTGAAAACTCAAGGGTTTCCATAGTCATTTTCTCAAAAAACTATGCCTATTCTCCATGGTGTTTGGATGAGCTTGTCAAGATTCTTGAATGCCAGGAAACTACAGGACAAATAGTATTACCAGTTTTTTACCAAGTAGATCCCTCAGACGTTCAAGACTTGACAGGAAGATTTGGGGATGCACTTGCTCAACATAAAGAAAATTTCAGAGACTGTTTAGAAAAGGTGGAGAGTTGGAGCTGTGCTTTGAAGGGAACGGCCAACATTTCAGGGTGGGATTCAAGAAATATTAAGTAAGACACTTATTTTCAATTGCTTCTATTTATTTATTTCTTCGTAGTTCATTTTGAATTACTATTGTTTGGTCTTTATATGTGATCAGGCCTGAATCTAAACTAATTGAGGAAATTGTACATGATATTGGCAAGAAATTAAATCACTTGTTTCCCAATGTTTTTGATGAAGATGGCTTTGTTGGAATTGATTCTCGTGTGAAGGAAGTTGAATCATTGTTATGTCTTGAGTCAGAAGATGTGCGTGTGATAGGAATTTGGGGAATGGGAGGTATTGGTAAGACAACTATTGCTGACAGAGTATTTAATGGAATTGCAAACAAATTTGAGAGTCAATGCTTTATTGCAAATGTCCGAGAAGAGTTAGAAAAGCGCACTCCAATTCAATTACGAGATGAAATCCTTGGCAAAATATTAGAGGGAGAAAATTTTTATGTAGGCACACCATATACATTGCATCCTTTCATTAAAAGAAGTCTTCGTAATAGAAGAGTTCTTATTGTTCTTGATGATGTGGATGATTACTTGCACCTAAGAGACTTACTTGGAGGGTGGAATTTGTATGGTCCAGGAAGTAGAATCATTGTAACAAGCAGAGATAAGCAAGTGCTTGAAATTGTGGACTGCAAGAAATATATTTATAAGGTTGAGGAACTAAATGATTGTGAATCTCTTCAACTCTTTAGCTTGCACGCCTTCAAACAACCTCATCCCGCAGAAGGATACATGAAGCAGCTATCAGAGAGAGTGATAAGTTATACTCAAGGAGTTCCATTAGCCGTTAAAGTATTAGGCTGCAACCTTTATGGTAAAAGCGTGACAGAATGGGAAAGTGAGTTGAAAAAACTTGAAACTATTCCCAATAAGAAAATTCAGGGCATTCTGAGAAGAAGTTATGATGAACTAGATGACAATGAAAGGAGTATATTTCTGGATATTGCATGTTTTTTTAAAGGGGAAGATAAAGAGCGTGTAAAAAATATACTAGATTGCTGTGGTTTTTCTGCAGAAAGTGGAATACGTAGTCTGCTTGATAAGTCTCTCGTAACTATTTCCGAAAAGAAGGTGGGGATGCACGACTTACTACAACAAATGGGTAAGGATATTGTTTGCAAGGAAAATAAAGTGCCCAGAAAACGTAGCAGGTTGTGGGATGCCCAGGATATATATTATATACTGACAAAAGAAAAAGTAAGAACATCAATTGATTTTTTTTTTTTTCATTTTTTTTTCTTTTCGTAAGAAAAGTAGTTTTGCATATTTTATGCTAATTTTCATCGCTTAATTTTCTTTATCAGGGGGCTGAAAGTGTCGAAGCCATATCATTTGACATGTCCAAAATTAAAAATATGGAACTATGTCCTTCTGCCTTTGAGAAATTTTATAAGCTTAGATTGCTAAAATTTTACAATCCTGGTTCTGAGGAAATCAAGTTACATCTTCCTAAAGGCCTGAAATTTCTTCCAAATGAGCTGAGGTTTCTCTACTGGGATCAGTACCCTTTGAAATACTTGCCATCAAAATTTTGCCCTGAGAATCTTGTTGAATTGCATATGCAGAGTAGCCAACTCAAACAACTGTGGAACGAAGATGCTCCGGTATGCTTGAGCATGATTCTTTATGAAATTTTCTGTAGAAACTTCCGGATATTGAAACATATTCTTAACCTTTTCTTTGTCATTACAGTGTCTTGAAAACTTGAAATGTATGGACCTCAGCAACTCGAAACAACTGATCAAAATTCCAGACCCACTGAAATTCCCAAAACTTGAGGTTGTTATTTTGAGAGGCTGTACGAGTTTGGTTGAAGTTTCCTCGTCTACTAAGTATCACAGCAAGATTATAGATCTAAATCTTGGAAACTGCAGAAAACTCTGCCATTTTCCAAGCTGCATTTATTTGACGAATGGTGTAAGTCTTTCTTTCTATGGTTGCTCAAAACTGGCTAATCTGCCAAGTGGCTTAGGCGAATTTAGATGTGTTGAGTATCTTAATCTCATCGGATGCACAAAGCTAGCGAGTCTTCCAAACAGCATATGCAATCTGAAATCTCTAAAACGGCTAGACATTTCACATTGTGTGAATCTCCATGGATTGCCAGAGAACTTGGGGGACTTGGAATCTCTGGAGAACCTGATTGCAACGAGAAGTGGCATTAAAAAACTGCCAGGTTCTGTCAATCAGTTGAAGGAATTAAAAATCTTGATCTGTGATGAAATTGACGGTTTGCTATTGCCTCCTTTGACAGGCTTGGCCTGTCTTTATTATCTTTCTCTCCAGGATTGTGGTATATCAGAAATTCCCAGTAATCTTGGCTCTTTAGGGTCATTGATATATTTAGTTTTAAGTGGAAATAATTTCAAAAGCATACCTGCAAGCATCAAGCAATGTTCTGAATTGAAAACACTTATGTTAAGCAATTGCAAGAGACTTCAATTTTTGCCGGAGCTTCCATCAGCTCTTGAATGGGTAGATGCAGAAAATTGCACTTCTCTGGAATTTGTATCAAGCTCATTCATACAAGGATATATGAATTCCTATTTGGATTTGGATCTTAGCAAATGCATTAATTTGGATCAGAGCTCATTAATGGATTGTCTACTGCTCAAACTTCAAAGCATGGGACCACCAGAGGACCAATATTTGGACAAAGAGGTCAATTTCTTTCCCTCTAGTGTTATATGATTGCATAATTTGATTTAGATTCTGAATCCAAAAAATATAATCAAATTAATTTTAGGGATAATATCTAAAAAAGATTATGAAGTTTGAGGGTTTTTTGCCATTTGACCTCAAAATTTTTTTTAATAAAAATATCCTAAATTTTAAACTTTTTATAATTGCACCCTGCCATCTATTCCGTCCTTAATTTTAACAGTAAAAATGCCAAAAAAATCTCAAACTTTACCATTTTTTACAATTGCACCCTAAACTATTTTTAAATAAATATTCCTTGAACTTTGAAATTTACTACAATTGAATTCCACCGTTAGTTAGTTGCTCCATCAAATGCTACTAAAGGTGCTAGGTTAGCACTTCTAATCTTTAAATTAAAACTAATTAAACCCAATTCAAATAAAATAAACCATAATTGACCAATTAATACGTTTTGAGACAGTTAAGATGGATTTGGTTGAGTTGTTGAGATAGAATGTTGATGGGGGTGAGGCTTAGTTTTCATAAGGATAGAGTTGGATTGGGCAGAATTAAGCATCACAGAAGTGAAGGCTTGTCTAGGTGATAAAGTACTGAAACTGGTGTCAAATTTGCTAGAAATGAATTTTCTTTTTCTTTTTTCTGTTACTGTAAATAAATTAGTTTTAATTAGTATCAATTAAGGGATTAGAAATACTAACCTAACATCTCTATTAGCATTGAAAAAGGCAACTAACAATGGGTTTCATTGCAGTGAAGTTTAAACTTCAAGGTATATTTATTAAAAAAACAATTTGGGGTACAATTGTGAAAAAAAAAAGTTTGAGATTTTTTGTTACGCCCATCCTCCTAATTAAAACATGAGAAACCTGAAACTAAACTATAGTTTTCTATAAACAAGTGATCAACTAACTATAAATACCTCCTATAAACATAATTTTTCCCAAGTGACTAATTAAATATATTAATAAATCAATTTATATATTAAGACATCATATTTACTAATATTATTTCATATCCAAATATTTAGAGAATTGGAAAAGGGAACATTGAAAGCAAGGAGAATAAAATTTTACCTACTTTGGACCGTACCTGAAGGTTGCCTACATACCTTCATTTTTAACATGGAGGATCAGGTCCACATAGTTCTTAATATTCCACCAAAAATTTAGGTAGGATTTCTCCTAAAATTTAGTCATTTCCTCCTTTTAAGGGCAGACAAATTAATACGATAACACCACAGCCCTCAACAGACGCAAACAAAAAAATTATTTATAAAATCCGTCATTTCTTATCTCAAAAGTTCACAAACTACATAGGGTTAAACCAAACTTCAAATATTAGGTAATTTAGCATCTCAAATGAAGGCATGGCTTCTTAAAATCTATTGACCATATTCCAAACAAAGAAGAGGCAACAAGCTTGTTGTCCCATGATTATCAAATGTAATTTCACACGGTAGTCACTATAACCTTCCCTTCCCTCAAGACCATTAAACAACTTTTCTCACACTAAATAAATAAATAAAAATCCATGATGCATCAAATACCTAACTCATAGTGAGCTTACACTGCAAATTGCTATGTGCTAAATTTTTCAGCCTAAGGATTGATTAAGTCAACCGGGAAAAGTACAATTTGAGAAGAAAGCAGAAAGGGATAGAGTAAAGACATAAGAAGAAAGGAAGCAGGTGAAGTAGTTAAAGAAAATTCTTCTGAAAAAAAACATTCTACTCCAAATCGAATATCCCCAATTTGAAGAGTTAGAAATTAGATTCCATAAAGCATATGAATTTCTTATCTGCTATTGTCTCCATAGAGGGATTTTAATTTGGTGAATAGAGATTAAAAAAATTGTCAGTTAGGTCAATTAGCCTCAGCAATGTTATATCACAGACAATTCAAATCATCCAATCACCTTATAACTTTTACGTTTAAACCATGCCTACACATTCTATTGAATGTACCAATAGTATCTAATAGCAATCCAATCTAATTACGAATAACAACAGAAAGGAATAATATTAACATCTGATATACTTCAAACCATCCAAAATTTAGCACTTAATGAGCTGATCTAGTGGTTATTTTAAGTATCTAAAGTAATATAAGTTGAACCAGAAATTACAATTTCATTGCTGAAATTTCCCAATTATCAAATAAAAAGAAAAAAACTAAATTTAATGTAAACTACATAGCAACTTGAGGAAAAGATCATCCACAATAATATAATAAATGGATAACTAAAAAGAGTATCACAGCAAGAAAATTAAGAAATAAAAGGAGTATATCAAATTGATTCAATATAAAGAGAATATGGTGCATAGAACCGCTACACTTGTGCGAGAGTTGTAGCTTGATGCTGTACTTAGAGTGCAGCAAGCGCTGCACAAGGATTATTAAAAGTTTTGAAATATAAGCAAATCAAGATCTCGTTAAAATAAATTAGAACTCAATAGGCTACTAAACTATTTCAAAGTTTAAAATGCCATTTTTTACATTTATCCTCCAAGATATTAAATCATCATCCAATCCCCTTCCATACATAGCATCATACAATTTAAATCATTAAATTACTCAGAATTTCACCAAGTGCAAGTTAAATTTATAACAACCCAATTAATTTTCCTTCAATTAAATTTCAATTTAATCCATCCCAATAATACTGAATATATTATTATCACAGCCTAAAAACCATATATGTAGGTTTACCTTTGCCAAATACCCGTCAAAAGCGCTTGAAAGTTTCTCAAAAACACTAGTGAGGTTGATAGAAGAGTAAATTTTGCCAGAGTTGAAGTTGCAAAGCTTTGATCTCCTGTTTCGCTTTTCCCTACTGTACATAAATAAGAGCTGAAATTGAGGCTTGAGGGAATATGACTAGTAGCTGGAGGAAATGAGGGAGCTGATGGGAGGTACGCTTGGAGTCAGAATGGCTGCTGGTGACGAGGGATAGTTGCTGCCCCTGAATTCCTCCTTTAATTTTTGCTGTTTTCAATTGGAGAAAATCAAGAATCCCACAAGTTAGGGAGTAAAGAAGAAGAGGTAAAGACTTGGTGATGGAAAGCACCACAAAATTTGAAGGATTTCACCAGAAAAATAAAAAATGGTTGGATTCTAAGTTGGGCTTTGAAGATTCTCCCTCCCCAGTGTCTTTTTTCCAAACGCCCAAATTTTGATTCTCCCCCTAATTCTTCTTTTCCCCCCTTTTCTTTTATTTATTTATTTATAGAACCTGTTGGAGAAACCAGCTCATGTGAGTCATTAGATCAGTTGTGCCACTTCTTTTAAATAAATTTCATTTTGGTCCTTCAATTCTTCTAAAAGTTATTTTCTCATCCAAAAGCTCATAATCTATTTATTTCTTTTTTTTTAAGCTTCTAGAAAAGTCTATCACGTGACTCTCAGCTGCCAGCTGCCCATCAAAGAAAAACATCTCTTTGGATCTTTGAATTCTCTAAAATTATATTTTTTACCTAAAACTTCTAAAATTTTCATTTCAAGTCCAAGTTCAAATTAAATTTTTCTCCCAAAACTTTATAAATTTTATTTTCATTCAAATAATAATCATATTTAATATTTTTTTTTAAAATTAGGATGTTATATTTTTGTTTTTAGACATTTCCTATGTTTACGTGGCAAAGTCTATTAGAATTAACTATTGTAAAAAAATTCAAAATTTAAGATATTTTTATTAAAAAAAATTGGGATAAAATTACAAAAAAATTCAAAGTTTAGGATTTTTTTTAAAGATATCACCCCTTCATTTTATGAGTTTAGTTTTGTTTACCCTCTAAATTATTCGGTTTGATTTGGAAATTTAAAAAAATATAAAAACTTTGGTTTATAATTTATTTGATTCGGTTTTAAGACATCAAAAACCCAATTGTTTAATATATATATATATATATATATATATTATCAAAGTACGTGTTTTGGTTTAAACTGAAGTCATAATAGATGTTTAAAAGGTTTATGTTTTTGCACTACTTTTTATATAGTATTTTATCATAATATTATAATCTATCATATATATATGAATTCTTTAACTTTCTTATACATTAAAAAAAAATTGCTACTTTCGAATTTGGTCAGCATATTGCTCTGTTTTGTCTGTTCTACGGGTTCCTATACTTGTTTCCTGACAACTTCTTTGGATCTGAGTCTTTTGAAATGAGATACTATTAAGGGCACCGGTTTACATGTATTCTCTTATTGAAAATATGAGTTCCACCTCATTATATATATATAAAAGTATTATTTGATTTAGAATTTTTCAATTTGGTTTTTATAAGTTTTTCTAAATCAGATCATCTCTATATATATGTAAGTGATTTTTTTTTTTTTTTTTTTACAGGCTGATGCAACGAAGTTTGATTGCCTAGAATGTTTATGCATTGCGAGAAGTGAAGTGCCAAAATGGATGATGTACAAAAATGATAATGGATCTTCATTGTTATTCTCTCTCACAACACCCCATGCTACCGACTTCATTAAGATTGCTTTTTGTGCTCTATTCGCACCCAAAGTTAATGATTCTCGTAATTTATTCATGGCTATTTCATGCAAATACAGCTTCATAACTGAGTCTGGAGATAGCCTCGATGTGAATTCCTCTTGCTCAAAGTTCAATATAAATGACATTTCCCTCTGGTATTCCACCATTCATTTTAATTCTAAGAAATTCCGTATCAGAGAGGCCTCATTTCAATTCTATGGTAGAACCGATCAAAGAGAATTTATTAGCGAGGTCATACACAAGTGTGGAGTCCATCTACTGTTTGATCATAACTTGGAAGACGATGATGATGATGGTAATGATAGAAAAAGACTGTCAGCGATGGTGGGCTATGAACGGGCCGATGACGAGGGGTTGTTCTTTACTCAATTTTCTGAAATGTCGGATCAAGTTGCTGAGGATGATTATGAGCAATATCCAGAGAGGCATGAGTTTAAAGGTTTTGATTTAAATTTCGCATTATCTTTTTTATTCACCTTAGTTATCTGCCTGGCTGCTAATTCAGATCAAACCAAAGCCCAACCGACCCGGATGATCTTTGCTTTGATGCTCATTTATGTATGTTTGAAGCTACTTTCCTTCAACTCTTCTCTGTCTCTTCATGGAATGCGCAACTAAACTTGGTGTTGAAGAAATTTTGTTTTTCTTAAATAATGTCTTTACTTGTAAGGAGAGAAATGAAAACTTGATTTTAAAATTTTATGTATAAATTGAGAATTATGTATTTGTAAATTATAACACTATTAAGCTAAGTCTGCTATTGCTAGATGTATTTTATTTTATTTTTTGGTTGTCGGTGCCTTATAACTAGGCAAAAGAATTACACACTATAGAGTAGAGATTTTCCAATTCTTCATCATCCTATGCTGCCAGAGAATAAGAAAAGCTTGGCCATTGAATAAGAAACTATATTCAAAGGCAGAAATATACTTTTAAAACTTGGGTGGGGGTTTGGGGGGGCAAAAATTAAATTTATAATGGAAAGCTTGTTCAGGTTGTAGGAAAATTTATAAATAACTTGTGCTTAATTTCATCTCCATACTTGTTGAGAATGTTTAATTTAATTATTTTATTTTTTAGTTTTACTTTAAGTTTAATTTGGCTAAAAAATAAATAAAATTTAGAAATTCAATATCTTATTTTTGGACTAAATTAAAAAATTAATAAATTTAGCTCAAAAATAAAAAAATTGAGGTTTTTGATTTTATATAAATTAAAATATCAAGAAATTTAATTCAAAAATTTTAATTTTTAGACTAAATTATGTTAAAAATAGTGAAACTTGTGATTAACTTGGCAAAGAAAAATTAAAAATGAGTTAAATTGAGTATCCTCGGTTAGTATATGTATAAAATTGAACATTTAGCCATTTGTAAATTTTGAAGGGACCATTCATATAGGTTTTTTTTTTTTAAAAAAAAAAAAAACACTAATGTAAAATATGTCAATAAATTAAAAATATAATTTTTAAAATTTGGGGCTATGGCTCATATACACGCAAATAAAAATTAAATTATAAAAAATTAAGTTATAAAAATAAGACACTTAGCTTAATAATAAAATGTCACATGATATATTAAAAGACTAAAATTAACACAATTTAAAAATAATTATTTTATTAACTGACTTAATGATAAAAATTATGTCAAAAAATAAGATTTTTACTCTTAAATTTAATTGATGAATTGATACATAAATTTGATAATTTTGGTCATATTTATTGGCAAAATTTAGATATCATTCTATTATTAATGGTAAAAAAAAAATTGCTTTTTCGATTTTTACATTTATAGCAATTTTTTTTATTTTTTTTTTCTGTTTTATATTAATTTAAATGTTAATAATTTTTGTAGCACAAATTCAAAATTAAATAAATTAGATGGTTAAAATTGTGCCACGTAAAAGAATTTAAAATCAAAATTAATTTTGAAATATGAAAAATTAATCTTTAAAATTAAATAAAAAATTATCTGTAATTATAAAATGTCTAAAAATAAATATATTAAATTAACTAACTATAGAATACACCAATAAATATTTGATAAAACTATGTCTCTTGATCAGGAAGTGGAGGTCAATATAAAGCTGTTACAGCCTTCCAACAATAAAAAGCAAAATTTTATATTGTGAATGATAGAATTTTCTTTTAAATAATTTTTTGGTATCTTTTTTATAATGAGTTAATATTCTCTAATATGTAAAATTATTAATTTAAAATTTATTTTAATTTATATATGTGAAGGTAATATCTAAACAAATTGTTAAAACAATGTTATTATAATTATTATTATTTTTAATGGCGCTAACAGTCCCAGCCATGCAGCTCACGAGACAATTACACATCATTAAAAACTAATTATCACTGATTAACCGTTTATGAATTTTCTTTTTGGACAAATCTTATCATGATCCAGCCCAAGGCAGATTTATAATCAAATCAGTTGTTTAATTGAAAATTGAAAGACTAGAATTAGTGAAAATTAAATTAATTTAAATTGATTTTGAATAGAAATAAATCAATCAATTTAATTTTGAGTCTGATATTTTTATTTTTAAAATAAAAAATTAAAAAAATTCAACTATTAAACTTCATCAAAACTAAAATCAAATTGAATACGATTCTTCAATCTTAAATCAAAATCATTAATTTTGACCAAAAACCTGCTCGAATGTGCCCGACTAAACTAACCTTCTGAACTTTTTCCGGCTAAGGCTTCAACAGCAAAATTGTCTTCATTATTTTCTGGTTCCAAAATTCCAAAATTCCTCTGCTAATGGCTAATTATTGGGTACACTCGGTGCACTAAAAAATAGTGCTCCCTCTCTCACAGAAAGTGGATCCTTCCTATTATATAGGAAGTGGGTCCCACATGATTGTGAGAGAAGGTGTATGTACACCGGGTGCACCTAATAATTCCTCATTGCTAATGCTAGGTGATATTTTTCTATAAGAAAAGACACAATTCATTAATGGGAATTTTATTATTAATTATTAGATAATAATTAACATTGTTTTAACGTTTGTTTAGATGACCCCTTGTAAGGTAGCAACCCAAACGCTATAAGTCAAAGGGATATAGGTAGGATGTTGGCCTATTAAACTATTTCCACTCAGTGCCAACATTTTTTACCATTCTTCATCACTAAGTCCTTTCATCATCTTCCTTTCACATAGAATGGCAACGGGTTGAGTTTTTGCAAGTGATCAATCCTACCGAACCCTAATAAAATGGGTTTAGGTAGTATATAATCAGGTTTAAAATGGATTCAGATTTTAAATTTAATACCCGTGATAAGTTCGAGTCAAATTCAAATTTTATATGTTGGATATCCCTTACCAAACCCGTATAAACTCGTGTTGGCGACACACAACCAATGACGAAGTTCCGATAAAATGAAAATGAAAAAGCCACTGTTGCGTGGTCTCATGACTGCATGATGTTTTATTCATAATTACTGCATTGCCATCGTTTTCTTGGCTCTTAAATGGCTCTTGCTTTAAGCCAAATCATTAGCTGGTGTAAATTTTGATTTTATTTACTCATGTGCCTCGTTTGGCCAAAATTACTAAGAGCCATCCATCATATGTTCCATGGAGTTTTCGTTAAAATTACAATGTCATCATGTCATGTGAAGATTCTATTTATTTACAAAAGCACTTCCTGCACTAACAACATTGCTCCCGTTTCTTGTAAATGGCCAGAGTTTTTATTGGAAATTTACTAAGGAGTCCCTGATAGTTAATGAAAGTGACATTGGTTTCGATATATTTACAACTTTGCCACCAATCTTGACATGTGAACCTTAGCTTTTCATCAATATTACTAAATTGCCATCCCCTCTTTGATAAGAGAAAAGACTTATTCTTTGCTCAAATTACAAAGTGCCATCACGTGTTGTATGGTTTCTTAGGCTAAATTTATAAAATTACCATCAATGACTTGCTAGTAGCCTTATGGGTGCATAATATCTGCATAAGGGGGGGTGTTTTACAATGAATGATTAAATTTAATTTAGCTATTATAATTTTTTATTAATATTTTTTAACAATTCTAATTCTGATACAATTATAATTATAAGTTATAGTAAATATTATGAAAATTATATATTTTTTAAATAAAATAAAAATATTATAGAATTAAAAAAAAAGAAATAATAATAAAATTAGTTTTGTTTATGAAGAATTCTAAACATTCTTAAATTTGAAGTTGATAATTATAAAAAATAAAAAATATACTTAAATTTAAAATTCTTAATTATACTTATATTTAACTTCTTTCTTAGTCTTTAAGTTTCAATTGGATATTTATTAATTTTTGTAGAAAACGAAAATTATAAAAAATAAAAAGTAAATGAAACAAATAGACATACAAATGGCAATATAGAAATTCATTTAGTTGCCAATGTTTATTAGATATTTGCAGACTCCTAATTTTTGATAAAAAAAATTGCCACTAATGATTATTTATTATAAAATCACAGCCTATCATGTGGTGCTGTTATATATAAAATGCTTATGGGTGCCTACTTTTTTTTATTCAGATGATTCTATGTCAACTTGTAGAAAGATAGAGTAAGGCATTACTAATTTTCTTTTTGTTTATCATGTTAAGTCTTTTGACATTTCACTTAATTTGTGCAATTTTGCAACTCATTTTGAATTATTGTTATGATTTATACATCATCTTCTTATTAATTCATATACATTAATCACATATATTTCAATATTGAAGTAATTTATATCTAGGTTAATTTTTCATTTTATTGAATGATTGTTACATTTTATACAATCTCTTCTTGTTGATTCATACACATTAATCACATATATTTCAATGTTGAAATAATTTATATCAAGGTTATCTCCATATTTTATTGAAATTGCTATGATTAGGTAGACGAAGCACTTTAGAGCCAAGTTTACTCTTACTCCTATTGGAAACTAAAATTTTAAAAGAATTCTATTTAATTGGTTTCTCTTTTATCAATTCTCATATTTGAAAATGTAATAGACAAAAAAAAAAAAATCAATTCTTTTTAATTTTAAAAAAATACAAATCTCGCAAAAAATAATATGACTGTATGAGTATTGAATTAAATTTTTGTCTTACAAATGATTCTTTTCAATTGAAGCCTTATAAATTCCTTAGATTATACATTTAATGTAAAACTAGAAAATTTATTAGACAAGAGAAATGAATTCTCTAAAATAATAAAAAATAAATTCTCAAATTGTGGGGAGAAACAAATTCTTAAATTGGGGAAAGAAATAATTCTTAAAAAAATAAAGAAACAAATTTTCAGAATATTTTAAGGTTTATTAGTTAATTAGTATAAAAATTTTTCTAAAATTCCATATAAAATATTAAATTACGAATATAAACAGTAAATATAAATAGTAAATTTAACATGCAACGCAGGTTAAAAAAAAAAACTAGTTTTACTAAAGAACCATTGGTTCCATTAATGCCACTATTTTAAGTCAAGGCACAAGTCCACCATAAAGGTATCGATAAGCTACATAAGACATAAAGTTCACCATAAAGCCATCGGCAATCCACCTAAGGCGTAAGTCCACTATATAGGTATCGATAAGCTACCTAAGAAATAAATCTATCATAATGGTGTCTAACAAGCCAATTAATAAGTCCACAATAAAGGTATCAGGCAAACAAGTCCACTAAACATTAAGGCGTAGACTGCCACCCACAAAGGCGATAGTCTGCCACACTCTAAGGCAATAATTTGCCACACTTTCTATGGTCATAGTTCCCCCAAAATTTTTGAAGGCGATTATTTGCCTAAAATTTTCAAGACAATATATTGCCCAAAATTTTAAGGCGTTCATGCGCCTAAATTTTTAAAATGATCATTCGTAAAAAATTTGCAAGGTAATGGCTTACCCAAATATCTCAAAAGACTTTATCACATTGTTAGAACTTTGTCATCTAATACACCATCTAACATTGAACCTAAAGATTCATCTTTGAAAGGGGATTAATGAAACAGTATCACTTCAAAATCTTCGAATGTATGGAATTCAAATCCAATACAAACACTATCCAGTAAGGAATTAAAATAAATTTTTAAACAGATAAATTAAAAATTAAAGTAAATAATTATTAAATATTAAATAATAAAATTAATAATAAATATTTGTCCCCACCAAAATCATTATAATAGACAGTGACCTTCAAGGCTTTAACCTAAGTCCGCCTTTACCCCCTCACAAATTCTGCTAGAAAAATATAAAAAAAATGATAATTTATTTAAAAAATAATGATAATAAAATTAATTACATTTTAGAAGACCTTTTTCAAGTACATTTAAGAAGACTAACAAAATAAGAAATAAAAAAATCCAAATTATAATCATGGTTGTCAAACTCAATGAATTTAGTCCTCATTAATTTGAATATATGGTAAACAGACAACACATCCAATTCTCAAACCTCCATTCCCATATATATTCCCAAGCTTACCTCATGATTTATTCAATTGATGAACAAATTGTGCCATAAACATGCATGCACATGGGATGATGATGTATTAAGAAAGCAAGATCATGATGAGTTATATTAGATGATGGAAGGCCTAACCTCTTGAATTCAGGGATACAAATATAAGAGACAAGAAGACTTTGCTATGACACCTCAAGAGTTTAGAAATTTGAATTTTTGTCTGAAAGCAAAGCTATGGAGCTGGGTTCCAATTTGGTGATCCTAATATGTATTCTAGGTACTTTGGTGGCTTTAAAATAGATACTATGAGAGCAAATAACCCCTCCGTGTTACGCTCACATTTTAATAATAATCCTCTAAATTGGAGAAAAAAAAAACCAATATTACATCTCTTGATAATAAGATAAAATTGCAGAAAAATTAATGAAAAATTAGTGCTTTGGTGCCATAGTTATGAGTGCTTTGGTAGCTTTTTGATATTAAATAGATATTATATTTGCATTCAATTTTCATATAATTCCATGAATTAAACCTTACAACTACAATGTAGTGTGGCTTCCATCACTACCCATTATGAATGACTTCTAGTAATGACAAATGCATAATTTATTAATTTTACTCCCATCACATTTAGTATTTTTAGTGTGTTTTTATGTTTAATTCAGTTGGTTAAAATATATTTATCATTTAGGCATATTTTTAGATAGTTGTGGAATAATTGTGTTAAATGGAGAAATTTTCAGCATTTGACCTTTGCTATATTTTTCAGGTGTTTCTAAAGTTGCGGGTCTCCAAATTGAGTGTTGTTTAATCCATTGAAAAGCTAAAATAGAGCACTTCAAATGATAAAGAGGGACAAAAGCCCAAATCAGTCTCCAAGGTTGACAAAATGAGCTATGGATCTATTGCAAAAACCCAGACTCAATGGGTCACAACCAGTTTTAGTATTTATTTTGTATCTGGAGTTTCAAACGTTCAAATGAAGCAAGGCCAAGCCCAATTGAACCTTAAGAGCCACCTTTACAACTTCTATGAAGGGCTGGATGAGAGATGAGGCCATTTTAATTGTCAAAAATGACAACGAAATCGTTACAATGGCCTGGACCATCTGACTGAACCAGTCCCAGTTTTTGGGCTATAACTTGGGCTGTAGACCTCGGATTTGGGTCCATGAGTACCCGTTGAAAAGCTAAGAAATAGGGCTACAACTTTCCTGAAGAGGGCAGAGGCAGATTCAAAATCTGCCTTGATTCTAGAAACGTGAATGCAGGCTGAAAATCTGCATCTTGAATTTCAAAACCTTTCCTAGTTTGGTTTGGTTCCTATCTTTGGGATTAGGTTTTTTTTTTTTAGTATAAATATGTCTTTGGGCAGCAGCTAAGAGGATCCCAATTCAGACCTTCGTTCTCCATTTGAAGGCTTTCATTCTCCATTCTCTTTTTAGATTTTTTCTTTATTTTTCTTTATTTTTTTGTAAGCCATGAACATGAGTGGCTAAGTTTTTAATTCAGTTCAAGGGATTCAAGTTCTTATGTATGATTTTTGAAATCAGGTTCTTAATTTAATTTATGTCTTTTTGAATATCTATTATTTTCTAATTTAATTGTTTTTGATTTGTTGAATGATTTGCTTAAAAGGCCTATTAGTTAATTGTTTGATTTGATCAATTGCTAGTTCATCTTCATAATCCGTAATTGTTATGTAAGATTGAACATGAGTAGCAATTAGGTTTTATTGATTATGATCCAAGTTTTCGATAATAACCTAAGGAAACAATAGGGTGGATTAAATGATTTATGCTTCATAAATTGTTGTTCAGCTTAACTACTTCCTTTTCTTAAAGCAGTTATTAATTTGATGAGGATTGCTTAATACCAACTCAGTTAATAATTAGAGTCAATAAGAGTGCTAGGCTCGAATTGATGAGTCTAGGGAAGTCAGGGGTTTACCTTGCTGTTTGGTAAATCTATGTTAAGTATTCAATAAGATATAATTGTATTTCTTTTGTCTATGGTCAAATCAATGCATTGGAATGAGAATTACATTGGACTGAAGTTTGTTTAATTCAAGAATTTCATATTTAATTTTCGTTCTTAATTTCTGATTTTTTTATTTCTTCTTTGGATTGTGAATTAACCCCCCCCCCCACAACCTTTGTTTCTTTTCCATTACATAAGTGCACGAAATTTAATAATTCAGTCTCTAGGGTTCGACTTGGATTCACCACTTACTGCAAAAAATATTTCATACTTGGTGATTTAGTTAATTTAATTTCTGGTGGATTCGACACCCATCATGAATTTTGGCGTTGTTGCCAGGGACTGAAGTTTATTTGATTTCGTGTTTTTGGTGTTAGATATTTTGTTATTAATTTTGTTTGTGAGTTATTGCTATTTTCAGGTTTTTGGAAAAGAAGAAAAATATATATATAATGATTATGGTGTTACTGTTCATTGTTACTGTTTATTAAGGATTTTGGTTGAATTTGGAGGGCGGCCCATAACTATTTTGAAGGAAACGACGCTCTGCTTAAGACCAATCAATCCATAGGATTCCTTGGCCCCACCCTCTTAAGGCCAAATTCGATTGTTTTCAAGTGTTTTGAGGTATTTTTCTGTTTTTACTTTGATTTTTTTTTTGCTTATGACAAGAATTTCTCAATCTGGTAAGTTGATCTTTGATCCAGAAGTAGAAAAAACAGCTAAACGTTTGAGAAAATTGGCTAAGCAAGCTAGGCAGATTTCGAGTACATCTGAAAGAGTCCAATCTCCAAAGGAGTTAAGTTCGGATTCGGAGTCAGAGTCAAATTCTGAAAACGAAACCATGGCTGCTAGAACCTTGAAAGAGTTGGCTGCTCCTGATTTAAACCAACAGCCTTTGTGTATCCAATACCCTGCTTTAAATGTTGCTTTTGAATTGAAATCTGGACTAATCCATTTGTTGCCTAAGTTTCATGGTCTTGCAGGTGAGGATCCACATAAGCATTTAAAGGAATTTCATGTTGTGTGTTCCAGTATGAAACCTCAAGGTGTTTCAGAGGATCAGATCAAGCTTCGGGCTTTCCCTTTCTCACTGGAGTGCACAACTAAAGATTGGCTGTATTACCTTCCTTCTGGATCTGTCAACTCATGGAATGGGATGAAGCAGATATTTCTGGAGAAGTATTTTCCTACTTCCCGTGCTGCCAACATAAGAAAAAAAATTTGTGGCATCTGGAAATACAATGGAGAGAGCTTGTATGAGTATTGGGAGAGATTTAAGAAGCTGTGTGCAAGCTGTCCCCATCATCAAATAAGTGAGCAGCTTTTGATTCAGTATTTCTATGAGGGACTTCTACCAATAGACCGCAGTATGATAGATGCTGCTAGTGGAGGAGCTTTGGTTGACAAGACACCATAAGAGGCAAGGAAGGCTGATTGCTAACATGGCAGCAAATTCTCAATAGTTTGGAATGAGAATGGATCACACACTGTTTCGCTATTTTGCAATTACCGCAAGTGCACGTATCGCTAACAAGTAATAAAGTGATAAGTAGAGTATCGTTCCCACGAGGAATTTTGTTTAGCAAGTACCAATCTACACAGAAATCTTGACTGTCTAGGCTATCAAATACTTAGGGAATGAAGTTTGTTAACTTTAAACACCAAAATGGTAAACTTAAAACGAAATAATTTATTTGAAGCAATTCTAGAATTAAGATTTCACACTTGAATCATACTAGGGATGTTATCTCGTTTATTTACTGAATTGAGGATCGTTTTCCTTGATGGAAATAAGTCCTAAGCTATCCTAAATCCTCTCTCGAGGCATCTAGGATGTATTCTAATTGACTCGAACCCTACTTTCGTGGTGATCAAATCAATTAAAATCCTTTAAGACCTTTGACCAATTTTTAGGTTCCACAAAGGTATCAGCCTATGTCTAAGTCAGAATTTCTAGGTTTAAGATCTCGATTTTCTAATGTTAATCTTCACCGTTCAGTCCTTCAATTAACATCTACAATCATAACTAAGTGGGTACCAACACATAGCATGCATTAAGATCACAAGAAATTAAATCAAGAAACGAATCTCAAATCTAATAAATAAAACTCAGTATTCATCCATAATAATAATTACAAGAGCTACTCTCCCAAATCTAGAATAAGAAAACTACTCACTCATGGTGAGTTCAGCAAATGTCATAATAAAAAGTAAAAATAATAAAAAGAGAGTTATGCAAAAGAAATAAAGTAATAAAATTCTGTCTAAGGAGATGAAACGAAGGAACCAAAGAGAGTTTTAGCTTTGATCTTGTGGAGCTTCAGCTGGAAAACTTCTTTTGGTACTGATGTAGAGCCTGACAACAGCAACCTTCAGTAACATTCCCGATGATAGTGGCCGACCTCTTTTTCTGATGTTTTCTTTTCTATATTTATTGGTTGCTCTAGGGTTAGGTCATTTTGAGTCCAAAAGGCTTTAGGAGTCTCATTCGAATCAGAAAACATGATAGAAATTCGAGTCAGAAAATAGGCTGTAGCATAGTACACGGCCCGTGTCTCACTACACTTGCCCCGCAAAGTAAGGCCGTGTAACTTGCTGGAGGAGAATCACGTGGTCTTGTTTCTGCATAGAAAGTTACACGGGTTTGTGCCAACTACACGGGCTGTGTACTATTATTCCCATAAGGTTCTTCAAGCTTGTGCCCGGCAGAGACTTACATGGGTCCCTGCAAATTACACGGGTCCCTGCAGATTACACGGGTCTACTTACACGACCTGTGTACTTGTGTTTCTCATCGATTCTCTTGGCTTTCTTCTAACAGAGAGTTACACAGGTCTGGGGCTTAGTTTACACGACCCGTGTACTTTGTATCAGCAGTAATTCTTTATCTTTTTACCTCTTCAAGCTTTCCTTTGTACTTCCATCCTTTGGGGCTTCACCCAAACTCCTGAAATAATGCAGAAAACATGGAATTAAGGGCTTGGCAACAGAATTTATGAAAACTAATGAAATCAACTACTATGCATGGAAATATTTGTCTAAATGCTACGATTTAGAATACAAATGTGCTTAAAAACATCTATATAATTCGAGTGTATCAAATACCCCCCAAACTCAAACTTTTGCTTGTCCTCAAGCAAAACAAAACTCTGTTTTAAAGCACATTTCAGGGGATACTTAGGAATACAACCATCAATTTAATAAGCATAGAATTGAACTCCTCCAACCTTCTTACCAATTTCCCTCTTTCAAGGCATGAGGGTTCTAACAGCTGCCTGTTTGGAACTTCACCTCGTTTTATGGTGTTTCAACTAATTATTCCTCTATACAAGACCATTAATAAACCACAAACAACCTGTTTTATCGCGATAGAATTAAGAAACACTAACTCCCAAAAATTTGCCTCTTTCGTAAGTAATTGAGATGAAATATTCCAATTCTAACTCCATAGGCATATCTCAATTTTCTATCTCCACTAATGTAGCATGCGCTTTTTCAAAAGATCAAAAGGTTTTTAAAAGGGTTGTAATGGGGCTAGAGGGATAAACTTGGTTGCCAATGAAAGGTTTTTAGGGAATGCAAATATGAGGATAGCATGTATACGTAAAATCTAACTATACTGAGTTTGTTTCTACATATTTTGTGTAAAAAGGAAAGGCTTTTGGCTTTTTATATTGTCAAGCATACTTCCATGACACTTATCTTGGGACTTCGTTTCTTTTTCCTTTTTGTCCTCTCCCCCAAACTCATTGCTTTTGCTAGGTTAGAAAGGCAAATTTTTTTTTTTCAATTGTACACTCGCATTCTTTCTTAAGTTTCACATCCTCTCTTCATTTTCTTTATGCATTTTGCTTCCTCAAAAGGGTATGGTAGTTGTTTAGGTTAGGGACTAGGTGAATAACATGGGTAAGCAATAAATTTTAAGGGATGAACATAGGCTTCAAGTTGGCTACAAGGGATATACATTTTAATTTAGGGGTGGCTAAGGCTAGTAAGGCTGTATCAAAGAATGCCTTAATTATCTCTTCATCAAACGTATGCTAGGATTTCACCTTGATAGGTCCAAGAGATATGTTCTAGAGCTAGTGAGGCAGTTTTTAGGTTTGTTTGTATTTCAAAAATCGTTCTCCTAATTTTACAAGTTCAATGTGATAAATTAATAGTTATGAAGAGGTTTAACTAGTCTAGTTCCATTAAAGAGATTAGTTTCTTTACAAACAACATGTTAGAATCCCTTTTTTGCCTATCTAGATGCGTTCATTCCTCTATCCCGTGGAGTCCAATTATTAGATTACAAAAATTTTGGTTATAGTGCTAAGTTTCACAATTTACAATCCAAAAATTTTCATGTGGCTGAATTTGATACACAAGAATAATATAGCTAAATTTAAACAATGCAATGATTTGCATGTAATGATATGCAAGTGCAAATGTACCCCCCCCCCCCCCCAAACTCAAATCAGACATTATCCCCAATGTCAATATAATGTGCAATATTAGATGAAGCGTACAAAAATTTTAAGGAAGCATAATATTTATTAAGCAAGGAAAATTTTTGAACATAAAGCAAATAAAAGAGACCTATGGTTTTAAGTTAGGACTAGGGCATGTAAGATATTACAATAAAGATCACATACTATATTCCTATCTCTAAAAGGCCTCTGATGATGATGATGGTGATGTTGGTGATCCTTGCTCCTCTTCCTCCTCATCTTCCTCATTTAGTTTGTCCATTAGAATGTCCAGCTAGTTATGTGCTTTCTAGAGGCTGTCCTCGATAGCTCGCATTTTGTCGTATATTGTGGTCTCCATGCGCTGCAAGTATGTAAGGACCGGGTCTGTCGGTGGTGGTGTGTATGGAGGCACTCGAATAGGGGACTCTTCGAACATCCGCTCTTGCCTTTCTTCTTGGGGTTGTGAAGTCTCACAGGGTCCCTCCCTTGCCTCGTCTCTCCGAGGGATGGTATTTCCTTCGGTATCCACCAAGTAGCATGTGTTGCCCACCTTCTTACATATCCCCATGGATATGTAGATAGTCTGATCAATTCTCGATGTTCCAGTAACAAAGCGTAGTCTGTGATATCCTGGAACAAAGTCGAAGTGGAGGGCAATGGTGGTGACAAGGCCTCCAAGTACTATGTGCCCGGTAGGCTGATGGCAAAGGCGTCGGAGATGGTTGCACAGGAAAAAGCCAATACTGCACTGCTGCCCGGTGACCATGCACCATAGGAAAAATAGCTCACTGGCGTTGACAATGCCAAGACTGTCGCCACAGCCCATTATGGTGTGGGCGGCAAACCGATGCATGTATCGCAATGCCAGACTAGTGATGCCCATTGATTTGGATTTGCTGGAGTTGGGCGAACCTTGTCCACCCAATGGTATTAAGTAGTCCATTGATTTCTTCTTGCAACCCAATTTGCTCTAAAAGTGGAAAATCTATGTATTTGGTGGAGGATATTTTTCGGGAATGAAGTCGGGTGCACATTGCTTTGTGGGCGTCATCTAGAAATCCCCAAGGAATAGAGATTTCGGGTTGGGGAGTGGGTTGGGGCTGTGGTTGCGGTGGAGGAGGGGCTTGTTGAGATGGTTGGGGAGTGGCTACCCTCGTTCTTGGGCATTGGGTTGAAGGCTGGGGTGGAGAAGGTGAGGATTATCCTCTTTGTCTTGAAGAAGAGTCGATTCTCCTTGCAGATCTCTTCGCAGGAGCCATGGGTGTGTTTTTGGGAAGGAGAAGAGTATGATTTTGGTGAAGGGAGATGAGATTTGAGAGGTTTTTATAGGCTAAGAAGGGAGTAGATGAAAGGTTTTGTGTTTATGAAGGGTTTTAATGTTAGGGGTGTATTTAAAGAGCCGTTAGGACTCTTCGTTTCGCGGGTTTTGCACCCCAGGAGTCGCGTCTGCGACAAGATTGATGGCTCGTTTATCACTACACGGGTCCCAACATGTAGGGTCGTGTAAATTTTTGCCTGATATTTTCGAAATCTGTCATAATACACGACCTGTGTAAATCAGCTATGGGACCCGTGTAACTTCCTGTCTCTTAGATTACTTTACTGGATATGTTACACGACCCCTGTAAAATTCAAGGAGCCCCGTATAACCTTCTGTCTCTTAGTTATTCTGCTAGAGACATTACACGGTCCGAGTAATTTGTGATATGGACTCGTGTAAATTTCTGTCTCCCGAAGGGTTGAGATTGCATGAAATTTATGGCTTCCAGAAAGTTACACGAGGTGTGTACTATCAGCACACGACCCGTGTAAGTTTCTGATTTCTCAAATCTTTGGCAAATGAAAAGTTTATAATTCTAACACATGAAATGGATGCAAAGATTAACAGTAGATTTACTTCCCTAGTTTTGTTCAATTTTCCCTTTTATGGTTTTGATTTGGTGATTCTCTTCCTCTTTTGATCTCTATTCCCTTTTTCAAAAATCCTACAAAATGAAATGCTAATGAGTATGAAACAAAAATTCAATATTGAAGAAAAAGAAAAGAAGAAAAGTTCAGCAAAATTTTGGATTGCCTCCCAAAGAGCGCTTGTTTATAGTCTTTAGCTGGACTTTGCTTGTTTATGGTCTGTCAGTAGGAGGACTGAGAGTGCAATTTACTCTCGTTTCTATGGGTTCTCCATGAAAGTAAGGCTTTAGCCTCTGCCCATTGACCTTGAATGCACCTGAGGTTTCGCTCCATACCTCTACTGCTTCATGTGGGAAGACTTGGGTGACCTTGAAAGGTCCGGACCATCTTGATTTCAGCTTCCCTGGAAAGAATTTCAATCTAGAGTTGAATAAGAGGACAAGATCTCCTTCTTTTATCTCTTTCCTTGCTATGCGCTTGTCATGCCATCTTTTGGTTTTATCCTTAAAGATTTTGGCATTTTCGTATGCATCTTATCAGATTTCTTCCAACTCATTTAGTTGTAAAAGCCTTTTTTCACCAGCAGCTTTGAGGTCAAAGTTTAGTACCTGAATTGCCCAGTAGGCTTTATGCTCAAGTTCAACAGGGAGATGGCATGATTTCCATAAACCAGTCGAAAGGGTGTTGTGCCAATTGGGGTTTTATATGCAGTGCAATATGCCCATAGTGCATCATCTAGCTTCATGCACCAGTCCTTCCTAGATCTGTTTACAATTTTCTCCAGAATCTGCTTCAGTTCCCTGTTTGATATTTCTACTTGACCGCTGGTTTGAGGATGATAAGATGTGGCCACCTTGTGAGTCACTCCATATTTTTTCATTAGTGTTTTGAATTGTTGGTTGCAAAAGTGGCTTCCTCCATCACTGATTATCACTCGTGGTGTGCCCAATCTTGTGAAGATGTTCTTCTTAAGGAACTTAGTGACCACTCTAGCATTGTTGGTTAGCTTTGCAATAGCTTCTACCCATTTTGACACATAATCAACTCCAACCAGAATATACTTGTTTCCATGGGAAGAGGGAAATGGTCCCATGAAGTCTATTCCCCATACATCAAACAATTCTATCTCAAGTATACCGTGCAGTGGCATTTCATTCCTTCTTGAACTGTTGCCTGTTCTTTGGAATTGATCACAAGCTAGCACAAAGGATCTTACATCCTTAAATAAATGTGGCCAGTAAAACCCTGCTTGTAAAATCTTGGCTGCGGTCTTTGAAGTGCCTAAATGTCCTCCATATAGTGATGAATGGCAGTGATAAATGATACTTTCTATATCTTCCTCTGGTATGCACCTTCTTATCAGCCCATCATTACATCTCTTGTACAGTAGTGGTTCTTCCCATAAGTAATATCTGACATCATGTAGGAATTTCTTCCTTTACTGATAAGTCATGTTTGGAGGTAGTACCCTGCATACAAGAAAATTAACAAAGTCATCGTACCATGGAGCTTTAGAGAATGCAAGTAATTGCTCATCAGGAAATGAATCGTCAATTGGCAAATTTTCGAAATCTTCCATGTATTCCAATTTTAGTCTAGAAAGGTGGTCAGTTACTACATTTTCAGATCCCTTTTTATCCTTTATTTTAAGGTCAAATTCTTGCAGGAGTAGAATCCATCAAATCAGTCTTGGTTTTGCTTCCTTTTTGTTCATAAGGTACCGGATTGCAGCATGATCTGTGAATACAATGACTTTTGACCCGATGAGGTAAAATCTGAATTTGTCCATTGCAAATACCACTGCTAGGAATTCCTTCTCTATGGTAGCATAATTGATTTGTGTATCATCGAGTGTCTTGCTAGCATAATAAATAGCATAGAGCTTTTTATCTTTTCTTTGCCTGAGCACTGCTCTAACTGCAAAATCGCTCGGGTCACACATAACCTCGAATGGTAGCTCCCAATTTGGTGGCTATATTATTGGTGTTGATATCAGGACTTCTTTGATTCTGTTAAAGGAGACAAGGCAATTTTCATCAAAATCAAAGGGAACATCTTGGTTTAACAAGTTAGTAAGTGGCTTAGCTATTTTAGAAAATTCCTTGATAAATCTTCTGTAGAATCCTGCATGTCCCAAAAAGCTTCACACTCCCTTGACTGATGTTGGTGGTGGCATGTTTTCAATGATCTCAATTTTTGCCTTATCAACTTCAATTCCTCTTTCTGATATCAAATGTCCCAGAACTATGCCTTCCCTTACCATGAAATGGCATTTTTCCCAATTTAGGACTAGGTTTGATTCTTCACATCTTTGCAACACTTTAGATAAATTAGCTAAGCAATCATCAAAAGTAGTTCCATAAACAGAAAAATCATCCATAAAAACTTCCATAATATCTTCAATATAATCAGAAAAAATAGCCATCATGCATCTTTGAAAGGTATCAGGGGCATTACAAAGACCGAAAGGCATTCTCCTATATGCAAATGTTCCATAGGGATAAGTGAATGTTGTCTTTTCTTGGTCTTCTGGGTGAATAGGAATTTGAAAGAATCCCGAATACCCATCCAGGTAACAGAAATAAGAGTGTTTCGCTAACCTTTTTAACATTTGGTCAATGAAAGGAAGAGGGAAATGATCTTTTCTGGTGGCACTGTTCAATTTCCTATGATCTATGCATATTCGCCAACTAGTGACTACTCTAGTAGGAATTAGTTCATTGCTTGTATTTTGGATAACAGTTGTCTCATCTTTCTTAGTAACTACATGTACTGGACTAACTCATTTACTATCAGAAATTGGGTATATGATACCTGCATCTGATAGTTTTAAAATTTCTTTCTTGAATACTTCTTTCATGTTTGGGTTAAGTCTTCTTTGGTGTTCGATTGTGGGTTTACTGTTTTCTTCCATGGGTATCCTATGCATGCAAATCGAAGGGTTGATCCCCTTCATGTCTTCTATTTTATACCCTAATGCTTTGCTATAGATTCTAAGTTCTCTTAACAATTTTTCCTCTTCTAACTTAGACAGGCTAGCATTGATTATAACAGGATAATTAGACTTTGAGTCCAGGAATGCGTACCTTAGTGAAGACGGGAGAGGTTTAAGCTCTACCTGTTTAGAGTTTTCCTGGAGCTTACCTTTGGTTTGTTCCTCCTTTAACTTTTCTATCTCGGAAGCCTTAGCTAAAGGTAGGGGTGGAGGAGTTGCCAACTATTGTGCACATGCTGCTATTTCAGTATTTTCATCATCCACTGTGTGGCTGCGCACAATACATGCTTCAAGAGGATCTTTAGGATGTGTCTTATGAAATTCCTCTTTAACTTGTTCGTCAATTATGTCAACCTTGAAGCATTCATCAGGTTCAAATTTGTGTTTCATTGTGTCGAACAAGTTGAACTCCACTTCTTCTTCTCCTACCTTAAGGGTTAATCGTCCATTTTTTACGTCTACGATGGCTCCGGCAGTTGCCATGAATGGTTTTCCCAAGATGATGGAAATTTGGACATCTTCTTCCATCTCAAGGACAACAAAATCCACTGGAATGAAGAATTTGCCCACTTTGATAGGGATGCTCTCAAGTATCCCTACAGGATATTTAATGGATCGATCAGCCAATTGCAATGAGATTGTTGTGGGTTTCAGTTCCCCGATCTCCAGCTTTTTGCATATTGATAGAGGCATTAGACTAACGCTTGCCCCAAGATCACAGAGGGCCTTGTCTATTTTCTTGTTACCAATGATACAGGGTATGGAGAAGCTTCCTAGATCTTTCAACTTTGGAGGCAGTTTATTTTACAGAATGGCACTGCATTCCTCTGTTAGAGCTACTGCTCCATAGTCTTCTAGCTTTCTTTTCTTTGACAAAATTTCTTTAAGAAATTTGGCATAAGACAACATCTGAGAAAGTGCTTCAGTGAAGGGGATGTTAATGTAAAGTTTCTGTAAAACTTCCAAAAACTTCCCAAACTGCTTGTCCAGTTTGGCTTTCTGAAATCTCTGAGGAAAAGGTAGGGGAGGCTGGTATGGTTCTGGTAATTTCCTTGTCTTCTTTGCTTCCTCTTCCTGATCTTTCTTAGCTTCTTCCTCCTTTTTTTCTGCTTGGTCATTAGATTTTTCTATGGTTTCCTTTGTTGATTCTACCTCTGGTTGTACTAGAGTTCTCCCACTCCTTAGTGCAATTGCCTTACAATGCTCCCTTGGGTTCATTTTTGGTTGACTGGGCAGTTTGCCAGCAGGCTTACTTGAAGAACTTGGTTGCTAAGCAATTTGATTCTCTAGCATCTTGTTATGGGTGGCAAGTTGGTCCATTCTGGAAGTCAACTATTTAATCAATTTAGTTTATTGTTGTTGAGCTGCTAGGAATCCTTCCATCATGGTTTCCATGGTCATTTTCGGTTCAGGTTGTTGAGGTTGGAGAGGTAGTGATGGCTGTGTAAAGTTCTGACCTGCTACAAATCCGAGTCTTTGGAGGTTTGTACCCTTATTGCTTGTTTATTGGCTGGTTCTGCTAAGTGGACCATGAGAAATTTGGGTGGTTTCTCCATCCAAGGTTGTAAGTATTTGAATACAAATTGTTTGGCTACCTCTGGTTGAAGTTTCCTCCATTATTCATATAGTTCATCTATTCTGTAGGTTCGTTAAAATTGCTGTATTCTGAATTCATGTATCCTCCTTCACAGCTACCCTCATGTTGACTATTTGTACCAATTGCGTTGGTTTGCATTCTTTCGAGTTTCTTTGTGAGCTGATCAAACTGGGCATTTATCATGCTTAGGGCATCTACTTCCAGGACCCTTGCAGTTCTTCTTACATTTCCTCTTTCATTCGACCACTCATAATTATGGTATGCAACACTTTTTAGAAGTTCAAGTGCTTGTGGCACTGTTTTCTCCATTAGATCACCCTCTGCAGCTGAATCAACTGTGCTCCTTGTAGAGTGTAGTAATCCATTATAGAAATTTTGCACCAATAGCCAATCTTCTATGCCATGGTGTGGACATTCCCTCTGCAGGTCTTTATATCTTTCCCATGCGTCATAGAGTGATGCTCCTTCCTTTTGTCTGAAGGTGTTGAGCTCAAGCCTCAGCTTTGCAGTCTTTGTAGGTGGGAAATACCTTGCTAGAAAAGCTTGAGAGAGGTTTTCCCAGGTAGTGAATGTCTCAGCCGGTTGAGAAAATAACCACTTCCTTGCTCTGTCCCTAAGGGAGAATGGGAATGCTCTGAGTCTTATTGCTTGATCAGACACTCCATTCATCTTGAATGTATCACATAGGGCAAGAAAGCACTGGAGGTGAAAGTGTGGGTCCTCTGTTGGTGAACCTGCAAATTGGGTTTGTTGAATCATTTGGAGCCATGCTGGTTTTAATTCAAAGTTGTTGGCTTCCACTGTGGCTCTAGTGACACTGGGCTAAAATCCTGGGATAGATGGAGCTCCGTAATCTCTCAAGAGTCTTGGTCTGTCATTATTATTGGCCATGGTTTGGATTTTAGGATCTCCTTGACCGTGCTCTTGATGTTTCCTTTCCCTCCTGATGGCTTTCAGAGTTCTGTCTATTTTTGGATCACAGTCCAAAATTTCTTCTGGCTTTGTTCTGGTCATATACCAGATCGGGCACCTAAGAGAAAAGAAAAAAAAAAAGAAATACAACCAGTAAAATAAAATTATATAATAAATATAATTGCCTAAATCAGCTAAATCACCTATCGCTTGATATTACTAAACCAAAAATTTCCCGGCAATGGCGCCAAAAACTTGTTTTGCTATTTTGCAATTACCGCAAGTGCACGTATCGCTAACAAGTAATAAAGTGATAAGTAGAGTATCGTTCCCACGAGGAATTTTGTTTAGCAAGTACCAATCTACACAGAAATCTTGACTGTCTAGGCTATCGAATACTTAGGGAATGAAGTTTGTTAATTTTAAACACCAAAATGGTAAACTTAAAACGAAATAATTTATTTGAAGCAATTCTAGAATTAAGATTTCACACTTGAATCATACTAGGGATGTTATCTCGTTTATTTACTGAATTGAGGATCATTTTCCTTGATGGAAATCAGTCCTAAGCTATCTTAAATCCTCTCTCAAGCCATCTAGGGTGTATTCTAATTGACTCGAACCCTACTTTCGTGGTGATCAAATCAATTAAAATCCTTTAAGACCTTTGACCAATTTTTAGGTTCCACAAAGGTATCATCCTATGTCTAGGTTAGAATTCCTAGGTTTAAGATCTCGATTTTCTAATGTTAATCTTCACCGTTCAGTCCTTCAATTAACATCTACAATCATAACTAAGTGGGTACCAACACATAGCATGCATTATGATCACAAGAAATTAAATCAAGAAACGAATCTCAAATCCAATAAATAAAACTCAGTGTTCATCCATAATAATAATTACAAGAGCTACTCTCCCAAATCCAGAATAAGAAAACTACTCACTCATGGTGAGTTCAGCAAATGTCATGATAAAAACTAAAAACAATAAAAAGAGAGTTATGCAAAAGAAATAAAGTAATAAAATTCTGTCTAAGGAGATGAAATGAAGGAACCAAAGAGAGTTTCAGCTTTGATCTTATGGAGCTTCAGCTGGAAAACTTCTTTTGGTATTGATGTAGAGCCCGATAATAGCAACCTTCAGCAACATTCCCGATGACAGTGGCCGACCTCTTTTCCTGATGTTTTCTTTTCTATATATATTGGTTGCTCTAGGGTTAGGTCATTTTGAGTTCAAAAGGCTTTAGGAGTCTCATTCAAATCAGAAAACAGGAGGGGAATTCGAGTCAGAAAATAGGCTGTAGCATAGTACACGGCCCATGTGTCACTACACTTGCCCCGCAAAGTAGGGCCGTGTAACTTGCTGGAGGAGAATCGCGTGGTCTTGTTTCGGCACAAAATGTTACATGGGTCTATGCCAACTACACGGGCCGTGTACTATTGTTCCCATAAGGTTCTTCAAGCTTGCGCTCAGCAGAGACTTACACAGGTCCCTGCAGATTACATGGGTCTACTTACACGACCCGTGTACTTGTGTTTCTCATCGATTCTCTTGGCTTTCTTCTGACAAAGAGTTACACGGGTTTGGGGCTTGGTTTACACGACCCGTGTACTTTGTATCAGTAGCAATTCTTTGTCTTTTTACCTCTCCAAGCTTTCCTTTGTACTTCCATCCTTTAGGGCTTCACCCAAACTCTTGAAATAATGCAGAAAATATGGAATTAAGGGCTTGGCAACAGAATTTATGAAAACTAATGAAATCAACTACTATGCATGGAAATACTTGTCTAAATGCTACGATTTAGAATACAAATGTGCTTAAAAACATCTATACAATTCGAGTGTATCACACACCTATGAAGGTTAATGAGGTAAGTACATCTAACCTTGAGAAACAAATTTTTGATTTAATTTCTTTGGTGAAGTAGTTGGCTGTAGGGAACATGCAACCTGTTAAGGCATGTGGAATTTATTCAGGTTCGGGTCATGCTACTGATATGTGTCCTGCATTAAAAGAGGATGAATCAATGCAACATGTTAATGCAATAGAAAATTATGGACAGCCACAATGCAGGTATGATCCCTATTCTAATACTTATAATCCAGGATGGTGAGATCATCCCAATTTGAGTTATGGGAATCAACCGGTGCAAAACCGATACCAGCAGTAAAGACCACAAGTGAATCTACCACCTCCACCTCCACCTCCACCTCCGCCTCCCTCAAATCAAGGTATGTCACTAGATGAAATTGTTAAGGCTTTGGCTAACAATACCCAACAGTTTCAACAGGAGACTAGAAATAGCATTCAACACATAGAGAGGCAGATTGATCAGTTAGCTTCCTCTGTGAGTAAGCTGGAAGCTCAAGGATCTGGAAAGCTTCCATCACAAATAGTCATGAACCCCAGAGAAAATGCGAGTGCGATACTGTTGCAGAGTGGGAAAGAAGTTGATAATCAGACTCCATATGAGTCAACAAAAAAGAAGAAGCAAGGAGAAAAAGAGTCTGAAATTGAGGTAAATACTGAACCTAAACTGAATAAGGTTAATAATTCTATTCTTCCTCCATTCCCATGTAGGTTGGCTAAAAATAAGAAAGAAGAATAAGAGAAAGAAATTTTGGAGACTTTCAGGAAGGTAGAGGTGAATATACCTTTACTTGATGCAATCAAACAAGTTTCCAAGTATGCTAAATTCCTTAAGGAACTATGCACTACAAAGCGGAAGTTGAGGAATAATGAGAAGATTAGTAAAGGGGAAAATGTATCGGTATTAATTTAGCAAAAATTACCCCCTAAGTGTAAGGATCCAGGTTCATTTTCTATTCCCTACAGAATAGGTGATTCTAAATTTGAATGTGCAATGGCAGATTTAGGAGCATCTATTAATGTTATGTCAAATTCAGTTTTTCAAACTTTAAATTTGGGTCCTTTGAAAGAAACCAGTGTCATTATTCAGTTAGTTGATTGTTCTAATGCTTACCCATTGGGAGTAGTTGAGGATGTGTTGGTGCAGGTTGGAGAATTGATTTTTCCTGCAGATTTTTACATTCGGGATATGGAGGATAGTGTTCCCACATCAAAGTTAGCTTTGATTTTGTTTGGAAGACCTTTCCTCAAAACTGCCAAGACAAAAATTGATGTGGATGATGGTACCTTAACTATGGAGTTTGATGGAGAGACTGTCAAATTTAATATCTTTAATGCCATGAAGTATCCTACTGATGATCATTCTGTCTTTTCTATTGATGTTGTTGATACAATTGTGCAGGATGTCTTTGAGTTAAGCATGGAGGATGAGTTAGAAGTGATGATTAGTCAAAGAATTCAAGAAATCAATACCAATCAACCATTAAGTGTAGAGGTTCAAGAGACAGTAATGGCATTGCAGTCATTACCTCCTGTTCAAAAAAGGTATGGAGTACCAAAGATCGATTTACCTGTATCTCACATAAAATTATTACCTTCTATGGTGCAGGCACCAGTTCTTGAACTCAAGCCTTTACCTGAGCATTTTAAGTATGTTTACTTGGGAGACAATGAGACACTTCCAGTTATCATCTCAAGTAATTTAACAAAGATTGAAGAAGACAGATTGATCAGGGTTCTGAGAGTACACAAGGAAGCAATTGGATGGACAATAGCTGACATCAAAGGTATAAGTCCATCAGTGTGCATGCACAAGATTTTAGTGGAGGATGAGGCTAAACCAAGTAGAAAAGCTCAAAGGAGATTGAACCCATAAATGATGGAGGTTGTGAAGAAGGAGATTTCAAAGCTACTGGATATAGGAGTTATTTACCCAATTTCAGACAGCAAATGGGTAAGTCCAGTCCAAGTAGTGCCAAAAAAATCAGGAGTCACTGTGGTAGCAAATCAAGATAATGAACTTGTTCTAATAAGGATTCAGAGTGGATGGCGAATGTGCATAGACTACTGCAAGCTGAATTCAACAACAAGGAAGGACCACTTCCCACTGCCATTCATTGATCAGATGCTTGAGAGGTTAGCAGGTAAGTCTTATTTCTGCTTTCTTGATGGTTTTTCTGGATATAATCAAATTGTGATTGCACCGGAGGATCAAGAGAAAACTACCTTCACTTGCCCTTTTGGAACTTTTGCTTTTAGAAGGATGCCCTTCGGTCTTTGTAATGCACCTGCCACATTTCAGAGATGCATGATGAGCATATTTTCATATTACATTGATACTTGCATTTAGGTATTCATGGATGATTTTACTGTGTATGGTGATTCATTTGATGCATGTTTACATCATTTAAATTCTGTTCTTGAAAGATGCATTGAGAAAAATCTTGTTTTAAATTTTGAGAAGTGTCATTTTATGGTGGAACAGGGGATTGTTTTGGGTCATGTTGTCTCTAATAGGGGTATTGAGGTGGATAAGTCTAAAATTGATTTAATTGTGAACTTACCCTACCCCACAACTGTGAGGGAAGTACGCTCTTTTCTTGGTCATGCAGGTTTCTATCGCTAGTTCATTAAGGATTTCTCTAAGATAGCATTGCCTTTGTCTAGACTCTTGCAAAAAGATGTTTCTTTTGAGTTCAGTGAAGAGTGCAAGGAAGCTTTTGACAAATTAAAATCTGCATTGACATCTCCCCTTATTATCTAGGCTTCTGATTGGACAATACCATTTGAAATTATGTGTGACACAAGTAATTATGCAGTGGAAGCAGTTTTAGGGCAATGTGTTGGGAAGCTTTTTCATGTGATTTATTATGCATCCAGAACACTCAATTCAGCTCAGCGCAATTATTCTACGACCGAAAAAGAATTTTTTGCTATAGTTTTTGCTTTAGATAAATTTCGGTCATGTTTGCTTAGTTCTAAAATAATTATCTTCTCTGATCATACAACGTTGAAGTACCTCTTGGCAAAGAAGGAAGAAAAACCAAGGTTGATTAGAAGGATCCTTCTGCTGCAAGAATTTGTTCTTCAAATCAAGGATAAGAAAGGAGCTGAGAACCTGGTAGCAGATCATTTGAGCAAGTTAGTGACACAAGAAGATCCACTTCCTTTGCAGGAACTTTTTCCTGATGAGTAGTTATTTAAATTGCAAGGTATGATCCCTTGGTATGCTGATTTGATGAATTATTTGGTTATTAAGGTTGTGCCTTTTGATTTGAGTAGAGCTATGAAAGAGAAATTGAAAAGTGAAGCTAAGTATTATGTGTGTGATGACCCATATTTGTGGAAATTTTGTTCAGATCAAATTATTAGGAGATGTGTTCCTGATAATGAGATTCAATCTATTCTTGCTTTTTGTCATGCCTATGCATGTGGAGGTCATTTTGGACCCAAGAGAACAGGTTGAAAAATATTAGATTACGATTTTTACTGGCCCACTATATTTCGTGATTCATATTTGATTTGCAAAAATTGTGAATAATGTCAAAGAACAGGAAGTTTAACCCATAGGAATGAGATTATTCAGAATCCAATACTTATTTGTGAGATTTTTGATGTGTGGGTATTGATTTTATGAGTCCATTTCCTTCTTCTTTTGGCTTTGTTTATATATTACTTGCTGTTGATTATGTCTCGAAATGGGTGGAAGCCAAAGCCACCAGGACTGATGATTCTAAAGCTGTTATAGGTTCTATCAAGTCAAACATTTTTAGCAGGTTTGGAGTTCCTAGAGCTTTAATCAGTGACCGGGGCACACATTTTTGTAATAGAACTGTTGAGGCATTGTTGAGGAGATAAGGTGTTTACCATAGAATATCTACAGCTTATCACCCTCAAACAAGTGGACAAGTAGAGGTGTCTAATAGAGAGATCAAGTCTATTTTGGAAAAAATAGTAAAGCCAAATAGAAAAGATTGGAGCCTTAGACTTGATGATGCTTTGTGGGCTTACAGGACTGCTTATAAGACACCCATAGGTATGTCCCCTTACAGATTGGTATTTGGTAAGTTGTGTCACCTTCTTGTTGAGTTAGAACATAAGGCTTATTGGGCTGTTAGACAATCTAATTTGGATTTGGATACTGCTGGTGTGGAAAGAAAATTACAATTGCAGGAATTAGAAGAAATTCGACTTGAGGCTTATGAGAACTCTAAGATCTATAAAGAAAAGACCAAGGCATTCCATGACAAACTAATTCTAAGGAAGCAGTTTGTGGTTGGACAAAAAGTTTTATTGTATAATTCCATATTGAAGCTGATACCTGGTAAGTTGCGTTCTCGTTGGATTGGACCCTTTATTGTTACTAATGTGTTTCCTTATGGTGCAGTTGAAATTCAAAGTTTAGGAACTAATAAGGTGTTCAAGGTCAACGGTCATAGACTCAAGCCATTTTATGAAGGGTTTCAGGAGCATACAGTGGAGGAGCTCAAATTGAGTAACCTAATTTATGTGGACTAAGGAGCTTTGCCATGTCGAGCTAACGACGATAAACAAAAGCGCTTCTTGGGAGGCAACCCATGGGTGGCTTGTTAGCCACAATCAGATTTGTTTTCTTTCCCTTATTTTTATTTTATTTTCTAGCATTTTTTTCTTTTCTTTTGCATTTGGGCTTTACATTGGGGACAATGTAAGTTTTAAGTGTGGGAGAGGAGAAATTTGTTGCTGCAATTTCTTTTTAATTATTAAAAATAATAATAATAATAATAATAATAATAATTAAATTTGTTCTCATAAGTTTGATTCACGATTCTTTATTAACTCTCGGAGAGAAGTGCTTTGTCCTTGAAATGACTTTTTTTATTTTAGATTGAATTTTCCAGATTTTAAGCAAGGTAATAGTAACTTTAATGATGGATTTTCCCTCTTCTCCATACCATAGAGCAATTTTTTCCTGCATAAATCATTTAGGCTTGATTTAATGGTGAAATGATTAGTTATGTGTGCTCTAAACTAGTGTCATGCATATTTCAGAACTTTGTCTAATCTATCAGGATACTTTATAATATGTAGAAGCATAAATTGGGGGAAATAAAAGGTTGAACTTGAAAATTGCTCCGCTATTTTAGTTAAGCAAACTAACCAGGAGTCTTCATGAACCCCATGTCGATTCTCAGGCCAAAAGCTAGCTAGGATATGAGCAAGGTACTTTTCTGAAAGTGACGGTTGAAATAAAAAAATTAAAAAAAAAAATTATAACTGTGACAAGAGAGAAGTACCAATCTCAAATAAAAAAAAAGGGGGCATTTTTATCTCCCCTAGGACTTGCAAAGAGCTATAATTGTTGTGCCTTGATAAATTGAACTTGTGTTTTGGTGTGTATTGACTTAAAATTTTATGGACCTTTAATTGTGTGAGCTTAATTGATTTCAAGCCTTTTGTTTTGTGTTGGAAAATTGTTGATATATTGGTATGGTGTTGATGGAATTTATTATGATGGTTATTACTTTACTTTCTTCTTCTTTCAAACTTTTAATCTTTTGTTAGAAAATGTTGTAATAGAGTGAAGTTAAGGAACTTCTAAGTAGAGTTGATTGAGAGTTTAAGTCATGCTTGAGGATAAGCATGGAATAAGTGTGGGGGAATTTGATAAGTGCATAATTTATTAATTTTACTCCCATCACATATAGTGTTTTTAGTGTGTTTTTATGTTTCATTCAGTTGGTTAAAATATATTTATCATTTAGGCATATTTTTAGATAGTTGTGGAATAATTGTGTTAAATGGAGAAATTTTCAGCATTTGACCTTTGTCATATTTTTCAAGTGTTTCTAAAGTTGCGGGTCTCCAAATTGAGTGCTGTTTAATCCATTGAAAATCTAAGATAGAGCATTTCAAATGATAAAGAGCGACCAAAGCCCAAATCAGTCTCCAAGGTTGACAAAATGAGCTATGGATCTATTGCAAAAATCCAGACTTGATGGGTCACAATCAGTTTCAGTATTTATTTTGTATCTGGAGTTTTAGACTTCCAAATGAAGCAAGGCTAAGCCCAATTGAACCTTAAGAGCCACCTCTACAACTTCTATGAAGGGCTGGATGAGAGATGAGGCCATTTTAATTGTCAAAAATGTAAATGAAGTCGTCACAATGGGCTGGACTGTCTGACTGAACCAGTCCCGGTTTTTGGGCTATAACTTGGGCTGTAGACCTCAGATTTGGGTCCATGAGTACTCGTTGGAAAGCTAAGAAATAGGGCTACAACTTTCTTGTAGATGGAAGAGGCAGATTTGGAAAGAAAGTTACTGAAAATCTGCCTTGATTCCAGAAACGTGAATGCAGGTTGAAAATCTGCATCTTGAATTTCAAAACCTTTCCTAGTTTGGTTTGGTTCCTATCTTTGGGATTAGGTTTTTTTTTTTTAGTATAAATACATCTTTAGGCAGCAGCTAAGAGGATCCCAATTCAGACCTTCATTCTCCATTTGAAGGCTTTCATTCTCCATTCTCTTTTTAGATTTCTTCTTTATTTTTCTTTATTTTTTTGTAAGCCATGAACATGAGTGGTTAAGTTTTTAATTCAGTTCAAGGGTTCAAATTCTTATGTATGATTTGTGAGATCAGGTTCTTAATTTAATTTATGTCTTTTTGAATATCTATTGTTTTCTGATTTAATTGTTTTTTATCTGTTGAATGATTTGCTAAAAAGGCCTATTAGTTAATTGTTTGATTTGATCAATTACTAGTTCATCTTCATAATCCGTAATTGTTGTGTAAGATTGAACATGAGTAGCAATTAGGTTTTATTGATTATGATCCAAGTTTTTGATAATAACCTAAGGAAATAATAGGGTGGATTAAATGATTTATGCTTCATAAATTGTTGTTCAGCTTAACTACTTCCTTTTGTTAAAGCAGTTATTAATTTGATGAGGATTGCTTAATACCAACTCAGTTAATAATTAGAGTCAATAAGAGTGCTAGGCTCGAATTGATGAGTATGGGGAAGTCAGGGGTTTACCTCACTGTTTGGTAAATCTACGTTAAGTATTCAATAAGATATAATTATATTTCTTTTGTCTATGATCAAATCAATGCATTGAAATGAGAATTACCTTGGACTGAAGTTTGTTTAATTCGAGAATTTCATATTTAATTTTAGTTCTTAATTTCTGATTTTTTTTTTATTTCTTCTTTAGATTGTGAATTAACCCTCCTCCCCCCAACCTTTGTTTCTTTTCCATTACACAAGCGCACGAAATTTAATAATTCAGTCTCTAGGGTTCGACCTGGATTCACCGTTTACTGCAGAAAACATTTCATACTTGGTGATTTCAGTTAATTTAATTTATGGTGAATTCGACACCCATCAAGTAATCTGAATTTGAAGATAGCAAGAGAAATGAGCATAAATGAAGTAACTAAAACTAAATGAATTTGCTACAAATTCCATAAGTGCTCTTAATTCTCTCCGGAGTTTAGACTTCACTATTAGTACAAGAAAGAAGGGTCTTAGTTTAGTTCTGCAAAACAACAATCAGGTTGCATCTATCATTCATTGTAGGATCATAAAAATCTCCTTCCCCAACTAGATTGTGACGTTGTCTTTCGTCTTTTGCCATTAAAGTACAAACAAGGGTTTGGTAGCTTTGAAATAGGTTCTACAAAGGACACTCACTTAATTGTTAAACAAAATTACTTCTATGGATTAATAGATAAAATTGTACAAAAGTTACAAAAGAAATTTGCATATGCGTACTAAGGAAATTGTACAAAAGTTACAAAAGAAACCCATCATAACTTGCAAGTAGAAGATTTGGGCGGTGGCTTTTGTAGAAAAAAAAAAAGGAGATAAGGAAATTTGAGATTAATATAATTTGATGTGCTGTTAATGCAATAAAATACAAAATATGGAGCCATGGAAGAAGAACCCATTTGTGCATAAGAAGAAGAAGAAGGCGGCGGGGGAGGTGAGGTAAGAATTGGGAAAATGAGGTAGAAAAAGGGTTTGGTTAAAATGGCTTTAGTGATGAGTTCATGAAATTGTTTTTTCATTGTCTTGGAAGTTTGGGCTTTTAGCATGCATTCAACCATTATTAAATTAAATAAAAAAACTGTCATGTTTACAATTGAATAGAGGTTACAGCAGTTCAACGATTATCTATTAATGTTTTAGGCTTTTACATAATTGAATTTAATGTGCAAAATCTATACAAAAATTCTAGATAAATAAAAATTAAATTAATTATAACCATCTCAATAAAGATCAATACCTTAGACAAAATATGGAATTGGATTTCTTGGAGCTATACCTTCTTCTCCAATTGAAGATGAGACATGCATTGACATGAAGCCTCCAAATACCTAATCTATTAGCTATTAGAGAAGGTTTAGATATCCGAAAAAAAAAAAAAGTTAAAAGGATATGGAGACTAGCTTTTTTTTTTAAAAAAAAGGAGGGACTTAAAAATTTTTAACCGCTTAAATAGAAATAATGCGCTTTAAAATTAGTGGCATTAAATTGTTAATTGCCATTAAAATATATATTTATTATGACACTTTTTAAAAATGCCATGATAAATAAAATTATAGTGTTAGTTATTATAAATGCGATTATAACCCTTGAAAATTTGAGCACCTAATAATTTATAATGGCATTTAATATTAATGCCATTAATAAAATGCCAGTAAAACTAAATTTTGTTGTAGTGGGATAAGCATTCTTACTTATTTGAATTATGAATCCCACTTTATTTAATTCTATCCAATGCCTATATAAAAAAATAAAGCCTCCACAGTCAGGTACTCTACTCTCTCCAGAGTTTCATATTCTCAATCTCAGTTCCTTTACTGACTTAAGGATTGGAGAGGTTACCAAAACCAACCCACCCGGTTTCTTCTTTCTCATCTCACAGTTCCATACCAGAGGAAAAATCCATGAAACAACATCTGTAATGACTTTGATGTATTATTTATTTGTAATAATTCAAGCACATCTACAATTTCCATTCCCATTAATTTTTTGTTAAAATCATTATTTTTGTTGATTGTATTTGATGGTGATTTATTGTTTGTTGGGTTTGTTGCCTTTCTTTGCTAATTTTGTTGCTTTAGGGATTTTTTTTTTGTTGATTTTGGATTACTTTGTGTGACACCCCTTACCCGTCTACAGTGTAGCTGAGCAAGATATGCCATAACTTATGTAACACCCCTATTTAAATAGTCTGGTATATTTCACTGTTCTAGTGACCGGTGTCGGTCTGGACAATTAAGAGGATTATAACCACACTTAAGACAACTAGAGAAGCCATAAACACAAATAATTAGTAATTACTAATTAGTTAAGTATAAATAAGAAAAACAGAATATAAGAAGTTAAACGAGCCGAGAGTCACAGCGATGGGTGACCTTCTTGGGAAGGACTGCGAAGTCGTTTTAAACTCAAATTTCGAACTGTAAAATGTGACGCTGCGGTCCTTAGGACCCTTATGAACACAGTGGAAAAGAGAAAATCACGAAAAAGAACTGTTAAGCCAGTCAAATAATTAGGTCAGGGAGCCGGAAGAAATATTGAATTATTTGCAAACCGGGATGAACCGACGAGGGGCAATTTGGTCAATTGACCCCGAGAGCTGACTCCTGACCTAACTGTCAAATAAAATCGGAGAAAAGAAAATTTTGGAATCGAGAATTAAATTAAAGAACTAATAGAAAAAAAAAAGAAAGAAAATGAAAAAGGTGTAGGGAGATGACATCATGCATGACATCATGCATGATGCCATAAATGTTATAATTAATAAATTAATTAAATTGATTTTTTTTTTGGTCTTCCATAAGCTAAAATAGATAAAAGAAATAAAAAGAAAAGAAAAATCATTTTGGTCATCTTTTTTTCCTTATTGCCGCCTCACTCTCTCCCTTATTTCTCCATGAAAATTCTTCCATTAAAGCTTGTCTTCAAGCTTTGAAACCCTTACCAAATCCCAATTTTTTTTCCATAATCACTCCATAAAACCTTATTCCCTTCCCTTGAGAAAGAAATTTAACAAGAAAGAAAGAAGAAAAGAGGAGAAAAATTGAAGATTGGATATCAAAGTTGAGGTAAGCAATCTAAATTGAAAATTTTAGTTTATTGGTTATGTTTGTGGTTTGAGTAACCTAGAAATTTAATTAAAATCAAAAGAAAACATTTGTAGAGGACTAAACTGAAATTTGGCCAGCATGATGGGGAGTGTGTTTTGCATGGTTTGATGGATTTAAATGAGTTTAGAAACTTTATTTAGTTGAATGGTTAGGATTAAAAGCACTAAATGTGGTTAAATGCAACAATTTAGTAAGTTAGGGTTTTGGGACTTATGGTTTATGGACCAAAAATGTGAGATATGAGTAAATGGCGTCTTTGACCTATTGTGAAGTGAAAAATGGTCATTTATGACCAAATGAGTTGTGTTGGAATGATTGGAATTAAAGCTAAATTCGGAGGGAGTGTGGTCATGCTGCTGGCAGCATGACCAAGTCAAAATGAAATTTTACAAGTCCAATTGATATGGGACCAATTGGGGATGAAAATAGACACTAAATGACACAATTTTCATTTAGGAACCATGCCCGAAAAGTGACCAAAACCTAGTGAACAAATTGACTCAATTCGGAAAATCTCAGTCTGTCCCTGTACAAACTGACCAAATGAACAGTGTTTGTTCATTTCGTCATAACTCAAGCTAGGCAGGTCAAAATGACCTGAAATTTTACCAGTGGTTAGATGAGATATAGACCTAAAACTTTTATGAAGAACACAAACCCAAATTCTGCCAGAAACCAAGTCGTTTGGCCACCCAAAGTTGGTGACCCAAAACTGCCAGCATCAAAATTGCCCAGAAAATCTGGGTTGTGTCCAATCCGGCAGCCATGGTTCAAATGGCCATAACTTGAGCTAAAAAACTCCAATTGGAGTGATTCAAAAAGGAGAATAAATTTAAGACAATAGGGAACATTTTCTATGAAGAAAGTTTTGCCAAATTCTAACAGTAAAACGACCAATGGAACAGTGCAACTAGGAACACCAAAACTGAAAATTTGGCAATTTTGCCTAAAGGACTTAAGCTTTAAGAAAATGACCAAAACCAACAAATTTAAGGACCAAAATGTGGTATGTGGGTGAAGTTGGAGTTCCCATACCTATTAAGCCTTAGAAAGTCAACAATTTGACTTGAATAGTGTAGTGAATAGTAACCCGAAACACAAAAATTTCGAGAACGTCGAATTTAGCACGTTAGAGCTAGGTAAAAGTGAAGTTAAATTTATTTTTGGATTTATGCTAAGTTATGGTATTGAAACACTGTGAAACTGTGTGTTTCAGCTGAAAAAGACTTGAAAGCTCGGAGAGACTAAGTCAAGGCCTAGAGGCGACTCACGTCAGGTCTGTGCACAGTAATTTTTGTTTAAATATATGATTCTTGAAAATTTGATTTTTTTTGAGTTAATTATGAATTGTGTTGCCATTTATGATTGTGAATATGATTTTGAAAATTGACCAGATTTCCAATAAATTATTTGAATAAATTGTTTTGAATTGATTTTGTGTTCACACTTAGCATGACAGTATCACATTACTCCTCCTCCATTTATGGGGTTGAGATCGTTCATTTTCCTCCCTCTCTGGTTTACCAGTTGAGGTTGTAGATCGGATGAGTACTCATTAGCTAGCTAGCCACCTCCCTCATTGATTTCGATTAGTGAGGTTGTAGATTGCTTTGTCGTGGTGTACAACGCGGCATTGATTGGAAATTTTGTGTCATGGCTTAAGTTGTGTATGAATTAGCAACACTGAGTTTCTTAAATTATTTGACTAAATTGTGTTATTATGAGCTTGGATAATTTGCGAAATGTGATTGAGAAATATTTAAACTGCATTTTGATAATGAATGATTTATGTATTGTATTTTAAATTTTTATTGTGCACCACTGAGTATTTTTATACTCAGCGATAGCTTATTTTGCTGTCGCAGATAAGAGCAAGGAGAAAGCAGCAGAGTGAGTTGCTATTGATTTGAGGACTACACTGGTCTTTTTATACGGGTATTATTTTATACCCTTATAGTTATTTTGATGTAAATATTGCAATGTTTTATGTATCAATGTAAAGTTGAGCAGTTGTAAAATAAATTGTAATAATATTATTTTTGAATTTTCTTCTGTAAATTAATATTTGTACTTGTGAATTTCATACCTTATGCCTTGTGAATGAAGTTATTAAATATTTTGAGATGATAAATTTTGATTGGATTGTGAAATTATTTTGAAGTGAATTGAATTGAGTTGATTTGAGATTTATTGGAGGTTGGGAATTGAGAAAATTATTGGAAGTGTTTTTTTTTTTCAGGTATTTGAAGAACTGTTTTCTCCAAATACAAATGGAACTCTGTCAAAATTTTTATAAAATTTGCGGCAAAATTAAAATAGATAAAAATTTTTACTAGTATTTAAACTTTGAATAAATGGTTTTTAATTCCTACCAAAATGCTCACCACTTCCAAATTGTAAGAAAATTGTTTTAAAATCCCTTGTAGGGTACTTAATGAGTTATCGGTAGGTGAAGTTTGGTAGTTCATTAAGTATTCTACGGGATCATGTTATGCCTTACAGAGGGGTAAGGTGTGACATGTTTTAGTAGTATCAGAGCATGGTTTTATAATAAATTTTGACTATGCATATGAATATTTCTTTGATAAGTACAACTGCTCAAGTGTCTTTAATTGATACATATAACATATTTACATCATGAATATGCACTAACGAAGGTCAACCTCCTTGTGTTTGATCTCAGGAAGTAGAAAATTTGGGGAAAATGGAATGGAAAGAGGAGATCATTTCGAAGAACAATCTGTTGAGACTGAGGTTTGAGGGGAAGCCCCAGCACTCCAGAACGTGAGTGGGTCAGCTACTCCAGCTCCTACTCCAGCACTGCAGTTCCCTGCTCAGTTTGTACAGCAAATGGCTGCGTTTTTCCAGCAAATGGTGGGAAATGTGCCACCCCAAGCTCAGATGCAAGTACCTGTAGCACAACAACAGCCCTCAGCTCGGCAATATGAAAAATTGATAAAATTTGGGGCCACCGAGTTTAAAGGCACTGTGGATCCACTGGAAGCAGAACAGTGGTTGGAAAGAATGGAACTGGTTTTTAGAAAGCTGCAGTGTATGGAAGAGCTGAAGTTTGAGTATTCTGTTTCCTTGTTGCAAGGGGATGCGTATGAATGATGGAAGACCATCCCCCACAGCCTGGTTAAGCCACCTGTGCTAACCTGGTCAGACTTCCTGAGGGAATTCAGGCAGAAATGGGTTCCTGATGCGTATGTAGATATGAAATTACAAGAATTTTTGAGTTTGAAACAAGGGGACAGAACCATAGCAGAATATGAGAGAGACTTCTCTCGACTGAGCCACTACGCTGAAAGCTTAGTCTCCACCCCCAGAGACAGATGTAAGAGGTTTGAGTCTGGGTTAAGGCCGAATCTGAGAATGCAAGTCATGGGTTTCCGACATCAGAATTTCGCTGAGTTGATCTCACAGGCCCTGGAACTGGAAAGGATAGAATCAGAAGGGGCAGTGAAGAAGAGTACACAAGAGAAAGAGAAGACTGAAAGGACTACTGGACAAGCACTTGAGAGTAATTTTGGGAAGAGGAAACAGTTTGGGGGATCCAGCTCTCGTAGATCTGGCAGAGGCAGATTTTCTGGCCAAAGACCACCCCGGTCTGGTTAGCAGACCTAGCAGGCACCCCGAGGAGCTCTATCAGTACGGCAGTGTGAAACTTGTGGTAGAACTCATGGTGGGGTTTGTTTCAAAGCTACCGGTGCATGTTTTAACTATGGAGGGAGCTGACATTTCGCTAAGGATTGCACTAGTCCGCGCCGGTCTGGACCTTCTGCTACATCTGAGGGATCAGCCCAAGTCTCTACACCTAGAGGGTCACAATCAGCTGCTAGAGGTAGAGGCAGAGGTAGGGGTCCTGGTAACACTCCTGGAAGTCAAAGCACTGTTAACCAGCCAGTATCCAGTGGCGCACTAGTCAGAGTGTATACCATGCGTCAGAGGGAGGAAGCTGAAACATCAGACATAGTAGCAGGTACTTTCTCCATCCTTGACCAAGATGTACATGTGTTATTTGATCCTGGCTCCACACATTCGTATGTTAGTGCTAGTGTGATGTGTTCTAGTGCTATTCAGTGTGTACCAATGGATTATGATGTGCTAGTAACTAGTCCATTAGGCCAGGAGGTCAGGGTAAATAAATTATATAGGGATTGTCCTTTGGTGATCCAAGGACACACTTTTCTGTCTGATTTAATTGAAATGCCCTTCAGAGATTATGACATTATCTTGAGCATGGATTGGTTAGCCAGGCATCATGCGATGATTGACTGTAAACTGAAGATAGTCAATTTTGGTCTTCCTCAGTATGGTGATGTAGTAATTCATGGGGAGAGGCAGCTATTGCCTTCAAACATCATTTTAGCTACACTGGCCAGAAAAATGATTAGGAAAGGGTGTGAGGCGTACTTGGCACATGTGATAGACACCCAAGTGGGGAGTCCAAAGATCGAGAGACATTCCTATCAGATGTGACTTTCTGGATGTATTTCCTGATGAATTGCCAGGATTACCTCCAGAAAGAGAAGTACAGTTTGAAATTAATGTTATGCCTGGTGTGGACCCAATCTCCATAACGCCATACAGAATGGCACCAGCAGAACTAAAAGAATTAAAAGTACAGTTACAAGAGCTGCTTGATAAGGGCTTTATCCGCCTTAGTGTGTCACCTTGGGGAGCGCCAGTATTGTTTGTAAAGAAGAAGGATGGCACTCTCCGGTTATGCATTGACTATCGGCAGTTGAATAAGGTGACAATAAAGAACAGATACCCATTGCCCCGCATTGATGACTTATTTGATCAGTTGAGGGGTGCAACTGTGTTCTCCAAAATTGACCTGAGATCAGGTTATTATCAGCTGAGAGTACAAGAGCAGAGTATTTCTAAAACTGCCTTCAGAACCCGCTATGGCCATTATGAGTTCTTGGTCATGCCATTCGGGTTAACTAATGCTCCGGCTGCTTTTATGGATCTGATGAACACTATCTTCAGACCATACCTCGACCAGTTTGTTGTGGTATTTATTGATGATATATTGGTCTATTCAAAGAATGCAGAAGAGCATGATAGACATCTGCGGATTGTACTACAAACTTTGAGGGAGAAACAGCTATACGCCAAATTGTCGAAATGTGAATTTTGGCTGAAGGAGATATCATTTTTGGGGCACATAGTATCAGCAGAGGGTATTAAGGTAAATCCTAGCAAGATAGAAGCTGTCCTTAATTGGAAGCCACCCAGAAATGTCACAGAGATTCGTAGTTTTCTGGGTTTAGCTGGAGACTACCATCAATTTGTGAAGGGATTCTCCATGTTGGCATCTCCATTGACCAAGCTGCTTAGAAAGGATGTGAAATTTCAGTGGATGGACAAATGCCAGCAAAGTTTTGATGAATTAAAAAGATATTTGACTGAGGCTCCAGTCCTGACTTTACCTACACTGGGTAAAGAATATACAATTTACAGCGATGCTTCTCACAATGGGTTAGGTTGTGTGTTAATGCAAGATCAAAATGTTATTGCCTATGCATCATGCCAGCTAAAATCGCATGAGAGGAATTATCCAACACATGATTTGGAGCTTGCAGCTATTGTGTTTGCTCTTAAGATCTGGAGACATTATTCGTATGGGGAAAAGTGTTACATCTACACAGATCATAAGAGTTTGAAGTATTTGGGCACCCAGAAAGAGTTGAATTTGAGACAGAGGAGATGGTTAGAGTTGATAAAAGACTATGATTGTCTGATAGACTATCAGCCAGGGAAAGCTAATGTTGTAGCTGACGCCCTAAGTCGCAAGACTATGGTAAGTCTACTGGTTACTCCTTTGTCTTTGGTACATGAGTTAAAATCATTGCATGTCAGCTTAGAGATTAATGATGAGGGGCAGACAGCAGTTGCATGGCATGTACAGCCAGTGTTGATTGATCATATCAGAATGGCTGCTCAAAGTGATGAAAGGTATCAGAAGCTGTTGGAAGAAGTCCGGCAGGGCAAGAAACCAGAGTTCTCAATAAGAGATGATGGTCTATTGCTACACCAGGGCAGAATGTGTGTTCCTAATGATGTTGAATTGAGGCAGATCATTTTGAAGGAAGCACATGAGTCTCCTTTTGCCATGCACCCTGGTGGTACAAAAATGTATAGAGGGTTAAAGGAGCATTACTGGTGGATGGGTATGAAAAGAGATGTGGCGGAGTATGTTTCCAAATGCCTAACTTGTTAGCAAGTAAAGGCAGAGCATCAAGTACCCACTGGGTTGTTACATCCACTACCAGTACCAGAATGGAAATGGGAGAGAATAACAATGGATTTTGTTATGGGACTTCCGAAGACACAGAAGAGTCATGATGCAGTATGGGTCATTGTTGACAGACTGACCAAGTCTGCTCATTTTCTGCCAGTCCGAATGGACTACAGTTTAGAAAGATTGGCCAGGTTGTACATTGATGAGATTGTGAGACTTCATGGAGTGCCAGTATCCATTGTATCAGACAGAGATCCTAGGTTCACTTCTAGATTCTGGGGTAGTCTTCAGAGAGCCCTAGGAACTAGATTGAACTTCAGTACTGCATTCCACCCACAGACAGATGGCCAGTCTGAGAGAGTAATTCAGATCTTGGAGGATATGGTACGGGCTTATGTGATTGAGTTTGAGGGCAATTGGGATACACACTTACCTTTGATTGAGTTTGCTTACAACAATAGCTACCAATCAAGCATTGGGATGCCTCCATATGAAGCTTTGTATGGCAGAAAACATAGAACCCCATTGTGTTGGGATGACGTGGGTGAAAGAAAAATGATTGGACCCGAAATTGTTCAACAGACTGAAGAGAAAATCAGGGTGATCAGAGATCGACTTAATACTGCATCAGACCGTCAAAAGTCCTATATTGATTTGAAAAGAAAGGATATTGAGTATGTGGTGGGTGAGAAAGTTTTCCTCAAGGTCTCTCCTTGGAAGAGGATTATGAGATTTGGCAGAAAGGGGAAACTAAGTCCTCGTTTTATCGGGCCATATGAGGTTCTGGAAAGAGTGGGTCCTTTGGCATACCGGTTGGCACTACCGCCAGAGTTGGAGAAGATACATAACGTCTTCCATGTGTCTATATTGAGGAGGTATCGATCAGACCCATCTCATGTACTACCAGTAGAAGAAATTGAAGTAAATCCAGACCTCACATATGAGGAAGAACCCATAAAGATTCTGGCTCATGAGGTGAAGCAGCTACGGAATAAGCAGATACCATTGGTAAAAGTGTTGTGGAACCATCATTCGGGCCAAGAAGCTACTTGGGAACGAGAGGAGGACATGAGGAGACAACACCCACAGCTATTCAGAGATTGATACTAGGTAAAATTTCGAGACGAAATTTATTTTAAGGGGGGGAGAATTGTAACACCCCTATTTAAATAGCCTGGTATATTTCACTGTTCTAGTGACCGGTGTCGGTCCAGAAAATTAAGGGGATTATAACCACACTTAAGACAACTAGAGAAGCCATAAACACAAATAATAAGTAATTGCTAATTAGTTAAGTATAAATAAGAAAAACAGAATATAAGAAGTTAAACGAGCCGAGAGTCACAGCGATGGGTGACCTTCTCGGGAAGGACTGCGAAGTCATTTTAAACTCAAATTTCGAACTGTAAAATGTGACGCTGCGGTCCTTAGGACCCTTATGAACACAGTGGAAAAGAGAAAATCACGAAAAAGAACTGTTAAGCCAGTCAAATAATTAGGTCAGGGAGTCGGAAGAAATATTAAATTATTTGCAAACTGGGATGAACCGACGAGGGGCCATTTGGTCAATTGACCCCGAGAGCTGACTCCTGACCTAACTGTCAAATAAAATCGGAGAAAAGAAAATTTCGGAATAGAGAATTAAATTAAAGAACTAATGGAGAAAAAAAAAGAAAGAAAATGAAAAAGGTGTAGGGAGATGACATCATGCATGACATCATGCATGATGCCATAAATGTTATAATTAATAAATTAATTAAATTGATTTTTTTTTTGGTCTTCCATAAGCTAAAATAGATAAAAGAAATAAAAAGAAAAAAAAATCATTTTGGTCATCTTTTTTTCCTTATTGCCGCCTCACTCTCTCCCTTATTTCTCCATGAAAATTCTTCCATTAAAGCTTGTCTTCAAGCTTTGAAACCCTTACCAAATCCCAATTTTTTTCCATAATCACTCCATAAAACCTTATTCCCTTCCCTTGAGAAAGAAATTTAACAAGAAAGAAAGAAGAAAAGAGGAGAAAAATTGAAGATTGGATATCAAAGTTGAGGTAAGCAATCTAAATTGAAAATTTTAGTTTATTGGTTATGTTTGTGGTTTGAGTAACCTAGAAATTTAATTAAAATCAAAAGAAAACATTTGTAGAGGACTAAACTAAAATTTGGCCAGCATGATGGGGAGTGTGTTTTGCATGGTTTGATGGATTTAAATGAGTTTAGAAACTTTATTTAGTTGAATGGTTAGGATTAAAAGCACTAAATGTGGTTAAATGCAACAATTTAGTAAGTTAGGGTTTTGGGACTTAGGGTTTATGGACCAAAAATGTGAGAAATGAGTAAATGGCGTCTTTGACCTATTGTGAAGTGAAAAATGGTCATTTATGACCAAATGAGTTGTGTTGGAATGATTGGAATTAAAGCTAAATTCGGAGGGAGTGAGCAGCATGACCAAGTCAACTTTGACGGACCAAAAATGAAATTTTACAAGTCTAATTGATATGGGACCAATTGGGGATGAAAATAGACACTAAATTACACAATTTTCATCTAGGAACCATGCCCGAAAAGTGACCAAAACCTAGTGAACAAATTGACTCAATTCGGAAAATCTCAGTCTGTCCCTGTACAAACTGACCAAATGAACAGTGTTTGTTCATTTGGTCATAACTCGAGCTAAGCAGGTCAAAATGACCTGAAATTTTACCAGTGGTTAGATGAGATATAGACCTAAAACTTTCATGAAGAACACAAACCCAAATTCTGCCAGAAACCAAGTCGTTTGGCCACCCAAAGTTGGTGACCCAAAACTGCCAGCACCAAAATTGCCCAGAAAATCTGGGTTGTGTCCAATCCGGCAGCCATGATTCAAATGGCCATAACTTGAGCTACAAAACTCCAATTGGAGTGATTCAAAAAGGAGAATAAACTTAAGACAATAGGGAACATTTTCTATGAAGAAAGTTTTGCCAAATTCCAACAGTAAAATGACCAATGGAACAGTGTAACTAGGGACACAAAAACTGAAAATTTGGCAATTTTGCCTAAAGGACTTAAGCTTTAAGAAAATGACCAAAACCAACAAATTTAAGGACGAAAATGTGGTATGTGGGTGAAGTTGGAGTTCCCATACCTATTAAGCCTTAGAAAGTCAACAATTTGACTTGAATAGTATAGTGAATAGTAACCCGTAACACAAAAATTTCGAGAACATCGAATTTAGCACGTTAGAGCTAGGTAAAAGTGAAGTTAAATTTATTTTTGGATTTATGCTAAGTTATGGTACTGAAATACTGTGAAACTGTGTGTTTCAGCTGAAAAAGACTTAAAAGCTCGGAGAGACTGAGTCAAGGCCTAGAGGCGACTCACGTCAGGTCTGTGCACAGTAATTTTTGTTTAAATATATGATTCTTGAAAATTTGATTTTTTTTTAGTTAATTATGAATTGTGTTGCCATTTATGATTGTGAATATGATTTTGAAAATTGACCAGATTTTCAATAAATTATTTGAATAAATAAATTGTTTTGAATTGATTTTGTGTTCACACTTAGCATGACAGTATCACATTACTCCTCCTCCATTTATGGGGTTGAGATCGTTCATTTTCCTCCCTCTCTAGTTTACCAGTTGAGATTGTAGATCGGATGAGTACTCATTAGCTAGCTAGCCACCTCCCTCATTGATTTCGATTAGTGAGGTTGTAGATTGCTTTGTCGCGGTGTACAACGTGACATTGATCGAAAATTTTGTGTCATGGCTTAAGTTGTGTATGAATTGGCAACACTGAGTTTCTTAAATTATTTGACTAAATTGTGGTATTATGAGCTTGGATAATTTGCGAAATGTGATTGAGAAATATTTAAACTGCATTTTGATAATGAATGATTTATGTATTGTATTTAAATTTTTATTGTGCACCACTGAGTATTTTTATACTCAGCGATAGCTTATTTTGCTGTCGCAGATAAGAGCAAGGAGAAAGCAGCAGAGTGAGCTGCTATTGAATTGAGGACTACACTGGTCTTTTTGTACGGGTATTATTTTATACCCTTGTAATTATTTTGATATAAATATTGCAATGTTTTATGTATCAATGTAAAGTTGAGCAGTTGTAAAATAAATTGTAATAATATTATTTTTGGATTTTCTTCTGTAAATTAATATTTGTACTTGTGAATTTCATACCTTATGCCTTGTGAATGAAGTTATTAAATATTTTGAGATGATAAATTTTGATTGGATTGTGGAATTATTTTGAAGTGAATTGAATTGAGTTGATTTGAGATTTATTAGAGGTTGGGAGTTGAGAAAATTATTGGAAGTGTTTTTTTTTTTCAGGTATTTGAAGAACTGTTTTCTCCAAATACAAACGGAACTCTGTCAAAATTTTTATAAAATTTGCGGCAAAATTAAAATAGACAAAAATTTTTACTAGTATTTAAACTTTGAATAAATGGTTTTAATTCCTACCAAAATGCTCACCACTTCCAAATTGTAAGAAAATTGTTTTAAAATCCCTTGTAGGGTACTTAATGAGTTATCGGTAGGTGAAGTTCGGTAGTTTATTAAGTATTCTACGGGATCATGTTATGCCTTACAGAGGGGTAAGGTGTGACAACTTATCCCATTGATATTTATCCGTTCTTAATTTATTTATTTATAGTTATTAAGTGAAATTTATGAAATTGATCTCATTTAGATCATTTATTGAAATTATAAATTCATTTGCGGTTCCGAAAATTTTATAGAAAATCCAGCAGAGTGCCAGCTAAAAATGGAGAAAATAATTCTTCGAAACCTGTAGAAAACACTTCCAATAATTGTTCAAATCACAACTCCAATTATCACATCAATTTTCAACAATTTCTCAATACTTCCTCCATTTGTCATTCATTCATTTCACATCATCATCATGCTCAAATCATAAATAAATATTCATATGTTATTTATAAACACACAATGTTATAAATACTTACATTAATACAAAATTATATTACATAGGTTTCAAATATACATGATAAAATAAGAGTTTAATTACAAAACTTACAAAAATCACAAAATACAAAATGGGACCTAGTGTCCTACCAATGCACTATAGCCTGAAAGGTGACTCTGATACTATGCAAATCTGTGGCCTCACCCAGTCTGTGGTCTGCTGGGCTCTCTATCAGTCTCTCCAGAACCTACGCGTGGCAAAAGCAACGCGCTAAGCAATACTGCTTAGTGGTGCCAATAATAAAATAAAAAGAACTAAAATGATGTAAGCATGCAGAGTGTATGCATGTTTTTCATACGGATAATTTCTGGTACTTATTTGTAGTATTATTCATTTGGTATTTTTTATCCCAATAATTTAATTAAAATTTATAAATCTTATTTTTGGTTGCCCAAGTAACCTATACTCGATGACTGGACTGGATAAACGGGTAAACTAGCACTGGGTATCAAATACCTCAGGCCGTCACACCATCAGTCACAATGTGTCTCCCGGTGTACAATAAAACAACTAATGAGCTGTAATAAATATTGGGCACAAGGCCAAGTATTACAATAATATCTGAATGGCTAAAAGCCATAAAATCACCGAATAGCCACTTAAGCCATAAATCACAGAATGGCATGAGGCCATATGCAGTACTGCTATCAGAACCCTATTGGCATGCTAACCTATCCAACCCAATCTTACTAGGTCTACTAGGGTATATTATAAAGTTCTTGATTAAATTTTTGTGTTTAACATGTAAGGTTACTATTCATTTTACCATTTAAGTCAAAATATTGACTTTCCCATACATAATAGTTACATGAGTTCTAATCACATGAAATCACCACATTTTGGTTCCCAAAAGTGTTGGCATTAGTTGCCAATCAATACTTCAAACTAATAGGAAATAAATCAAAATTTTCAGTTTTGGATACTAGAGTTCACTGTTCTATTAGGCAATTCTACAGTGAGAATTTGGCCAAATGTTCTTAATCAAAGTTGTTCCTTATTGTGTCTAGCTACATTTCACTTTTTGAATCACTCTATTTGGAGTTTTCTAGCTCAATATATGTGAACAAGGCTGGCCGGATTGGTATCTGCCCAGAATTTTTGGGCAGAATCCCATTCTGCCAGATTTGGTAGCTCAACTTTGGCTACCAATTTCATTTGGTTAAGTCCAAAATTTGAGTTTGTGTTCTGCATAAAAGTTGTTCTAAATTGTCTAAGCTTTTTATTGATATAAATTTCAGGTCAATTGGACCCTTCTACACTGAGTTATGACCAAATGAATGAACACTATTCATTTAGTCATTTTGCCTAGGCAGAATGTGTGTTATCCAGATTTGGTCAATTTTTAGGACATCCTAAGTTTGTTTTCTGGACAGGCTTCATCAAAGTTATACAATTTTTAGGACAGAAATTTTGTTTCATTTTTACCTCTTTTCTTTCCTTTTTAATTAGTTTAAGAGTGCTTGTTGAAATGCTATTGGTGGAAGCCTTTTTAATGACATCATAATGATGTCAGAATTCAAGTTTTTATGCATTTTCTTTTCTTTTTCTTTTCTACCCATTTTCAATTCAATTTTTAACAATATTTATTCACATTTTATGTCATATAAATTATTTATTTAACTGGACAAGTTGGCCAAAAATCATCTCTGAAGACGAAATGACCAAAATGCCCTTCGTTTGGCTTATTGAGCCAAAATCGTCTATACCGATCTAAAAATTTTTTTAAGTATTTTCTTGGCATTTTAATGCCATCGAAACCTCAATGACTCTTCTCTGGAGTCCCAAAAATTATTTCAGGAATTTTCTCTAGGGTTTAGGGCTCCTAGCTGCGAGGACCGCAACTTCCCACTGGGTTACCCATTACTAGGGCACCGGTTCATTTAACTTGATTGTATTTTATTTCTAAAATTTTTCATAAATTTTTGTTACCATTATTTGAGTTAATTTATGACTCCTCACTCTAGTCTAAATATTTTTCTAGACGTTCTAACTGTCCGGACCGACATCGGTCACCGGAACAGTAGAATGTACGGAATTACTACGGTAAGGGTGTTACACTTTGCTTTAGGGAGAGAGATACAGAAACGGGGAGAGAGTGAGAGAGAATAAGGAAAGAGAAAGAGGGAGAGCAAGAGACAAAAATGGGGAGAGAGCGAGAGAGAGAGAGAGAGAGAGAGAGAGAGAGAGAGAGAGAGAGAGAGAGAGAGAGAGAGAGAGAGAGAGATTGAAAGGAAGGAGAGGGTGAGCAACAGATTTTTGGGTTTTGTCATGGTTTTGGGTAGCATACAAGTGGTTATAATCAGTTTTAGGATAGGTTCGGATAAAAAGGTGTAAATTTTAATCTTATTTGAGAGGTATTCAAGTAATGAACATATATAATGGACTTGTGCTTGGATAAATTAAAATTTGGATACCTTACTGTAACACCCCTTACCCGATCTACAGTGTAGTCGAGCAAGGCATGTCACACTCGGTGTCGGAACACCCTATCTTATCTTACTTTAGACATATAATTTATTTTAAAATATAAAATGGAGAAACTAATCAATAGAGCCGCCTTTTGGTGGAATGACTTGGAGAGTATGAAGAACTCCAGGGTTAAGCGTGTTCGCTTGAGAGAAATCCTAGGATGGATGACATCCTGGGAAGTTCTTCATTCCACCTATAGGACAAAACCGTGAGACTTATGGCCAAAGTGTACAATTCCTCTAGTGGTTGGAGCCTGACCGTTATAATTGGTATCAGAGCCGAAAGCTCCCTCAGTACGGTGCGACAAGTGAGGACACTTGTGACAAAAGCTGGTGGGCCACAAGGCCCTAAGGCAATGCCCCAGTGATTCCATTGGACGCAGTGAAAAGCTCCCTGAAAGATGGGAAACATGTCCCACATTGGAATGGGAGCAGAAAATAATGATATATAAAATGAGGAAACTAATCACTAGAGGCGCCTTTTGGTGAAATGGCCTGGAGAGTTGGAAGAGCTCCAAGGTTAAGTGTGCTCACTTGAGAGAAATCCTAGAGTGGGTGACCTCCTGGGAAGTTCTTCATTCCACCTATGGGACAAAACCGTGAGACTTATAGCCAAAACGAACAATTCCTCTAGTGGTTGGAGCATGACCATTACACTTACCGTTGTCATCTCCAATGCTAGCTGCTATTAAAAAATCATATCAAATATATTAGCTGTTATTACAAAATTATATGAGTTGCCATTAAAAAAAATATATATCAAATGCAAAATTATACCAGCTACTATTTAAGAAGACTAATTGGCATATTAATCAAGTTAAAAAATAATATAATGATGTACTTATATTAGCTGCTATAAAAAAAATTATTTCAAATATATCAGTTGCCATTACAAAATTATATGAGCTATTTTTAAAAAATTATAAGAGTTGTTATGAAAATTATATGAACTATTATTATAAAATTTTATTAGTTGCTATTAATAAACTGCCACGTGACATATTATTAACTTAATAAATTATCACATGGCATATTAATCAACTTAAAAAATGATATCAACTGCTATAAAATAATTATACTAGCTGCTATTTAAAAAGTTTATTTAAAAAGCTAAGTTAGAAGATTAAAAAAAGATAAATTACAATATAATCCCTAAGATTTGATGTAGTCAACAACGTAATTTTTTTATTTTTAAAATTAAATAATTTAGTCCTTCACTTTTTATTGCGTTAACAAAATAATCCTTACTTAAGTAAGGAAGACAACAAGTCAAGTATTTTCGGATATCTAATCCAACCAACCTTAATATGATAGATTTGGATAATAAATGATCAAATTTGAAACAAGTTTATATTCGAAAAATAATATCATCTCAGATTTAAGACCAGATAATGTTCTTAAAATTTAACAAAAGAAGATTACATTTTATATACTTATGGACACAGACTATTTTACGTTTTCCTACATCATTTGTGGGTGTGTATTGTAAAATATATGGAATTCCTCATTAAGTCAAATCAACTGGTTTTAGTTTAATGGCGTGTCCGATTCCTGTTCTACTTCCTTTGCACAAAAAAAAAAAAAAAATTCACATTATGAATTTACAGGGAAAGTTCCTATAGTTTTGAGAAACTATGAAACTACAAGGACAGTTTTGAGAAAGCAAAGTGGAAGACAGCATTTTACATAATTATGAAAACCAAACTATTCCACATTACGAATTTACATGGAAAGTTCCTACTGGACTGCTGGAAAGGAGAAAATTATGTAGAAGATTGCATTTTACCTATTTTTTGAACCAAATTATTCCACGTTATGAGAAAAGGAAAAAAGCTAAAGCTAAGTAGAAAGATTACATTTTACACCATTATGAAATCAGACTATTCCACATTATGAAATTACAAAGAAAGTTTCCACCGGAGACATATGGAAAGAAAAAAAGTCGGTTAAATCACTAATTGCTAATTAAAAATATGAAAAATTTTTCTTATTAACAACACCCCAATTTATTATTATTATTATTATTATTATTATTATTATATTGGCATAATGACTCTAATTAAAATTTAAATTTAAGACTTTACAGTTTTAAAAATGGCTCTAATATTATTGTGATCATTGGTTACACCCCAAATAATCTTTAGTTTGGACTTAATTATGCTTATGAAGGCAAATTCATCTTCATTGTCTAAAACATTGGCTCTTCGTTTGACTAGTAAATATTGGGGCAGCCAAGCACAGTGATTGGCTTTGTCTTTGTGAGCACTAAGAAACCTAAAAGACAGCGCATATTCCTATTTAGCGATTGCTTCCACTTTATTTATGATGAAATCTTTGTGTTAGTCTCATAAATAAGTTTTTAATGACTCATAAATTATTTTGAAAAGAAACTATCTAAATAAGTATTAAAGCATCTAAAAATCGGATCAATTCAATTTAGAATTGAAATCATACAACAATTGATAAAATTAAATTGATTAAAATCAATTTTAAATTGATTAAAATCGGTTGATTTGATTTTATATTAAATATTTTCTTTTCAAAAAATTAAAATTTTATCAACTTTTGAATTTAAACAAAATTAAAATTAAAATCGAACTAGAAAAATTTTGTAATTCAGTTTCAATTATCTTAAATTGTAATATGAAACTATTAATTTTGACTCAAAACCGTCTTAAAACAAAAACTTTATGGTTTTACAAATAATTATAATATTATTAAATTAAAATATATTATTTCCCTAATAGTAAAGGACAACGCTAATATTCTTATTCCTACTTGGCAATTTATATAAATTTCAAACATTTTTTAAGGATTTTTTAATTTTTTTTTATTTTCTATGTTTTGATTGATCAATTAATATATTTCTTTTAAATTTAAAATTAATATTTATTTGTAATTCATTATGACTTTGAAAATCTAATATTTTAATTGTATCATAAAATATTGGAATTTTATTGTATATTATTAATTTTTTATTTTATACTTTTTAATATTTAAAATTTTAAATATATTAATTAATTAATGTATAAACACCCCAGCTGCCAAAAACATAATATATATATATATATAAGACATGTTACATTTTAAGTTATGGTATCTCTAACCATATTACTAACATTATATACGTATTACATTAATACGCATATAATATTAGTATAGTATTTGAAAATATTAATTATGATACTACTTTGGACATGTAAATAAAATTTTGCTATACCCACATATAGAATCATTATATGCGAAATTTTTAATTATATATGCAGATAATATAATATAATCTATAATTAAATATAGTAAAAATTCATATCTATTTAATCATAATCTAATTACTATTATCGCTTATTTCACAGTATCAATTTTTTTATGATTAAAATATTATCTAAAGTAGATTAAAAAATATCTCTATTAATATAATTATCAATATATATAAAAAATTAAAAAATAATTTAAATTATCAATAATTTAAATTTGTGCAACGTGTGTATATATTACTAGTGATAAATTAATTTGATAAGAAATTATAAAGATTTTTAAATAAGTTTAATTTTCATTTATCAAAATTTCAATGATTATTACTTTTTTATATTTTTTATTATTATTTCATAAATATTAAAATAATATTTAAAACTATATATATAAACATACTTATTATTATATATGCTATCATATACATATATATTTTTTAATCATATATGGTCATTTTTAATTGTAATTATACTATAAAAATATCATATCATCTCATTCTTACGGAAAGAATATTTGTAAGAAAATAATTAATAATTATTTATTAAGAAGTAAAAAATGTAATTTTATTTTGATAGCCATATAATTATTTAAAATTTTAATATAAATTTAAACTATAATTAATATAATTAATTGAAAGTTTTATCATTAACAAAATTACATATAGTATAAATTTAAAAAAATAAAATATTTAATTATATTATTAAAGGAAATAATAAATAATTCACTCAGCCGTACGGACAAAATGAGAGGAGAAAGCCAAGTAGAAAATTGCATTTTACATAATTACTGAACCAAACTATTCCATATTACAAAATTACAAGCAAAGTTCCCACTGTACAGTTGAAAAAGGAGAAAACTAAGTAGAAAATTGTGTTTTACATAATTATGGAGCCAAACTATTCCACATTATGAAATTATAAGGAAAGTTCTCACAGGAAAGTTGGAAAGGAGAAAAGGTAAGTAGAAGATTAGAAAAGGTAAATTACATTATAATCCCTGAGATTTGGCGTAACCAACAATATATATTTTTTTAATTTTTAAAATCAAATAAATAATTTAGTTTTTCACTTTTCATCGCCTATTAAGTAGAGATGACAACGAGTCGAATACTTGTAAGTATCCAACTCAATTGAAGACAGATTTAAATAGTATATAATCAGATTTGAGATGAGTTCATATTTAAGTAATAATATCCGTGTTAGGTTGAAATTATTTTTACAATTTCCTTGCAGATAATATTCTTAAATTATTTGATTTATAATATTTAATTTTATTTACCTTTAATTAATTTATTTATTTTTTATTAGTGATTGACTAAAAAAAGCAATCAAATATTCAAAACTATTTGAAATTTCAAAAATATTCATTGTTACAAAAATCATTTTTTAATATTCTTAAAAAATAAAGAAATTTTCTCTAAAAATTATTTATATGGAGAAAAAATGTTATTTAAAGAAAAGAATTTTTCGAGAAAAGAAAATATTTTTAGAAAAATTAATATTTTCAGAAACATTTATCTAAAAATCTTATTTTAAAGAATAAAGTTTTTCAAAAGATTTTTTCGTTATTTAAAATATTTTTTTTGTTTAGAGTTGACCTAAAATGTAATAAATGAACATAAAAAAAAAAGAGAGAAATATATTTTGAAAATAGTGCAAGAAAGACATAAAAGAGAGGGTGAAAGCATAAAGAGAATTGAGGGTATGATATTTAGATTAATTTATTTTTTTTATAATAATGTCTTGTCAGTATGCTAATAAAAAATTTAACAAAAAAGTTAAAAAATACTTTATCGTTCATAAATCAATGTTTAGGGTTAAAATTAAAGAACAATAATGGGTAAAATTTACATAAAAAAATTACAAATTTTTTGAATTCCCTAATACAAGTGAAATGACATCATTTATATATTTAATAATCATGAATGTGTCAAATTAACATATAATTTATATGAAACTCAAATTTAATTATTTCATTGTATTATCAATTTGTTGTAATATCAATAACATTTTTTCACTTATTTTCATTATATGTTATTACCACATTAACACATATTTTAATGATGTTAAAATAAAAACCTATGGTTAAATATTATGACAATGAAACTAAATTTAATTGGTTATTGAAAATCAACGTATAATGATAGTATTGTATTATATATAAACATTAACAAAAAAAAAATTACATATTAAAAGAATTAAACCATGAATATGTACAATGAGACAAATGTTGGCAATTAAAAGAGAATAATTACCTAGATAAAATGGATTTAATTAATCCACGCACAAATACTTAAATAGTTTTATTAATTAAAAAACAGTATAAACACTTCTCACTCACTCAATTCGTATAAGCTTTTTCACTTGTTAATTCATTGAAGCTATAACTTGCAATTTTTCCTTATAATTTTTTCTCAAAAATTTCTATTACACTTCTATACTAGTATAATATTCACGCAATGTATGCATAATTTATAATTTTTATTTTTTTAATTTAATTTTTAATTACATTCTAATTATGATATCATTACTATTAAATTAATTTTCAACTAAAATTTTTCACTTATTTAATTTAATTTGAATAAATTTTTATAATAATAAATTTTTAATTAATTTACGATATAGTTAGTTAAAATAAATATTTAATTCTTTTTATACATAGTAGTTTTCATGATTACTTCATTTAAAATGTAATAAAATTACTTTATTTAAAAAACAATTTAAGTTTTATGAAATTTTTATATTTTATCTCATAATTTATGTAAATTTATATTATTTTTTGTAATTACAGAAAATATGTTAGATTAATAAAAAATAATGTTATTTAAAAAATATATAAATATAATTTTTTTGGTTATTAATATAATAAAAAATATATTAAATTACTATTAATGAATTGAATTATTTAATTTTAATAATAATGAAAATATATAACATTATTATTAATTAAAAATAATATTTTATTATGTTATTTTAAAAAAAAGGATATTTTTAAATTTTTATAAAATGTAATTTTTTTATTAATTTGATATATTTTTTTATAAAATAATTATTTCATAAAAATGATTATTATTTTACATAAATTTATGATATAAGATAAATACATTTTATAAAAATTAAAATTTTAAAATATCATTTTTTTATTAATAAAAAATATTAAAAATACATACTATTTTTCAAAAAACAGATTCTATGTTTTTGATATTGTAACTTTAATTTTTTTTTAATCATTTTTACTTGTAGCTAAATTTTTTATGTAGTCATATTTGCTATATTTTTTGAACTTCTACTTCTACATAAAAATATAATTAAGAGATAATTTATGTATAAAAATTTAAATATTTAATTAAAATTTGAAAATAATTCTTTTGAAAATTAGTGATAATAAAATACAGATAATTAAAATATTAATTATAATTGTATTTGATATTTAATTATAATCAAATAAAATTTTAAAAAGTTTAAGAAATATTAAATAAGAAATTTATAAAAAAATTTAGTAACTAAATAAATATTAATTAAATATATTTAAATAAATAAATTTTGAGAATGATAACTAATAATTTGTGAAAGAAATAATAAAAAATAAAGTAAATAAAAAAAATTTGAGAACACTTAGGCAAAGTGAAAATATTTGGTGAAAGAAGAATGATTGATATATATCAAATATCTCATATGATATACTATATATACACAAATGAATATAAACCATTTAAATAAAATTTAATTTTATAATTAAATATTATTTAATAGAAAAAGGTAACAAAAATATTTATATTTAATTTTTATAACAGTAAAATCTTTTCCATTTACTTGTCCATTTCAATTCAATGACCATAATAATAATAATAATAATAATAATAATAATAATAATAATATATGAATAATCAAAATATTAGTTATAATTACATTCGATATATAATTACAATAAAATAAAATTTTAAAAAGTTTAAAAATATTAAATAAGAAATTTATAAAAAAAATATTAGTAACTAAATAAATATTAATTAAATATATTTAAATAAATAAATTTTGAAAATGATAACTAATAATTTTTGAAAAAAAAATGGAGTAAATAAAAAAAGATTTGAGATTGCAGTAAAAATACTTAGTGAGAGGAGAGTGGTTGATATATATCAAATATCTTATATGACATACTATATATATAAAAAATAAATATAAACCATTTAAATAAAATTTAATTTTATAATTAAATATTATTTAATAGAAAAAGGTAATAAAAAAATTAAAATTTAATTTTTATAATAGTAAAATATTTCTTATTTGCTTATCCATTTTAATTCAATGATCATAAGTTGGCCGTAATAATAATAACAAACATAATTAATCATAAGAAAATGAAATAAAAAGAATATTAAATTATTGACATAAAAAATAATATATACTAATTGTAACACCCCTAAATTTTTTTTAAAAAAATATACTTATTTTATGTGTAAATATTAATATTTTATTTTATTAAAATTTCAGAAATTTATTTGAAATTTTTCGAATTTTAGAAATCGGATTTGATTTTTCAAAGTCAATAAATTTTGTTAATTTTTAAAAATTAATTTAAAGATCACATGGCAAAACTAAAAATATATTTGGGCTCTAAAAATTTTTTTGAGTTTTCTGAAATTTTTTTGAAATTTTTGGGCATCTTTTTTGATCCCAGGGTAGAGTAAAAATTTAATTTCGAGTGTTCTGAATTGAACTGGTTGAATCAAACTAGACTGGATCAGACCTATCGAATTGGACTAGTCTTATTTTGTTTTCTTTCTCCTTTCTCCTGTGCGACTCCTCCTCCCCCTTCCCTTCGTTTCTCTCTCCTCCCTCTTCCCTTGGCCGGCTGACCACCTCCCCCTCCACCCCAGCTTGCCGGCGCCCCACCTGGGAGTCTTCCCCTCACCAGCCGCTGCTCAGATCGCCGGAAAACGACCCCTTTTCTTCCCTCTTCACGCGCGCAGTGCCTCTCTCCTTTCTGGCCAAAATCCGACCGATTCGGTTACCGATTAGACCTGGACTTATGCCAAACAATCTCAAATCATTGAGAACTTTCCATAGGCACTAAAAACACAATTTTTCATCTAGTATTTTGTCCAATTTTTGTCCAAAAAGTTTTAGTCCATTTTTATTTTTGGGCTAAATTTCTTCCAAACTGAAAACCTCACGAGAAATCCGAGAGTACTGGCGTGCTCTACACGATGAGAGCTTCGCGATGATATAAATTTCAAAATTTTCTAACACTAAAATTTTGGTGGGTCCTACGAATTTCGTAGTGCTTGTCTAAGCTTCAATTGAGCTTAATTAACTCCATAAATATTTTTTTCTAAATCCTAGTGTTGTGGGCTTCGCGTAGGTACCCTCATTTGTGGAAATTTGACAGTTGCTCGGATCTGTAATTTTGGGTTGGGCAGACAGGCTGCCGAAAATATTTCAGAACCGAATTAAGATTATAGGTTATCCTATCATTTTCAGACGTCTCGAATGCATTCCAAGCTCTAGAATTAGCATAGGTAAATCTGAAACCTAAGTTTTCTTAATTATCGAGTATCTACTTTCGATTAAAAATCTATAAAATATTCGTGGTAGGTTAGAAAATCATAATTCCTTTTGCATTAGCTTAGTAATATTGCTAAGGACAGCAGGGCAAAATTTTAAAATTTTTAAAGCTTGTTTAAGTGATTTTTGGTAAAAAGTTAGTTTCGGGGACTAAATTATAATTTTCTCATATTGTGAATTTTTATTGATTTGGAGAGCCCATGAGGGGCCATATGTTATTGATGTATTATGGTTATGAGAAATTGAGAATTAGAAGTGTTATTTGAACCTTTTGCAGGATGGGTAGGTCCTAAGTATAAAAGAAACTCTGCCGGATTTTCGACAAAACTTTAGGACTATCTTTTGATTCTTTATAGTTTTGTTCTAAGTTGTTCATTGATAAATTTTGATATATTGTTTAGGTGAGTCGGGACAGCTTTCTTCCTCCGTCCAACTGCAGCAGTAAAATTTAAAGTGTTGTGAGTAGATATTTATTTTATTTACAATTTCAATATTATTATATTTCTGACATGCTCATGCATCACTTATACTTATATTTATGTAGTTAAATATTAGGCATGCCTTGCTTTGCATTTATACTTGATGATATTACTTTGGTTGCTGTGTTTTGATAATCTGGAGTTTTGTGTGTGTGAGAGTGGGTGTGTATGTGGTGTACATGGATATGAGTAGGACGGACAAATCGGCTTGAATTAGTCTCGCTTGGGGCCCAGTACTTTTTTTTGAGGAAGTCGGGGTGAGTATGGTTTGAAGTTGATCTCGCTGACCCCCACATATAGATTATTAAGAGAAAATCTGGCTTGAGTTGATCTCTCTGGCAGGACTTGGATTAAGAGAGGTGGGTAGGTGGATCAGCTCCCTATATATGTATGTGTGAGTATGGATTTGACACGAGTGCGTGAGTGCTCCATATTATCTTTGATGTGACTTAATATGATTTGTATAAAGATGATGCATTTCATTTTCAATGATGCATTAGAATTAGATAGTTGTAGAGATTGTATGTAAAATAAATATTTACTCTCTGAGTCAAATGTTCACTCCTGTTTACTATTTTTCAGGTTACAGGAGAGCTTTTTCCATGTGTTTAACCTACTTTCATTCTTTGCAGGTCTACTGCTATTAATTTTATGTTTTGTGTTGTTAAATATAAATCCTAGCTCTTCGCATGTGTAAAAACATATTATTTAGTTTAGGACTGTAATATTTATTAATATTTGGGATTGTAACTTATTAAATTTTATGTATGTGTAATTGGGTGGTTGGATACCTATGATGGATGAGGGAGTGGAGCTTCCATTGATTTTATTCTAAATTGTGGATGATTGATGGGTGAGCTGAGCTCCCCAAATATATTTTTATTGAGATTACAGGTCGAATAAGTTGATAACTCTCCGTTGGATAGTCCATTTTATAGTTGGACTTTGTCCGATTGATTTTTTGAAATTGGGCCCAATATGAGCCTGCTGATAGGTTAGAGTTTAGTTGGACTTACTACGGGCTTCGTGGACCTTATGCTGACCCAAGTCCTAGTGCCCGTCCGGCCCATAATTTGAATTGTGACACTAATTATAAATAAATTAAATATCTATATTTTATTTTTATAAATTTTTATATAGACTATATTTTTTATCTTTCAAATATTTTAACAATGATTTCATAATAATAATAATAGAAAATATAACAATATAATAAAAATATTTATTAAAAATACGAAATAATTTAAGATTTATTAAATTATATAATAGTTGATTATAAAATTATAAATTAATAGTCAATTTTTTTTAAATTAATAATCATCAGAGATCTTTATTATTATTATTATTATTATTATTATTATTATTATTATTATTATTATTATTATTATTATTATTATTATTATTATTATTATTATTATTATTATTATTATTATTATTATAGTAGGCCGTGACATAAGGTAAATAATATTTTTATATAAATGAATTTATAAAAATAATTAATATAAATAATTTTTAAATATTATATTTAATCACAAAAAATTTTAATTTTTAAAAATTAAAATTTTTAAAAAATAATAATTTAAATTATAAATATTAATGTAATATTATAAAATAATAATAATAATTAAAAAATAAATATAAAAATAAAATAATAATTAATATAAAAAAATGTTATTAATAAAAAATGATATGGAACAAATTGTTTGAATAAAATGCCACGTGACAATAATACCTTGTGTGCGTGATGTATCAATATATATATATATATATATATATATATATATATATATATATAAGAAAACTTGTCAACGATTTGAACTTAATTGATGTGAACTTGAGTGGCAAGCGTTTCACCTGGAGAAATTCAGTTGCTATGAGTAGAACTGATCGTGCTCTTGTCTCTGTTCATTGGTAATCCTCTTTTCCTAATCTCACGCTTATGGGTCTCTCAAGAGGTCAATTTGATCACAATCCGATTCTCTCAACATCTGAATTGACAGATTGGGGACCCAAACCTCTGCGCTTCTTGGATGCTTGTTGGTCTTGGCCAGGCTTCTCTGACATTATCAAACACACTTTGGTCTATTGTATTTGGAATCTATTTTGTATTTTATTTGTTTGTTCTGTCTCGTTTCATTTTTATGTTTTGTTAACATATCATGCCTGGATTGAAAATTTGTTAAGTTTTTCCTGATTTTTATTATTAATGAAATTCCTTTGCTTATTTAAAAAAAAAAAAAACCATATTGGTCCGAATAGTCTCGACCTTGTGGGCCTCACCCCAATCGAATAATTATTCCCTGAGACTTGCAGAGGAATTTGTGCTACTGATGCTTAAGGATCTGTGTAAGGTAACTCCTAGAGGCATTGGTCTTTGGCTGGAACTAATTGGCTTCTCTTCTTAATCCAGAGCCCATTTTCTCCATTAAGCATTGACCCAAAGCCTCTGATAAGAGGAGATCTAACGTGTGTTTGGATCAGGTAACTTTAGTTCTATTACTGTTGTTGCAGAAGAGAGTGATAAGAATGGGAGTGTTTTGAATTCAATAGAGTTATATTATTGTTCAACAGGCGAATGGAAAATGTATGTTGATTTGTGTTTGCTTTTCTCTTGTTTGATGAAAGGCCTGAGAGAAATATTATTACTGGATTGGAAATTTTTTGAATGATGAGAGTTGCACAAGGAAGGTGATATTTTTTTAGGAATTTTTCAACTTAATCAAGGGTAATATGGTCATTTCATAATTCATTAACAGCATTTTTAGACGGAAGGACCTCATTTTTTATGATTTGAAGACTTAGGGAAAAGGCTTTGGAGTTTTAAAAATAAAAGGACAAATGTGTTGATTATAACACACCTTAAGGACTAAAGAGTAAATTTCTTCAATGATTAAAAAGCGATATTTGAAGTCAAATAACAAAATTGGTCAAAGATGCAGGCGCAGAAAAGATCTGTAAATTAGTTACGTCGTCGGAGTTGGCCCTGAATTTATGAGGCAGGTACTCTTCTGTTAAAGACGTGTCCTGCATTGCAAATTGGGCTCCAACGCTTTTACCCTAAACCACAATGCCAAACAAGTCCAGAGAAAATGAGAGAAGCAGGGTGGGGATAGCTTCAGCTTTCGGCCACAAAAGTAAGTAAAGAGATAAGCTGAAAAGGAAATCACCAGTGAGTGGCATAAATAATTGAGTTTGTCAGGTCTGTGTGGGTGAAAATTGAGTAAAATGAATTAAGGAAAAAGAAAATTAATGTATTTAGATGTATATTTTTTTAAAAAAAATATTGAAACAAGATGTATTTATACTTAATTAATGAAAAATTAATAAATTATAATTTTAAGTAGGTTGATCTACTAATAATTGTATAGAATGTGATATTATAAATTAATTGGGTGCATATATATCTGAATGTAGGTAAATCTTTATTGAGAAATAATTGGATAAAAAAAATAATTAAAATGTCTTGTAAAATTTAATATTTTTCTATCAATTGAATTTTTTTTTTGACAAGACATCAATTATAAAATATGAAGTAGAGAAATTAATGACGATAATATATGAGACTTATAAAATAAGTTGCTCTGTTTGGATGGGATGATGGAAAGATAATTAATGAGAGAGTAAGGGAGGATAAAGAGCGGAAAGGGTAAAGAGGGTTACAATAAAAAGAATCTCATATTTAAAAAGGGGTGAATTAATGAAAATGTAATTAGAAGTAATGCATATTCTTAATATTTAAAAAGAGGTGAAAAAGGGTAAATAATTATTAGAAATACAAAAATATCATTTCCTACTAGATAAAAATTTATTCTTTAGAATGGATTATTTAGAAAAAAAAAATTGATAAGTGAAGCATAATAATTGCAGCAAACTATTGAAAGAACAAATAATTTAATAACTGAAATTAAATAAAAAGGTAAAACTAACCTTGTTTCTATGAGAATTCGAAATCTATGATAAAGAGTGGAGGGATCAGGTATGGCCACTTAAGAGATAAGATATTTGTTTGTATTGGTAAATTATATTTATTTTTAATGGGTATAATGAATTTTTAATAAAAAATTAAAGATACAATACAAAAATAAAAAATAAAATAATTTTCAACTTTCACCTCCCTCTACTTACGCCCCAATTTGAGGTGTAAGAAAAATTGGAATTTGAGGGATGAGAGATGATAAACCTTACCCTTACTTACCTTTAGTTACTTACTCCTCTTTACTCTTATTTACTATTCCCTCACCCCATCAAAACATAGCGTAAGTGTTTAACCCTCCCTTCCAATTAAAATTAGTTTCTAATAACTCATCAAGAGCAAAAATAACAAATTTGACTGTGCATATGAAGAAGATAAATTTATTAATTTTATCTGTCTCATGCACATAATAATCCTTTCTTCTCTCACAAAAGAACCAATCATTGTCTTTTTGGCTTTGGATGTTAATCAATTATAAGTTTACTCAAATTATATTTTGTAAATGCTTTGGTGTCTCTCATAAAATGGGGTGAATTTTTATTTTAAAATTTACATATATTATGTTAAATATATTATCTTCAAATTAATGAAAAATATATTATATTAAGAAATAGTTTTTCTCTTTTCATTTAGGAGTCAGTGGAGAGGCACTTAAATTTAGGTCCAGTCAAAGATCAGTTAGCTTTTTAATCAAATTGAAATTAAATTAATTTATATTGAACTAAAATTAAACTGACATTGGTCAAAATCATGCTATATTTGAACCGTAATGGAATCGGTCAGTTTGATTTTAGAGTAAAATCCATTTTTTTATTTTAAAAATTAAAAATTGAAAAAAAAAATCTTAATTATTAGATTTGATGAAAATCAGATCAAATTAGATTGAATTGAAATCAAGATTAAAATCTAAATCAGAATTGGCATCGCGAAGATTTTGATTCGTAATCTAAACAGTTTTAATTCATTGCTAGAAGTCGATTCAAGCTCATACCCTCAATGAATTAAAACCATTGATTACAAATCAAAACTTGCCCATGTGATAAAATATATTTAAAATTATGAAGTTAAAATAATTTTGTATGTATTTTTATTAATTTGTAGTTAAATATTAGGGATAAGATTACATTAATCAAATTAATAAATATTATAATATAATAAAAATTTAATTTATTAATATTACTTAATATTAACCAAACCCATTATTTTACTCGCAAATAAAATTCTCAAAATTTAACAAAAGAAGATTGCATTTTATATAATTATGGAAACAAATTATTTTACACTGTGAGTGAAATTACATGGAAGTTCCCACAGAACAGCTGGAAATTATGAAATTATGAAATTATTATTATTATTATTATTATTATTATTATTATTATTATTCCAATTGAAATTCAAGTCTTCAGTCTTCACCATCGGACAAGGGCCACATACACAGGCACATTTCGCACTCAATTTTTATGCCACCGAACTAATCAAAAGTCTTCGTCTTCGCTTCTCCATGACCGTAACTCAAGTTTTTCATTAGAAAAGAGTCGGAGCCATTCTCTTGTTATCAGTTAACAGATTATGGCTTCTTCTTCTTCTTCTTCTTCCTCTTCTTCTTCAATCAAACCTCAATGGAAGAAGTATGATTTGTTTATAAGTTTTAGAGGTGCAGACATCCGTGATGGTTTTCTCAGTCATCTGTACGAAGCTTTGCATCGAAAACAAATCTTCACCTTCAAGGATGAAAACCTTGACAGAGGAGAAGAGATCTCACCAGCCCTCTTGAAAACAATTGAAAACTCACTGCTTTCCTTAGTCATTTTCTCAGAAAACTATGCCTTTTCTCCATGGTGTTTGGATGAGCTTGTGAAGATTCTTGAATGCCAGGAAACAACAGGACAAATAGTATTACCAGTTTTTTACCGAGTAGATCCCTCAGACGTTCAAGAATTGACAGGAAGATTTGGGGATGCACTTGCTCAATATAAAGAAAAATTCAAAGAAAACGTGGAGAGTTGGAGCCGTGCTTTGAAGGGAACGGCCAACATTTCAGGGTGGGATTCAAGAATTATTAAGTAAGACACTTATTTTCAATGTCTTTTTTTACTTATATCACTGATTTTTCTGTTGTTACTTTATTTCTTTGTGCTTCATTCTGAATTACTATTGTTTGGTCTTTATTTGTGATCAGGCCTGAATCTAAACTAATTGACGAAATTGTCAATGATGTTCGCAAGAAAATAAATCACTCGTTTCTAAGTGTTTACGCTAATGATGGCCTTTTTGGAATCGATTCTCGTGTGAAGAAAGTTGAATCATTGTTATGTCTTGAATCTGAAGATGTGCGTATGGTAGGAATTTGGGGAATGCCTGGTATAGGTAAGACAACTATTGCAGACAAAGTATTTAATAAAATTGCGAACAAATTTGAGAGTCAATGCTTTATTGCAAATGTCCGAGAAGAGTTAGAAAAGCGCACTCCAGTTCAGTTACGACATGAAATCCTTGGCAAATTGTTAGGAGGAGAAAATCTTGATGTAGGCACACCATGTACATTGCGTCATTCAACTAAAAGAAGACTTCAAAATACAAAAGCTCTTGTTGTTCTTGATGATGTGTATGGTTACTTACACCTAAAAGAGTTAGTAGAAGGGTGGAATTTGTGTGGTCCAGGAAGTAGAATCATTGTAACAAGCAAAGATAAGCAAGTGCTTGAAATTGTGGGCTGCGAGAAATGTATTTGTAAGGTTGAGAAATTAAATGATTGTGAATCTCTTCAACTCTTTAACTTGCATGCCTTCAAACAAACTCAACCCACAAATGGATACATGAGGCAGCTATCAGAAAGAGTGATAAGTTATACTCGAGGAGTTCCATTAGCCCTCAAGGTTTTAGGTTGCAGCCTTTATGGTAAGGGTGTTAAAGAATGGGAAAGTGAGTTGAAAAAACTTGACACTATTCCCAATAAGGAAATTCAGGGCATTCTGAGAAGAAGTTATGATGGACTAGAAGAAAATGAAAAGAGTATATTTCTGGATATTGCATGTTTTTTTAAAGGGGAAAATAAAGATCGTGTAAAAAATATATTAGATTGCTGCGGTTTTTTTTGCAGAAAGTGGAATACGTAGTCTGCTTGACAAGTCTCTGGTAACTATTTCCAAAGAGAAGTTAGGGATGCATGACCTGCTACAACAAATGGATAAGGATATTGTTTGCAAGGAAAATAAAAAGCCTAGAAAGCGTTGCAGGATGTGGAACGCCGAGGATATATATTACATACTGAAAACAGACAAAGTAAGAAAATGCATTGATTTTTTTCTTTTTTTTTTTTTAAATAAGAAATGTAGTTTTGCATGTTTTATGCTCATTTTCTTTGCTTAATTTTCTTTATCAGGGGGCTGAAAGTGTTGAAGCCATATCACTGGATTTGTCCAAAATTAGAAACATAGAACTATGTCCTTCTGCCTTTGAGAAATTTTTTAAGCTTAGATTGCTCAAATTTTACAATCCTGGCTCTAAGGAAATGAAGTTACATCTTCCTAAAGACCTGAATTTTCTTCCAAATGAGCTGAGGTTTCTCTACTGGGATCAATACCCTTTGAAATCATTGCCATCGACATTTTGCCCTGAGAATCTTGTTGAATTGCACATGCATAGTAGCCAACTCGAACAACTTTGGAACGAAGATGCTCCGGTATGCTTGAGCATGATTCTTTATGAAATTATCTGTTGAAACTTGAGTATATTGAAACTTATTCTTAACCTTTTCTTTGTCATTGCAGTGTCTTAAAAACTTGAAATTTGTGGACCTCAGAAACTCGAAACAATTGATCAGAATTCCAGACATGTCGAAATTCCCAGAACTTGAGGTTGTAATTTTGAGAGGCTGTATGAGTTTGGTTGATTTTTCTTGGTCTTCTAAGTACCAAAGCAAGATTACAGATCTACATTTTGGAAAATGCTCAAAGCTAGTAAGTCTTCCAAACAGTATGTGCAATCCGAAATTTCTAAAGCAGCTAGACTTCACAGATTGTGTGAATCTCCATGGATTGCCAGAGAATTTGGGGGACCTGGAATCTCTAGAATACCTGATAGCCACTAGAAGTGGTATAAAAAGACTACCATCTTCCATCAATCAGTTGAAGAAATTGTACTTCTTGATCTGTGATGGATGTGAAGGTTTGATATTGCCTCATTTCACAGGTTTGGCCAGTCTTTTTCATCTTTCTTTTGACGATTGTGGTATATCAGAAATTCCCGGTAATCTTGGTTCTTTAAGGTCATTGGCACATTTATATTTACGTGGAAATAATTTCAGAAGCATACCTACAAGCATCAAGCAATGTTCTAAGTTGACAACACTTGTTTTAAGTGATTGCAAGAGGCTTCAATTTTTGCCAGAGCTTCCATCAGCTCTACAATGGTTAGCTGTAATAAACTGCATATCTCTGGAATCTGTATCGAGATCATTCAAACAAGGATATATGAATTCCTGGTTTTTGATGGATCTTAGCAAATGCATTAAATTGGATCAGAGTGCATGCAGTCAATTGATGGAATGTCTACTGCTGAAACTTCAAAGCATTGGACAACCAGAGGAACAGTTTCTGTTCAATGAGCATTGTCAATATTCGGGCAAAAAGGTTTATCCCTTTCCCTGTAGTGGTATATAAGTGCACTATTTTATTTAGATTATGAATCCAAAAATAATATCAAATTAATTTTATGAGTTTAGTTTGATTTACCTTTAAATTATTTGGTTTGATTTGAAAATTGAAAAGTAAAAAACTTTTGGTTTATAATTTATTTTATTCCGTTTTAAGACATGAGAACCAGATTGTTAATATATATATATAATTTTTTTTTTAACAGGCTGATGCAACGCTGCATGATTGCCTAGAATGTTTATGCATCCCGGGAAGTGAATTGCCAGAATGGATGATGTACAAAAATGATAGTGGATCTTCATTGTCATTCTCTCTCACAACATCTGATCCTCATTCCCATTCTCCTGACTTCATTAAGATTGCTTTTGGTGTTCTAGTTGCACCCAAAGCTAATCATTCTCGTAATTTCATCGAGACTGGTATTTCTATTTCATGCAGATGCAACTTCATAACTGACTCTGGAGATAGCCTCGAAATGCATTCTTTTTGCAGACTGATCAAAAGACATCACATTTCTCTTTGGTATTCCAACATTCATTTACATTCTAGGAAATTTCGTATCAGGGAGGCTTCATTTCAATTCTCGATCAATTACTCATTCAACAGATTACACTTGAGTGAAGCCCATAAGTGTAAAGTCTACAAGTGTGGAGTCCATCTTATATTTGATCATAACTTGGACGATGATGATAATGGAAAAAGATGGTCAGAGATGGTATTTCATGATAGGACCATGTCGGAGGGATTGTTCTTTACTCCTATTGTTGAGTATGAACATGACGAACAATATCCCCTTCAAGGATTGAAAGAGAAGCAAGAGTTTAAATGTTTCGATTTAAATTTCTCACTATCTTTTTTGTTCACATTAGTTATATGCCTGGCTACTGCTTCAGATCAAACCAAAGCCCAACCGACCCTGATGGTCTTTACTTTGATGCTCATACATGTGTGCTTGAAGTTGCTTTCCTTCAACTCTTCTCTATCTCTTCACGGAATTTACAGCTAATTACTTGGTATTGTAGAAATTCTATTTTTGTTAATTAATGTCATTATTAATTAACAAAAATTTTATTTATAAGTTGAGAGGTGCATTTATAAATTACAACACTATTAAGCTAAGTATGCCATTGTTAGAAGTATTTTATTTATTTTATTGGTTGTAGAGCAGAGATTTTCCAATTGTTGAACATCCTATGGTACTAGAGAATAAGAAAAGCTTTTCCAATTCAATTGCAGAATTATACCTGTAAAACTGAGGGAGAAAAAAAAAAATTTATAATGAAAAGCTTGTTCAAGTTATTGAGATTGTATGAAGATTTATAAATTTTGGAGGGCCCATGCTTACACTTTTCAGAAAAAAAAATTATGTAAAATATGTGGATGAAAACGTAATTTTCAAAATTTGGGAAGTTGAACTTGAAAAATGGCTTATAAAAGTATAAGCCATTTGACATATATTTATTAGCCAAATTTAAGTGGTAATTTTTTTTTAATTTTTCACAGTTATGGCAATTTTTTTATTTTTTTTCCCGTATAATTTGAACTTCATTTTAAATGTTAATTATTTCTATAGCCCAAAATAAAAATTGAAGAAATTAAATTGTTAAAATTGTGCTGAACAAATTTAATTTTGAGATATAAAAATTATTAATCTTGGTATAGTGTGCCAGTAATTAGCCGAATTCTCACGCTATGCGTGAAAAATTATTAAAATTATATTATTAAATTATTTAATAAATATTTTAATAATATAATAATTTTTATCTTATATTTTAATGAATATATATATATATATATATATTTATTTATTTATAATTTAATGAATAAATATTATTAAAATTAAATATAAAACAGAATCAGACATAAAAAAAATATAGATATTTTCGTTAAATAGGACATATGGTACTTTTGTTCAGTCTTTTTATTGTATCTCCTCCATACTTTGAATAGTTAAAATAACTTTTACTTCCTAATTTTTCTTTTTCCACATATTTTATATTTTGTCTTTTATTTAATTATTTTTTATTCTTGTTAATACACTTACTTTGATATTAACAAAAATTGTATCCTTTTCCTTTTACACATTGCATTACAATTTATTCAGGGCTGTAAAATTTTGAGATGATTTCATAAATTTATATCAAACAATTTTTAATAGAAAGTATTCACAATAACTTCCAATAAATGAATCTCAATCATATGATAATCATTTATAAGCACTTATAAATAGTGCATAGATTGCAAATTCTTTTTGTAAGAGCAAAGCAACACTATAAATAATGCAATAATTAAAATTTTAAAATAAAAAAAAAATAGTAATATGCAATGAATTTTAAATATTTAATGATATGATTAATATGATTGGATTTCTAAAGTCATAAATCATTATAAATAAGTATTGATCTTTAAACTTAAAAAATCTTAATTTATTTAATCAAAATATAGAAAAAAATAAAAAAATTCCTAAAAAATAAAATAATACAACAATTTATAAAATTTTGAATATTAAAAATCACAAGATAGAAAAATGGTAATATACAACGAAATTTCAAATTAAATATAATTAAATATGATTAGATTTCCAAACTTAATTAATTATAAATAAATATTATTTTTTAAACTTAAAAAGAAATCTTTGTTCCCATTAAAAAAACTCAATTTAAAAAAAAAAATAATACCAAACAAAGAGAAAGTCAAATTTTAAACTTAATATTTGTCTTAGCTTTATATATATATATATATATATATATATATATATATATTACTTTTTCATTAACATAGTAAATTAATTCCTTGACTTTTTCTTAATTGTATTAATAAGAATAAGAAAGAAAAAATATTTAAAAGGTAAAAAAAAAAAATAAAAAAAATTAAAAATTCTGTAAAAAAAAAAAGTTGCCTAAAGGGAGAGACTCTTATAAATATACTAGATTTTTTCATAAAAAAAAATCAAAATCATGTAAAAAAAAAAAGTAAATAAAAAAATTGTTTGCATGAATGGAATAGCCACAAAGCCATTGAATTAGACAAATGCGAGTGTAGTCACAACAAAACTTGCACTAAATTATAGAAACCAAGTTGAAAGAGGACAATAAGATGCTAGTTATTGCAAAGGAATTGCATAGGAAAGAATTTAAGGGGAAGTGGGATAAGATAAGTGAAATAAGTATAAAAATGGTTGTCCATGCAGCAAATCATTATAAATAGTGACCTTTTATTTATTTTGATTACATGAATGGAGACTTTTTATTTATTTATTTTTATTACATTAATTGGATCTTTTTAATTTTTTCCCTCTATCTCAACTGCAGTAACAATTTGTAAAAATTCTATCTTAAATGCATCATAAACATATATAATATTTTTTATATTTTTAATGGTATCCCTATAAATTAATCTACTTGTGTATTTAATTTTGAAGCATATTTATAAATAATATATACAAACCCATGCAATACATGGTCATATGATATTATATATAAATGGCAACTTTAGGAATTCAAATTATTAAAAAAAATCATATGACATTATTTCATTATATGCTAGAATTAAAATTTCAAATATTAAAAACCATAAAATAAAAATATAATAATATAAGATTAATATAGTTATATTTCTAATATCATAATTAATAATTATATAAAAATATTACCTTTCAAATTTATAAAAAATAATTTGAGTCTAATCTAATTTGCGCATCATATTATAAATCCTACGTAAAAAAAATTAAGTGTAGAACTTATCAGAACATGTATAAGGATATACCTTCTTTTTTAAGTAACAAATTCCTCTTTAAAATAAGTGTAACACTTGTTGGAATCTCTTTAACCTTTCAATAAATTAAAAAAAAAAAAAAATCCTAACTATTGAACTCCTCAGTGTTTCGGTAAGTTTAAAAAAAAAAAAAAAACTATCGAACTCCCCTCTATTTAGTAAAAAAAAAAAAAAATTTATATGTAATAATTATATAAAAATATTAATTTTTAATTAAAAACATATTAATTGATCAAATTAAAATATAAAATATATAAAAAAAAATTAAAAAAAAAAGAACACTAAATAAAGAGAGAGTTACATTCTGTTTACTTTAACTTTAATATAGAATATAGAGATATAGAATATATAGATATAGATAGATTTATTATTTATTTATATTTATATTTATTTATTATATAGATATATAGATATTAATTAATATTAATAATATTAAAATTAATAAATAAAAAAGTCATATATAATGAATATAATAATTAATATAGTTATATTTTCAATGTCATAAATAATTATATATATAAATATTAATTTTTAAGTTTAAAAAATCTTAATTGATCTAATCAAAATGAAAAAAATAAAAAATAAAAAGAAAAAAATCAAAATTTTAAAAATATTTATTTATTATTTATTTATTTATTTATTTATTTTATATGGATATAAATGTATAGATAGATAAATACTAATTAGCTTATATTACAAATTACAAAATAACAAAATTTGTCATATGTACAATGAATGATGAATATAATAATTAGTATGGTTATATTTTCAATGTCAGAATTAATTATATATATATAATTCAACTAAACCTTTATCCCAAAAATTTGGAGTCGGCTATATGGATTCTCTTTCTTCACTCTAAACGATTTTGGGTTAAATCCTAAAAAATGTGTAGTACTTCTAAGTCATGTTGTACTACTCTCCTACAAGTCGGTTTAGGCCTACCTCTTCTTTTCTTTCTATCATCTAACCTAATGTGTTCTAGTTATCTAACTGGAGCTTCCGTATGTCTACGCTTCACATGACCAAACCACCTTAATCTCCCTTCTCTCAACTTATCCTCAATTAGCACCACTCCTACATTTTCTCTAATACTCTCATTATAAACTTTATCTAGTGTAGTATGGCCACTCATCTACCTTAACATTCTCATTTCAGCAACTCTTCGCTTAGACACATACGACTCTTTCAGTGCTCAACACTTACTTTCATATGACATGACCGGTCGTATGGCTGTACGGTAAAATTTTCCTTTCAACTTATTAAAATATGAACTAAAATATGATCTTTTAGTTTCATTTGATTTGAGTTTTTACATACAAATAGTTTGGTTTGGAGTGAAAAAATATCATACTGAAATTTTCATTTTTGGTTTAAAAATTACTCAAAAATAACACCATGCTTTGCATTAATATCTAATAAAAATTTGACAGTATTTCCTCTTTAAATTAAATTAAACCCTTATCACAATGCTCAATCCACAAATCAATAATTATATTAACATATACACAAATTTCCAATTTATATCTCTATATAAATATTGATTCCAACATTTCATACTCAAATCTCAATCAAAATATTTCATATGTCCATAACACCAAAAATCTGACTAAAACATATGTATTTATTTCTTAAAAAATATTTCACAATTACTTAAACATTCACTAAACACCAATCTTACCTCAAAATAATTTTATTTCTATCAAAATAATTTATTCGACTTAATCAAATTTTTAATACCAAATTTGGCAATTTGAACATTCAAATTCATAAATAATATTTCAACTATCAGATAAATTCTAAATTTTAACCATATGTTCAAGACATCCAAATACAACATCAATAAAAATTTTAGCATTAAATTATCTCTACATCATAAAATATCAAAATATTTATTCAACCCATCAAATTCTGAATTTATAGAAATAATTCTTACTTAGACAACTCATACAAAACAATTTATATCTCACAAACCACAAGTCCAAAATTCACTAAATTTTAACACAAAATCTCCAACATCCTAAAGATTATCTTTAGCAAATTTCATAATTTTGTGAGCACTCTAACTATTTAATTTCCTCAAATTTCATCAGCCTAAATCTAGAATTCCAAAATTAAGATAGCATAGGTTCAAAAATTTATTTCTCCAAATCAATCGTTGAAAAACTACCAAATTTTAACCATTAATTCTAGATATATAGAACTTAAATATATCCAAAAATGAATAGTGAAAAATTACTAAACTCACCTGAAAGTAAACATCTACTGCCTCTCTTTCCTTTCTATTTCTTGTATTTCAAACCATTCTCCCTCTCTTTCCCTTGCCAGTGTCGTTGCTTGCTGGAAAACATAAAAAATCGAGATATTCTTTCTTCTCTTTCTTTCCTTAAAAATCGAGCCATTCTTTCTTCTCTTTCTTCCCTTCTTCTTCTCCTTTTTTCCTTTCTTCTTTCTTTCCTTTTGTTTCCCTTTTCTTTCTCTTTCCCGATTCTTCTTTCTATTCTTTTTTTTTTTTTTTTTTTAATTTGTTGCTAGAGATGCTATCACATGGCTTAATATACCAGCTGTCCCACTTTTTTAAACAAATTTCATTTTGGTCCTTCAATTTTTTAAAAGTCTATTTTACACTCAAAACTTCAAAACTTCACTTATAAATCCAATTTCCAAATTTAACTTTCTCCCCAAAACTTCTATAAATTAAATCTTCAATTATATAGTAACATCTATTATTAGTGTTTCAAAATTTGGGGTGTTACACCAACAATATCAATAAGTTGCAGAGTAGATTTCCAAATACAACAGAAAATTTGAAATATGAAATAAAATAGGAAAAATTCGAAATAGGAAATAAAATATCAACATATTGCATAGTAAATGGCAAAAATTAAGAATCAAGATATCCTAACTACAACAGAAAATTCAAAACAGGAAATAAAATAGGAAATTGAGATTATCAAAAAGCCTGCCTCAATTTTAAATTTGATGCCCTAAATATACAGACCATGTAGCACGGAAATGAAAATGGAAATGGAAATGTGAACACGGAGAAATGTGAAAACGGATACGTGAAAATGACATTATCAAAAATATAGGAAACGAAAATATAAGGAAATGCGTAAATATAAAAAATATAGGGGTATATTTATAAATATTGAACAAAATAATACATAAATAGAATGAATATATGGAATTAATTTAAAACTAATAAACCTATTAAGTTGATAATTTAATTATGTTTTACTTATCATTGTTAGCATTTTCAATTTTTTTTGTTAATATTAATAGTATTGTTTAATTTAGTTTGCTTAATTATTGAGAAAAAAAAATTAGAATGAGTATAGTGTAAGTAGATAGGACAATTATTCTAGAACTTGTTATTTTATTATAATCTATTATATTTTATTAAGTTTTGAAAATAAAAAGAATAAGAAAAGAAATTAAAAAGGAAACAAACTAAGGACCAATAAAAAACAAAAAAAGTACATGGCACCACCCTTCTCTCTCTCTCTCATGCCTTCCTCTCCTCGTCAACTCCCCTAACCACTATGAACATCACCGACAAGACTCAGACCACTTTACAATGCTGGTGAAGTAGTTGATCAATCTAGCAAGCTTAGACACGAGAGAAGATGAGATCATCGGTGGCATTGGGCAGCTTCACAATGGATTTTGATACTAGTCCGCAAGTGCATGGAATCACACAAGTAATACTTTGAAGAGTAAAGTATCGTTCCTATGAGGATTGCCTTGAATTAGCAAAATTTGTGTCAATTTTACTAATATCTAGAAAATCAAAATAAAATTAAAATTTAGCTAAAAATGAAATTAACTATAATTGAAAATTAACTAATAAGGGAAATGAAAACTTTGAGGATAAAATCAATTAAAAAGTTTTTAGGAATATTGATTTAACTTGATCCAATAGTTAATTACAATTGATTTTGTCTAATAATCACTTTTACAATCTCTGCAAAGGTAATGATAAAAAAATTATCTAATAATTCCTTTCTGATATTATCAAACCTTCCAATTAACAGAGGTAATTCCTATTTCCCAATAAGAGCTACTGAATTAATTAAAGCATTAAGACAAGATTATTGCAAATATCCCATAGATCCAACCTCAGTTCTCACTTTCAGTTGAAAATCATATGTTAGTTGCTATGAAGATCATATTTATAATAGTGCTTCCTAGCTAAAATTATAAATAACAGACCAATTAAGTATCAATTATAATACCCAAAAGCATTAATATCAAAATAACAACCAATTGCAAGATAGAGAAAATTAAATTAAATTCTTGAAATTAAAATCAAGTTAAGCTACAATAAATCCCTAGCTAATTAATATTTAGCCAATCATAATGTCAAATACCACAATAAAACTCAACAAATCAAAATCAACATTATTAAATAAAAATGGATTTCTCCCAAATTAAAGAAATTAAAAGGACAGAAAAGAAAATAAAACTCTATAAGATGTAGATTGGTTCTTCCTCCTTCAAGCTCCCAAATCCCCTTTTCAAGACCCCTTGATCTCCAACAGAAAATATTGGGTTTTTTGAGTGTTTGGAATAGTGAAAAAAAAAGTCTTCTCTTCTCCTAAATTGAAGAAAATCTCAACTAATCTCTATCTTAGACTCTTCCACTAACTCTCGTGAGTTGTCACTATCTTATTAGTTGAGAAAAGACCTTCAGAGAGCATCTCATAGCTGGTGGTACTCTAGAGTAAATCCCATAGCTGGCCATGTGCATTCCACAATCCCACAGAGAGCCATGAGATATCTTACAGGTAGCCATATAATATTTTGTCTGTATGAAACTTTCTCCATTTTTCACTATTTTTTCACCAATTCTTGCATAAAGTGAACAAACTTCAATTAGACAAAAGAAATTTACTTTTAACTTAATTAAACTATAAAATACAAATAAAAATTAATTAAAAAGACTAATATTTACAAATATTAATGAAAGTTTCTCTACAATTATCCTACATATTAGGTTTTATGAGGAGGATTAATAAACACCAATTGTAAGCTAGAAGTTATCTCTAACTGTCGAAAATGCATTTCCATATTTTGATTTTTCCGGACACGGCCCCAAAATGTGTCATGAGCTTGTCCTGCAGTTTCTGTCTCAAAAACATTTCCAAAATGGGTAAATTCCAATGATTGGAGTTTCCATGCTTCACAGTATACAAACAATACATCACAAATCAAGAACTACCATATCTAAATTAACATCATAGATGTCATTACAATTAGACAACCATTGTCATACCTTACCCCTCCATAAGGCACAACATAATCCCGTAGTACACCTAATAAATTACCGAATTTCGCCTACCGGTAACTCATTAAATATACTACAAAGGATTTTTTTAAAACAATTTCAGTTCATTTTCATTTTTTTTCCAGATATTAAAAACCTTTATTTGAAGTCTAATCATAAATCAAATTTTTTGATATTTAAAATCTCCGCAATTTTTATAAAAATTTCGGCAGAGTGCCGTCTGTATTTTGAGAAAATAGTTCTTCAAAACATAAAAAGAAAAACACTCCCAATATATTTTTTCAACCACAACTCCATTATTCAATTTCATTGCACAAATCAGCACAAGCAACCCAATACACAGTTTGAATTAAATCAAACATTGAAACAGCTCATTAAGGTAACAAAATTAATATTTACATTAATAGGAGTATTAAAAATTTAGTAGTACAAAACTTTATAAGTACATAAAATCTCAAGATAATATTATAATAATTTGTATTTGATTACATTCCAAAAATAATACTACAAAAGAGTTGATGCAACTGCTCGAATGAAATTACATACATATAATTATATAATTACATTAAAATCTAATGTACAACGGTATACCTATGATATACCCGAAGATAGTCCCACTGTCTTCAAGTACCTCACTCAGCTGCTTTAAATTTTCTTTCACCTGCGACAGCATACAAAGCTATCGCTGAGTGGTGAACTCAGTAGTGCACAAACTAATATTTTAAAACTCAATACAAGTTATGCTTGACAAGTCATAACAGATAAAAATTTAAAATTTCTAAATTCTTCAAAATTCATGACATACAAAAATCAATATTTTCAATCATGCAAATTATTCAATTGAATAACATTTTGATCAAATAGTAACTATTTATCTACATTTCTTTTAAATCATGAAACAACATAATATTTTTGAATCACTGACAAATTATTTATTTCGACCATAATTTATCAAATTATGCATAATTTAAAGGGCGTTGCCAACAATTCACATAGTTGCCCATGACACAAAATTTCACGATCGATGTCGTGTTGTACACCACAATAAGGCAAACTCTCCCAATAACCGAGGCTAAAAGGGAGGAACAAAGACTAGCTAGTATATATAAGTACTCATCCAAACTCTTCCCCAACTGGCAAGCCAGAAAGGAAGGAACTCACCCCATCTAGTGGAGGAGATATCTCACTAGACAAGCTAATGAGAACACAAAACATATTGCCATGTCAACTGTGGTTTCAACTCATATTCAAAACAATTGCAATTCACAAAAGTGTTTACAAACCATTAACATATTTAATCATTATAATTTCATGCTCAAGGTTGGCAACACATCAAACTCAAAATTTATAATTCTCAAAAACATGCAATAAATCCTTAAATGCATAAGAAAATTTATATTTAATTTATACAATTTCATTCAACAAGTTAAAGTTCTTAACATAACAAAAATCATAAATCATACAATAACTTATTCAAATCAAATTGCAAGTGAAAAATAACAAAAGAGTTAGTTGTGCACAAACCTCTATCTAGGCTTGACTTAGTTCAATTTCTCCTCCTTCCTTGGAGGCTTCTTTTCCACTGAAACACATAATTAAGGTATTTCAATATCTATTCAATTTATTTTTAACTAATAAATTTAATAATTAAATTTTGTATACTTAATTTATCTTATAAAATTGAGTCCTTTGTACTTAGTGTAATTGTGGTTACTATTCATTTGACCATTTGGTCAAAATATTGACTTTTTCATACTAATTAGATATGCTAATTCTAATTACACCCACATACCACATTTTGAGTCATATTTTTTGTTGGCATTGATTGCCAAATTCAATTCAAAGCCTATTAGGGTTAAATCTCAAAAATTCAGTTTTGGGTTACTTATTTGTACTGTTCCATTGATCTGTCTACAGTGGGAATTTGGCCAACTTTCCTTCATCAAAGTTGTTCCTTAATGTCTTAGCTTTAATTCTCTTTTTGAATCACTCAATTTGGAGTTTTGTAACTCAAGTTATGCCTATTTTTCTAAGACTGGCCGAATTGGTCCAAACCCAGAATTCTAGGTACCATTTTGGTTCTAGCAGTTTTGAACAACCAACTTTGGTTGACAATTTGACTTGGTTATGGGCAGAATTTGGATTGGTGTTCTTCATGAAAGTTGTAGTACTATGTCTCAGCTTTGCATTGGTGTAAAATTCAGGTCATTTGGACCTTCCTACACCAAGTTATGACCATTAGAACAAGTACTATTTATATGATCAATAATTATGGTTACTATTCATTTGACCATTTGATCAAAATATTGACTTTTTCATACTAATTAGATATGCTAATTCTAATTACACCCACATACCACATTTTGAGTCATATTTTTGTTGCCATTGATTGCCAAATTCAATTCAAAGCCTATTAGGGTTAAATCTCAAAATTTCAGTTTTGGGTTACTTGTTTGTACTGTTCCATTGGTCTGTCTACAGTGGGAATTTGGCCAACTTTCCTTCATCAAAGTTGTTCCTTAATGTCTTAGCTTTAATTCCCTTTTTGAATCACTCCATTTAGAGTTTTGTAGCTCAAGTTATGCCTATTTTTCTAAGGCTGGCCGAATTGGTCCAAACCCAGAATTCAGGGTACCATTTTGGTTCTAGCATTTTTGAGCAATCATGGTTGACAATTTGACTTGGTTATGGATAGAATTTGGTTTGTTGTTCTTTATGAAAGTTGTAGTACTATGTCTCAGCTTTCCATCGGTATAAAATTTAGGTCATTTGGACCTTCCTACACCAAGTTATGACTATTAGAACAAGTACTGTTTATATGGTTAGTTTTGTACAGGGGCAGTGTGCCAATTTCGGGTTTGATCTAATTGTTCACTAACTTAAAGTCATTTTCTGGGTAGGGTTTCTACATGAAAATTGTGACATTATGTGTCTACTTTCATCTCTAATTGGCGTCACACCAATTGGAGTGGCAGAATTACAGTTTTTGGTCCCTGAAATGGACCTAGGTCTTGCTGTCCAGAATTGACTCTCACCAATCCGAATTTGATTTCAATTCTCATCACTCCAACACATTCCATTTCACCCCAATTGACCATTTCAAACTTCAATTAGGTCCAATTGCATCAAATCCCAAAATCTCTAATTTTTCCCCCCAATTTCTCATGGTTCAAGAACCCCAATTTAGTTTGCTAAATTTATATCAATTCAATTACACCAATCATATATACAATCTCACACAATTTAGAATTCACCATTAATTAAATCAAAACACCCCAAATTTCTACCCCTTCATGGTTGACCGAATTCTATACTCTCCCCCTTCATACATGTATAATTCTCCATTTTTCATGTTATCTCAACTCATTTACTCTTAAATTTACCAAATATATAAGAAGAAAGCTTGGGACTAACTTACCTCACTTAGGTAACTTTTAAATCTTCAATTTCTTTAAGATTTTTCCTTGTTCTTGCTTTCAATCTTCTTAACCAAGGGTAATTAGCAAGTCTTTGCTGATGAGCTATGAAATTTATGGTTAAATTTAGGGTTTATAAAGGCTTGAGGGGAACTTTCATGGTGGAATAAAAGAAAAAAGAGAGAGAGAGAGATGAGAGAGATGTGTGACGGCAAAAGAAGGTTGAAGAAGACCAAAATTGCTTTTTAATTTTCTTTTATCTCTATTTATTTTTATCTCAAAAATAATTAATTAAATAATAAATATTTCTTAAGTTATGCTTACCTCATTTGATGATGTCATAATCTATTTATTACAATTTCTTTTCTTTCTCTTTTGTTTTTCCATAACTTCTTCAATTTAATTCTATATTTCACAATTTTAATTTCTTACATTTTATTGGACAGTTAGGTCATGAGTCACCTCTAAGGGTGAATTGACCGAATTGCCCTTCGCCGGTCTAATTCGGTTTATCAATAATTTTGCATTTCTTCCGGAACCCTAATCTAATTATTTGATCTGGTTTTCTACCTTTTTCTGTGATTTTCACATTTTCCCTAGCTTCGTAATAATTCTTAGGCCTGCGGTGTCACAATGCCCCATACAAAAATAGATTTATAATTGACCTCGCTGTCACTTCCTAGTGCGGTCACCCATCGCTGTGAACCCTGGCTCATTTAACCCATTATGCTTTGTTTTCTTTATTTCCTTTTTACCTTCATGTAATTGCTATTTATTTTTGTTCAGGGCTTTTCTAGATGACTTCAATATGGTTCGAATCCTCTTAATTGTTCGGACCGATACCGGTCATCGGAACAGTGAAATGCACAGAACTATGCATATAGGGGTGTTACAACCATAAGAACCTAATTCAAATAATCCAAAACCACTCAATTCAACCAAAATATGGGAGAATAATAAAACAACATATTTACCTAAGAGCCACATAAGATAAACATAAATCCACAACATAAACCCACAATTCCAATATATTTTTTAAAGAACTCCAAATTTCATTAACATTTAAAAATGTTAAAAAAAAAAAAAAAACATAAAGCAAGAGATAAGAAGAGGGCATACATGAAAAGAAGAGAGCTGAGTAGTAAATGAAATTATAGCTAACGAAGGAAAAAAAAAAAAAAGCGATTACGTTTAATATCTAGAGTAGAGAAGACTAAATTTTCTTGGCTTGATTGTATTGTTTGATTCAAAATAAAGCTTGAGGTTGAGGGAGTTGAGAGAGGCAATAGAAAGTTTTACAGATCCATTAGGGATTGATTATAAAAAATAGAATACTTTTTTAATAGCATAATGGTAAAAATGATGACTTATTAAGGGCATTTTTGACCTTAAAAATATAAAAATTAGCTGCCCGTGTTTCTTTCAAACTTGCTTCTCAAAAGCATCAAAATGAATGCTTTTCTCAAACTTTATTTTTCGAGGCCTAAAACTAAGTTTTACTATTTAACCAAACACGTTATGTAACATTAGGCCCAAAAAACATGTTAAGAGCCCTTAAATCAATCTAGTAGGGCCCATGAGAAGTCTCGAGAGATAATAATAATAATAATAATAATAATAATAATAATAATAATAATAATAATAATAATAATAATAATAATAAGAGAAAGAAAGCTAAGTGAGACAAAAAGGGGTTCCTATTTCTTTCCCTTGAGCAGAATAGGAGAAAGGCAAATCAACACCAAATTTCTCCTTCCTGTCGCAAGGGTTTTGCAGTCGCCGGATGATTTTCACCGAAGTAAAAAAGTGAGGTGTCGCTACTTTAATTTTGAGGGAAATTAAAGAAAATCTTTTTTATTTTAAAATTTTTTTTTATGCCACTTCTAGAGTAGAGATTCTAGGTTTGGGGTCCATATATGTGTGAGGAAGGTGTTAGGCACCACACATCGTCCCTCAAGTAAGTAAATTCAATAATGTGCTCTTTATAATTTAAAACTGATAATTTTAGGGTTTAAATTGCGATGTTGGTTCCTTTGGTTTAATAAAGGAACGCATGATTTTTCACTATTTTGGATTTCCCATAAACGTGGGTAAACGAGATGATTCCAAAGTGAGTTGGGATTGAGTTTGTTTAATTTATTATGCATTTATTTAATTCCTTCCTCCCCGAATTAGGACTCTAATTCCAAAGAGGCATTATTTGATTCCTAGAGATATACAATGAGTGAAGAGGACTCTCGGCTCACTCATTATTCACCTCCTCACTGGCATCCAAATAATTAAGGATGTGGTGTGTGTAGTGAATATGCATGAACCAATATGGGTATAGATTTTTATTCCTTTTAATTAGGACTCTAATTCAAAAGGAATGGGCTAATTAAAACCTAGAGAATTCCCTTCATTAATGAGGACTCTCAGTTAATGAAGAAAGGTCTCATCATCGGCACAACTAACTGTAAAACCTTTACCCACATTGTTTCATTTTTAATCTATTTAATGTTTTTTTTTTTCCATTATGATGTTTCATTTGATTGAATCGAACTGAAGGAGGGAACTTAATAACATTAACACGTGGATTCCAAGAGGGACTCTCCATTGGGTCTAAATATAAAGTTTGGAGTTCTTGGAAGAATTCTCCTGCAAACTGAACATTGAAATTTGTTCGATAAGTTTGTTAAAGGATTTATAGAATTTTGTAAAAGATGACCGCAAGGATTTCGAGGAAAAGACTTTCTCCCGATCTCCCCTATTTTGTGCCGAATTAGCTTTATAGAACGTATAACTGCGGGAATTCAAGGAAAGAACTCTCTCTAGGATTCTAGTATTTTCCAAAGAACGAGTTTCATAAAGATGTAAGGTTTCGGGAGTTCAAGGAAAGAACTCTCTCTCAAACTCCCATGTTCACAAAAGACGAGTTTTATAACGGAGGCATAGAAATTGCGGGGGTTCAAGGTAAAGATTGTCTCCCAAACTCTCATATTTATAAGGAATGATATAAAGAATTAAGATTGTATGAAATGTTAAATTGTGTGTGCTACTTCCTGATCTCTTCATTACTGTCCGAGCTCTTTTCTTGTCCTCCTGATTTTTGATCTCTTTTCTTACTGTCTGGACTCTTTTTTCGTCTTCCTGATTTCTGATCTCTCTTCTTACTGTCCAGACTCTTTTCTCGTCTCCTTGATTTTCAATCTCTTATTAGTTACCCGAACTCTCCATGTTTACTTGAACTTACATCTGCTCAACCTTATTATTTCCTCCCTCTTTAATCAAATCTGAACTCTCCATATCATCACCCTCGTATTTACCTTACTCTCATCCGCTTTCTTTACTACTCTTTCGAAACCTCAGTAACATTTATATCATCCAAACTCTTATTCTTACACTAACAAAAATAAAAATCTTTTGAAATGATGTACGCGTTACTATAGCATGTAGAATGTAACATTTGTGAGATAAGTCAATCTAACACTAATATATTCTAAAAGTTCAGTATGATTCGATGTCCTAAGAGTTCTTACATAACAAATATAGCCTAGTTGCATTCAATCAGAAGAGGGGCTATTGAGATGTTTACCCATAATGAGCTACCAAGGTGATGGGAGAGCCAATGCTAACATCTCAAGTCAAGATGGGGTTGCTAAGGCTGAGCCGACTAGGAGCACCTTTTGAGATAATGAAGGTGATGGGAACAAGATCTAGATGATGAACCAAAGCTGGACCACCAAACTTCTAAGCCAATCTACTAAAGAATGGAACCAGAATATTGGGACTTCTGGAGGAGGTTCTTTAGAAAACATGTTTCTAAAGCCTCTTTCTCACCAATAACTTTGTATTCCAGGAGATGGATGAAAAACAGAGATTGAAACTTGAGGCAGAAGATCAAAGTGCCAAGGGAAACTATAAGACCAAGATTTCAAGATCAAAAGCCTAGGACTAATACTCGAAATCTCAAAACTCAGACCAAAGACCCCTTCTACAGTGAAGCTTTCAGGTATTTATAGGGAACAGGGGTCTCCAAATGAACGACTGGGATTTCAGATGGCAAGATTGAAGGGTGTGGATCTAGAAGGACTGAATCTAAGGGTCAGGAATTAAAGAGACCAAGAATTGAAGGCTAAGATCTAAGTCAAGACTCTTTTGTCCCTTTTTCTCTAATCTAACGGTTGAGGATTTTGCCTTACAGAATGGATCCAAGAGCTGGGAATAAAAGGTGCTGAATCTGTTATTTACTTTAATCCTATGGTCCAAAATCCATTCTTGCAGGTGAAATCAAAGGTGCAGATTGGGGCATACCAAATGCTTTAACTGCCTTAGATCCGACAGTTGGGACCCTTATTTTGAAATGAAGTGGATGGTGGAGATCAGATCGTACCCAAAATGCTTTAAGAAACTCAAATTCGACAGTGGAGAAAGCTGACTATGTAGATCGGGGGTCATGGGCTGAAGTAACTTCCATTGATTTTCCAACTTCCTGATCTATCCAATCTGCCGATCTTTAACCAATCCTATCTTTGTATCTTCCGCCTTTACGTCTGATCTCCTGTTACATTTCCGATCTCTTCACCTATTCTCTTCATCTTGTCTCCATTGGTACGCTTTGAAAATCAAGAAGGAATTAAATTCTTCACTTCCTAATGTGTCGGTTAAGGTTTTGGGAGTATTAAATACTGAGCCCTATATATACCAAGGGAAAGCTCTATCATTTTCACCTTCACACTTTTCCTCTCTTGTTTATTTTCGGCATGTTCTGCCCTATGCCTTGCCTTCCCAGCACTAATTTCTAGGATGACGACCATTTTGATATTTTTCGGATAACTTTCTTTGCTTATCACCTGAAAATGGGCGATGCTGGCAATTAGAGAATTATGAGAACGTCATCTAATGAAGGTGAGGGAACCGGACTAAACAGCCGATCAGGGTTTACAATGACTAATGTGCCAATCTCTAATAGGGTTTCTGGTTCGAGCCATAGACCAATCTCGGGCAAGGGGACTGCTAATTTCAATCTTGATATCGGTGACTACCTCTTGAAGTTCATTTGGCTTCTAACCATCTCAGGGGTCCCGATTATAGCTTGGTTCTAGTCGATGACATCAACAATGACACCGAGCTTTCTGTAGTCTTTACCATAATTGATGAGAGCTACCTTCTCGATCTCCACATATCTCTTGAATGACATCTTGAGATTGGGAGGTGTCGAACTGTAGACACAAGGGTAGAGAGTAGGGCAGAAGAGGTAAGCATATCTATAATTAATGATCGGGCTGGAGAGATCACCCAAATAATGTAATATGATATTTTGGAAATGAAATAGACTTTTATTTAAGCTTAATTCCATTTTATTTATTTATTCTATTTTTATTTTATTCATTATGTTTGCATTGCATTGCATTGATTGTTTTTCTGATCTCTTTTAGCTAATACCTTCTTTAACTAATCCGATCTCGTCATAACCTTATCCGATCTGATCTTTAGTTATACCTTATTTAACCGATCTCTTCCATCCGGACCCTATTACTATCCTATTTTTGGTCAATCCTCGCAACCGACCTCGCTTATCTGATCTCTTCCCCCTTTGGAATCTTCTCTCAATGTAGAAGTGGGATACCACTAGATTTCCCGCTTATCAATGCGTCGCCTTAGGCCTCGTGAATATTTAATACTCGGATGAGTATAAATAGGAGGGGAGTTTGAATCATTCGCACTTTTTGCTCTCTCCATTTCTTTAAGCCTCTCGATGCTCTCTCTCGATTTCCTTAACTTTTCTGGTGCAAATTTACAATCTGTTAAGAGTTTGATCTTTTTTTGATCAAATTTAACTTCATTTCTTGAAAATGAGCGGTATCGACAATCAGAGAGTTGCAAGCCCACCCTCCGTTCACTTTTTATGGACCTCCGAAGAAGGTGATGAGGTTAGACCAGGTGGGCGATCCGAACCTAGTACAACTATTGTTCCGATCACTAATTTGCCTACCGAGCCAAAGCAAAAACAGGCTCTGGTCATGAGGAAGGAGAATCTACTTGTGGATGAACTCTCATAAGTCCTCGGGTTAGCCGATCTCGAGTCTATTAGCCAAGAATGTAATCTCCCAATTGACTCTTTCGAGCTCATTAGATGTCATGGGGATTTTTGGGGCGACCACTTCTTCGACGAAATGGACCTGATTGTAGTGTACGAAGAACAACTGAAGGTCAGACTACGGTTCCCCCTAGAGCAATTTTATAAAGATATCTTGAAGTATCACTGAGTCAGTGTAGCTCAAGTGCATCTGAACTCTTGGTAGACTCTGGTGGCCTTCAGAGGTCTTTGCCAAGCTAAGGGACTTGAGCTCACAGTAAAGGTCTTCGCCGAACTACATTGGCTTGCTCGGCAAAAGGATGATGAATTCTGGTTTTTTCAAGCGAAGCCGAACTATGAGCTCTTCACCGATCTCCCTTCCTCACTAAAAAATTAGAAAGATTGGTTCTTTATCCTTAGGAGTAAAGATTCCAATGGTTTCGCAGGCATTCCACATAGTTGGAATTACTTGGTCCCAAAGCCAGAAAAGAAGATCACTTTGAATGAAGTCGAGGATGCCATGGTGAAGGAACTGAAAAACCAGGCGATCACTCATAGATACTCATGTTCAGATGTGATCATGGCTAAACTGAGATGGTGGATAATGAGTGTGATCGGCCATGAGAACATTAAACCGCAACTCTTTGATCTCAGCCTAGGGATCGGTAAAAACTTGAATATGAAGTCTTTTAGTCCTAGTGAACTCACTAATTTATTTTATGTGCAGGTATGGTAGGAAGTGAGACAGTGAAAGAAAATCGTAAACGAAAGAGGGAGCTCCCCCGAAAGGTGTTAGAGATGAAGGAAGCTGTTGCTACTACCGAGGCATAGAGACAGGTTCTGGTGGAAGCACCGAGCTCTCCAGTCCGAAATCAAAAGCAGCTGACCTCGGAGGTAGAGATCTTCACTCTGGAGCCTCCCATTCAACCCACTGAACCTCCTCCCCAGCCTCTAGTCTCTTCAGGTGCAGAGGGCGGATCTTCGGGATCGACCATCCCAGTCAGGCGACTGCTCTCCCGAGGTGCTCAAGTTCTACTTCAATCACTAGAGAGTAACCGCTCAGTACAAGGGAATGCTAATCTAGCCAAGGTCTTAGGAGCTTCGATCTACCTCCCCGAAGATTGGACTCGGATGGGTCCAGAAAGCATGGAAGATATTCTGACCCAAACGATGAGCTTGGGCTTAGAAGTGATTGTGAACCAATAAATGCTTAGAGAGAAGGTCCATCTTTTAAGGAGGGAGATCATCAAGGCAGTCTAGGATGCAGCGGCAACGAAGGCCCAACTTTCAGCTGCTAATGAGCAAATCATTGACTTGGAGGGGCAAGTGAGATCTTATGAAGGGAGAATGGTTCAACTAGAGAAGGAACTTGAAGACGCCCGGGCCTGCCGAGCTACTGATCTGGCTTGATTCTCCCAAGAGATAAAGGTAAAGGAGGATAAAGCTCTAGTGAAGGAAGTTGGCGCTTATGTGAACGCCCACAACAATCTCCTTGCTGAGCTGGTCAAACGCTACCTTGAAGAAGACTTTAGTTGGTTGGAAAAGCTTGCCCCGGGTGTCGAGGTCGAGAGTGAGGAAGAATAAGAGAGGGAAGAGAGTGTAAATGTTGAAAATGTAGCTAAAGATCGGGACCCTCCTGCCAAATGACTTTGTAATCATATCTTTTGAAATGAATAATCTCCTTTGTGATCAATTTTCTTGATGAGATCAGGAAAACATCAAACTATGTGCAAGTATTAAATATATTAGAAAGAATTAACTACCAATCAATTGAATAAAGTTGAACGTAGAACTAGATGATCTAGAGATCGGTTATAACATAAGACCACACCTTAAAGAGATTAGAAAAAAACCATCACACACAAACATGAGATCAAATAGCCCTGAGATCGAATATCGATTGAAACTTGAAACATTTGAAGAGTGATTTGTAAAATCGAAAAGGTAACTTGAGATCAGATCATAATTGAAGTACTTTAGGTTGGAATAATTATTAGAGATTGGATCAACTTTATTAATGGTGTTTAAACAATTCAGGTTAGATAACTGATCACTAAACTAACCGTAATTTGGAATTTTGAGGTATTTGAACACAGTAATATTGGAAAACAACAGAATGCAAGATCGGATGATCCAAAGATCGGACATCGATCAGAACGGGCCAAATAAAAAGCGAAGAGACCAACCTAACTTAAAGGTATATGAAAATAGAGTTTTGAAAACTTAAACATACAATGAAAAGATCGGAGAATAAGCTAACTGTGCACGAGGTCGAATTGCTCTGAAGTCACATTTATTTGGGAAACAATTCGAACCATTATTGAATTTAGATAAGTGACCCCTGATCGGGTCGTAATTTAGGTAACTTATTGAGATCGGATGATGTTAAGATGGGAAATTCATTCACTGAAATTTAAATTGCTTCATAATAAGTTGTGCATTTAAAGGTCGACTAAAATATGGTATCTAGAGCTGCCCCTCTTTACATGTTTTCTATTGAAGGGAATAAAATTCTCTAATATAGGAAACATTTAAAGACATAGAACCATATTTGGGCGGGTTAGTAATAGAACGCTGAACATTAAAATGCTAAAAATTTGAAATCAGCTTAGATATCGAATCCAGAGGTTGATAGCTAAAAATTTAACTTGCTGGAAATTTAAAATCAACTTGGATCTTAAATACAGAGGTTGATAGTAGGAAATTTAACTTGCTAAAAATTTAAAATCAACTTGAATCTTGAATCTAGATGTTGATAGGTAAAATTTTAAATTGCTGAAAATTTAAAATCAACTTGGCTCTTGAATCCAAAGGTTGATAGCTGAAAATTTAAATTATTGAAAATTTAAAATTAATTTGGATCTTAAATCCAGAGGTTGATAGTTAAAAATTTAAATTGTTGAAAATTTAAAATCAACTTGGATCTTAAATCCTGAAGTTGATAGCTAGAAATTTAAATTGTTGAAAATTTAAAATCAATTTGGATCTTGAATCCAGAGGTTAATAACTAGAAATTTAAATTACTGAAAATTTAAAATCAACTTAGATATTGAATCCAAAGATTGATAACAAAAAATATAAATTTATAAAGAAAACAACTAATTGTTACTAAGGATAAATGAATATGTTGACCTTGAGTTTTAATTTCTTACTAATGAACAAGTTTATAAGTATACCCTTATACTCAGCGTACAAAGTAGACCTGATGCAAGACCTTCATCCAATCAAAGTTTATTTAACGTGATCTTGAAGCCCAATGATCGATGGGAGAGATAAGAATAAATCCAAAGACACAGCTCATTAGCTATCCTGACTCCATTATTCAGAAATATCATCTACGGATGGCGACTCTTATCCTGTTTCCTAGGAGTGCCATTTTAGGTTTTCACTCCTAGATTTTTTTTTTAGGATGTCCTTTCGGGTTTTCATCTTTCACTAATTTTGCAGAAAGTGCCATTGCAGGTTTTCGCCCCCTTTCCCACGTTTTGCTAGGAGCGCCCTTTCTGGTTTTTCAGTATTACCCCTGGTTAATGAGCTGATCACTTGCTGGTTATTTATCCCTTGCAATCTCAAAGTGATATATATAAAGTTACCTATGCTCAAATTCTTATCTTATAATAAATCTTAGATAAATTAATAGCGCATGAACCAAAGTAAACAAACTAGAGGTGGACTATACATAAAATATGAGGATAATTGTATTATGATTTAGATGACAAAGGAACAAGGATACATATTTAAGAGAAGAGGGTAAAAAGGAAAATTTCATAAATTCCTTTCAGTTAACTTTTAAGTCCCTTTATCACCAATAATACAAACAACTGTTGAGAGAATCCTCATTGTCTTCTAGCCTTGAGCCCATCATCCAACCTTATCTCCTCCATTATTTTCAGCTAGGAGTACCCTTAGCGAGTTTTCATTTTTAGGGACCCTTTTTTTTTAGCTAACTTTTTAGGATGCTCTTTAAGGTTTTCATCCTCCACTCATTTTGCAAGAAGTGCCCTTACGGGTTTTCGCCTCCTTTCTCTCATTTTGCTAGGAGCGCATTTTCAGGTTTTTGCTCTTTTTTTTTTTTAGAGGCATAATATCTCTTTACAGCATCCACGTTTATCGGCCTTGGCAATTCTTCCCCATCCATATGAGTCAAGATCAGTGCATGACCAGAAAATGCCTTCTTAACCACATAAGGCCCATCATAAGTCGGTGACCATTTACTGCAGGGGTCACTTTGATTTGGGAGTATCTTCTTCAGGACTAAATCCCTAGGCTAGAATTCTCATGGTCGTACATTTTTGTCAAATGTTCTAGCCATCCTACTTTGGTATAACTGCCCATGACAAACTGTCGCTAATCTCTTTTTGTCGATTAGATTCAACTGATCCATCCTTGACTAGATCCACTCAATCTCATCCAACCTTGCTTATTTCAAGATTCTCAAAGAAGGGATTTCCACCTCAATTAGTAAAACAACTTCCTTTCCATACACCAGTGAGTATGGAGTTGCCCCAGTTGACGTTCTAACTGTAGTCCGATAAGCGTGAAGGGCAAATGGAAGCATATCATGCAAATCTTTATAAGTAATGGTCATCTTTTCAATTATTCATTTGAGATTCTTATTGGCAGCTTCTACCACTCCATTCATCTAGGGGAGATAAGGGGAGGAGTTAAGGTGACAGATCTTGTATTGGTCACACAACTTTTGAATATTTAGGCCATGTAAATTCTTAGCATTATCAGTGACAATCTCACTGAGAAGGCCATATCTGTAGATGATATTATTCTTGAGAAACTTCATGAATGTGCTCTGAGTGTTGTGGTCGTATGAGGTGGCTTCCACCCATTTAGTAAAATAGTCAATGGCCACTAAAATAAACCTGTGTCCATTTAAAGCCTTTGGATTAATTGGACCGATGACATCGATACCCCACATTGCGAATGGCCATGGGGCGACGAGGTTGTAGAGTTGGTGAGGTAAGACATTCATCGAGTCTGTGTAAAATTGGCACTTGTGACATTTACGAAAGTACTCAATATAATCTCTTTCTAGAGTAGTCTAGAAGTAACCCCACCGCAAGATCTGCTTGGCCATCATGTGTCCATTGCTATGAGTGGCACAGTTTCGCTCATGAGTTTCAAAAAGAATTCTCTTAGCCTCTTTTGCATCTACGCACCTCAATAGTTCACCATTGAAGCTTCTTTTCTACAAAATTTGGCCGCTGGGGAAGTATCCCAATGCTAATCTTCTAATCAGTCTTTTCTCATTTTTGCTTGTTCCAAGAGGATATTCTCTGGTTGTGATGTACAGCTGAATGTCGTAATACCAAGGTCTGCCATTTGCCTTTTCTTCAATCATAAGGCAATATGCTGGTTTACTTCTTGTTTTAATTTACAATAGCTATGATATTTGCCCTTCCTCCATTTGGGTCATTACTGCTAGAGTGGCCAAAGCATCCACGAACTGGTTCTTATCACGGGTAAAATGGGTAAAGGAGATTTCTTCAAACTCTTTAATCAGCTCAAGAAGATACTTCTGGTACGAGATTAGTTTCGAGTCTCTAGTTTGCCATTCTCCCTTAACTTGGTAAATGATTAAGGCGGAGTCTCCATACACTTATAATTTCTTTATTTTCATTTCGATGGTAGCTTGCAAACCACTCACATAGGCTTTGTACTCTACCACATTATTAGTACACTCAAATTTTAGCTTGACAGCTATTGGGAAGTGTTTCTCCTCTGGGGATATTAATACTGCCCCAATCCCATTACTGGAAAGATTAACAGCCCCATTAAAATACATTTCCGATACATCATCTTGCCCCTCAGTGTCTTCACTTACTGCATTGATGTACTCATCTGGGAACTCGAAGTCTAGAGCCTCATAATCATCGATTGGATTCTCAGTTAGGAGGTCTGCTATTACGCTCCCTTTTGCTGCCTTCTTTTTCATATAGGTTATGTCATATTGTGAGAGTATGACTTGCCACTTTGCTATTCTTCCAAGTATAAATGGGCTCTTGAAGACATACTTGATCAGATCCATCCTGGAAATGAGCCATGTTTTGTGATTCAACATATAGTGCTTGAGTTGATTTGCCGTCCATGCCAATGCACAGTAGGTTTTTTCGAGAAATGAGTATTGCTACTCACGTTCATTGAATTTTTTACTCAAATAATAAATGGCCATTTCTTTTCTCCTAGTGTCATCATGTTGCCCCAGAACACATCCCATCAAAGTCTACTGGACTGATATATAAAATCAACAGCCTACTTGCTACCGGAGGAACCAATACAGGTGGATTCGATAAGTATTGCTTGATCTTTTCGAACGCCTCTTGACAAACTTCATCCCACTTCGACGCGCTATTTTTCTTGAGCAGCTTGAAAATGGGCTCAACTTTAGCTGTGAGATTAGAGATGAATCTTGAAATGTAGTTTAATTTTCCGAAAAAGCTATGCACATCCTTTTCTATTTTTGGGGATGGCATTTCTTGAATGGCTCGAACTTTATCTGGGTCAACTTCTATCCCTTTCTCACTGACTATGAATCCTAGCAATTTCGCTGACTTTGCTCCAAATACACATTTTTCCAGGTTTAATTTCAGCTAATATTTCCTTAGCCTTTCAAATATTTTTCTTAACACCTGTACATGGCTTTCTGCTCGTCTGGACTTAATGATCATGTCATCCACGTAGACCTCAACTTCTTTATACATCATGTCTGGGAATAACGTGACCATGGTGCATGGATATGTAGCCCCAGCATTCTTTCTTCAATCCGAAGGGCATAACTCAATAACAAAACACCCCCCACTGGGTGATGAAGGTAGTCTTCTCCTTATCTTCTACATCCATCAAAATCTGATTATATCCCGAGGCTCCATTGACACATGAACATCTCCCTAGTCCTGCCTCATTATTCACTAGCACATTTATATGCGAGAGAGGAAAATCATCCTTCAGACTAGCTTTATTAAGGTCCTTGTAATCGACACATAATCTAACTCTACCATCCTTCTTCATTACAGGGATGACATTAGCTACCCATTTGGGATACTTCACAGCCTCTATGAACCCCGCATCATATTGTTTTTTGATCTTATCCCTAACCTTGAGCAATATGTTAGGATTCATTTTTCTCAATTTCTGCTTTACTGGGACTGTTCTGGGAATCAAAGGGATCTTATGTGTTACTATTTGGGGATTCAGACCTGGGATATCATCATAGTTCCATGAGAATACATCATGAACTCCTTTAGTAGCTGGATTATGTCCTCTAACTCCTCATTATTTATGATTTTGAGCTCCTTCTTATTCTCTTCAGTCCCTAGATTTAAAGTGCCCATCTCATCTCCACAGGGCACTAAAGTGGGCTCATTTATTTCCATTTGCTCCTTCAAGGGTATAGACTCTTCCTCAGAATCGCTTGTATCCATGGCAATTATGGGACTTTCAAAGTTAACATGGAGAATTTTGAAATTGATTGAATTATTATGTCTTCGTTGATCAAAGGTTCTTAAGCAGTTAAAATAAAGGATATTAAAGAATGGAACTTAACAACGGACTTTTAACTAAAAGAATGTATTGGACACAGAATTTGAAAAATGAGCTATTAATTTATTAATGTTTTATCATAAGAAAAGGTCTATTTACAGAATCCCACTTGTCACCATGGATAGAGTGAGCAAGTATCGGTAACAAAATATACATTACTCGAAGAAAAGGAAAGGGATATCCTTGGCTTCCCAATTATCTAGCTCTTGGCCTTCTGCGATTGGGACGATCAGCTCTCCGGGTATAGGATTTGACTGTAGGACATTGACAGACATATCTGAGGAAGGTTCTTCATTCACTTCTTTCACTTGTTCAATAATCAGTCTGGTGAAAACATCTCCAGTTTGAGGGACGCTCCTTTTCTTTTCAAGTGATCTATCAAATCTCTGATTCCGAAGCATACTCCTCATCCAGAACCTCTTATCTGCCAGAGCACCCTCTTCATATCGTAACCCAGAACACCTAATCCTCTGAATAGCCGATACAGGCTTAATAATCCCTTACAGCGTGGTCGCTAATCCTCTTCCTTCTTTGTAACCATTCTTCAACATAACTTTTGTAACCATAGCTGTGGCTCCACCATCATCTAGATGGGTCCCTTGCAACTCTAATGCTTGAAAAGAACTATCTAAGGCCTGCTCGGTCGCCTCTACATAAGGAATTGATTGGGGCTTTATGACCAGCATGGCTTCCTCTCCTCTCACAATAACTATTTTCCCTTTCATGACATACTTAATCCTTTGGTGGAGAGTAGAGGGAACAACATTAGCCACATGGATCCATAGCCTTCCAAGCAGGATGGTATAAGCCGGCTCAATATTCATCACCTGAAAGATGACATCAAAAGTATAGGCTCCATTTTGGAGCGGGAGCTCAATATCTCCTAATACGTCTCTTTTTGTTCCATTAAAAGTTTGGACTATCATACTACTCTACCACATTGAAGATGGTTCAACCGGGAGCCTAGCTAGAATTGCACTTGGTAGCACAATAATGCATCCTTTCCATTTTACTGTCACGTGGAGAGCTTTGGTATGCTTCAAGCCGGCAGGGTCGATTTCATCATCCGAAAAGGTGACAAATTTTAGTGCCTGGATTTGTCCAATGATCTTCTCAAATTATCCTAGCGAAATGTCGGTAGTCATGAAGGCCTGATTTAAGACCCTTTGTAGTGCCTGGCGATGCACTTCCATGCTCAAAATAAGTGACAGTAGTGAAATTCTAGTAGGTGTTTTCTTTAACTGCTCAACCACATCGTATTCGCTCTGCCTCATAATTTGTAAGAGCAATTCCTCCTCACGCTTATGCCCACTGGATTCTCCTTTTCTCATTTCTTTAGCATTCTCATTATTCTTCACTGCTTCCTCCTCCTTCTCTTTTTCGCTATTCTTTTCTATTTCTTTAGGGCCATAACATCTTCCACTCCTGGTAATGTACTCAATATCCCTATTTAATATAGGAGGGCTGAGGGTAAAATTCCCAGGTTATAGGAAAGGGCCTCGCTCTGATTCACATATTGACTGGGGTGGGATGATACTGTTCTGAGTAGTGGAAGGTCCAGTGTAGGTGATCTTAAAGTGTGCAGGGGATGATGAAGCAATTGGCTGAGTATAGGTGTGGTTGAGAGTAGGAGTGCATGAGCTACTCATGACCTCTTGAGTAAAGACTTGAAAATTATAGTTCCATGGGACTGTATGGGTGTTTGTGACTGGGAGCTATTGGGGTGTTCTGATGACGACCTTCGAGGGTGTAGATGAGGTCGATAATGGAGGAAAAGAGAACATGATCCTAGGGACTTAACCACTCTATTCTTCTCTAGTGGTGTTCACTTTTTTTTCATTTTTTACTTTCCTTTTTCCTTGACACCTCAAAATTTTGAACCTCACCAATTTTTTAACTTCATCTTGGAACTCCTCACACTTTGTCAGTACATGATCCAAAGCACCCCTATGGTAAGGACACCATATTCCTGATTGCTCTCCCTCAGTCTCTGTAACACCTTACCCCTCCGTAAGGCATAACATGATCTCGTAGTATACCTAATGAATTACCAAACTTCATCTACAGATAACCCATTAGATATACTACAAGGGATTTTAAACCTTTTCTTATTTCTTTTTATAGTGGTAAGCACTTTTAATAGGTGTTAAAAATTTTCTTTTACTAAAGTGAAACCAAATAACAAATCTGGAGTATCAATAATTTCTGTAAAAATTTCGGCAGAGTGCCATCTGGATTTTGAATAAAATAGTTCTTCAAAAGCCTGTAAAAAAAAAAACTTCCAATATATTTGTTCAATCTCAAACTCTAATAATAGTTCAACACAAATAAATTTTTCAACATTTATCAAACTCAATTCAACATCAATTTTCAGTATTTCCAAAGATAGACTACAAAATGATTGAGTAGTTCAAAAACTGAGATAAGAAATAAATATATTACAACTTTAGTTTACAACTGCTCAAGACCAAGTACAATATATATACATACAGTCACATACATTATAACAAAAACTACAAAAAAAGTGGTATACTCAATATACCCGGAAGAATCCCAAAAGTGTAGCACAAGTAGCCTACTCTGCTGCTCTGTCTGTCTGTCTACCTGCGACAGCAATGAAAAAGCTATCGCTGAGCCAATGTCTCAGTGGTGCACAACATTAAGAAAATGCAATTTAAAACCATAAACCATAAATCATATACACTGTGGATACTTAAAATCATAGTTAAATTCAAAAGACATAGAATGTCATAAAGAATTAAACTCCATTTCACAATGTCTCAATGAATATCAATAAATCACACACACTGCTTAATCATATTTCCAAAGTCCAATTCGTCCCAAAAGCCAATGGCTAATGAGGAATAACATAGCTAGCTAGCAATTATATGAGTACTCATCCTATTCGTCCTCAACTGGCACACACCTCAACACTTCAGCCAGAGAGGGAATTCAAAGCCAATTCATCCCACTAGACAAGCTAGCGAGGAATTCAATTAAATATACATGATAGCTGTGGTTTCAAACCATTTGCAATATTTTTCAAGCAATAAGTATCCATCAAATTCCATTTAAATAAATTTTCCATAATTTAAGCAATAACATACAAATTGTCATAATTTATTTCAATTGAAAATTCAAAAGAAATAACTGTTGTGCACAAACCTCTGATGAGTAGCGTCTTGGCCTTAACTCAGTGGTTCTTTCCCCTTCTCTGAGTCTTTGCTAACTGAAACACACAATTTAAAGTGTTTCAATACTCATTTAAATTGTTTCTAACAATAAGGTTCAATAATTAAATTTATTTAATACTATTGCTTTCATTAGTCAACTTATATTGTTGACCTTTGATGCACTCTAGGTGAATTAATTTTAATGTTACCAATATGTCATATTTTATAGTCTTTTAGTGTTGGTATATGTTACCAATTTCATTTTCAAGTGTATTGCATTTTATTGCAATTTATCGGATTTCAGTATGCTATTTTGACCTAGCCGGATGACCTAGTTTCCTCGGTTTTTGGGTTCTGGTCAGAATTACAAACTTGTAGGTCTATGTCTTAGTGAACTTTTGCCACAAATTTTAGGTCATTTGGAGTTTACTAGACCAAGTTATGGTCATTTTACTATTGCTGGACAGATTGCACTAAAATGGCAAACTTAGGTCATTTTTAGGTCATTTCCGATTCTGGCAGTTTTTATACCCGAACTTGTGCAAGCATTTTGACTTGCTTATAGTCATTTTTGGGTTTGGTGGTCTCAACCAAAATTGTAGCCCTATGTCTAAGCTTTCCAACCATATAAATTTTAGGTCATTTGGACCTATTTTGAGTGAGTTATGGCCAAAATACCGACTGCTGTTCAAATGGTCCATTTTCAGGTTTGCAATGTCACAAATCCGGATTTGGTCAATTTTCATGTCACTTTCTGGACAGAATTTAGGTAGGCTTCCAACATGAAAGTTGGCACATTTTGTGCTTAGCATCAACCAATCACACATTCAACTAACTATACTTCACTTCCCAAACCTAATTCTGCATTTGTATCATACTACAACTATTCATCACTTTACATTATAGTCACTTTGGGCAGAATATACAAACTCTTCATACATCAATTACACTTACATTTCACAATATCCAATTTCAATAATACATACACATGAATACCTCTCATTAACACATCTAATTTCCCACCAATAATTATATAAACATGCTGCCATCCTTAGTACCATAATTCACTAAACTATTTCATGAATTTAAACACTCTACCATGCATCACAAGGCTTCCCAATTGCTCACATACATCTAGCTTCCCAACTTCAATACATAATCTCACTTTACATTCATAATTCACACATATACATAGAAATCAAGCTCTTATTTTTCCTTTGTATTTCTTGTATTTTTCTCTATTTTATTTCATTATTTCATGTCTTCTCACTAATGTTTAAGTGTAGTTTCAGGCATTCTAGCTGTCCGGATAGACACTGGTCACCGGAGCAGTAGAACGCACTACCGAATATAGGGGTGTTACAATTCTCCCCACCTTAAAATAAATTTCGTCTCGAAATTTTACTTGGTTTTAGTCTCTGAACAGTTGTGGGTGCTATCTCCTCATGTCCTCTTCATGTTCCCAAGTAGCTTCCTGGCCTGAATAATGGTTCCACAGCACTTTAACCAGGGGTATCTGTTTGTTCCTTAGCAGCTTCACCTCATATGCTAGAGTCTCTATGGGTTCTTCCTCATATGAGAGGTCTGGATTTACCTCAATCTCTTCAACTGATAGAACATGAGATGGGTCAGATCTGTACTTCCTTAACATGAACACATGGAAGACACTATGCATCTTTTCTAGCTCTGGAGGTAATGCTAACCGATATGCCAAAGGACCCACTCTTTCCAGAACCTCATATGATCCAATGAAACGAGGACTCAATTTTCCCTTTCTGCTAAATCTCATAATCCTCTTCCAAGGAGAAACTTTGAGGAATACCTTATCACCCACTGCATTCAATATCTCTTCTCTTCATATCAATATAGGACTTTTGACAGTCTGATGCAGCCTTGAGTCGATCTCTGATCAATCTGATCTTTTCCTCTGTCTGCTGAATAATTTCTGGGCCAATCATCTTTCTTTCACCTACTTCATCCCAACATAGGGGAGTTCTGCACTTTCTGCCATACAAAGCTTCATATGGAGGCATCCCAATGCTTGATTAGTAGCTGTTGTTATAAGCAAACTCAATCAAAGGCAAGTGTGTATCCCAACTACCTTCAAACTCAATCACACAAGCTCGTAGCATATCCTCCAAGATCTGAATTACCCTCTCAGACTGGCCATCTATCTGTGGGTGGAATGCCGTGCTGAAGTTCAATCTAGTTTCTAGGGCTCTCTAAAGACTATCCCAGAATCTAGAAGTGAACTTAGGATCTCTATCTAATACAATCGATACTGGCACTCCATGCAATCTTACAATATTATCTATGTACAATCTAGCCAATCTTTTCAGGCTATAGTCCATCCGGACTGGCAGAAAGTGAGCAGACTTGGTCAGTTTGTCAACTATAACCCATATTGCATCATGGCTCTTCTGTGTCCTCAGAAGTCCCATCATAAAATCCATAGTTATCCGTTCCCATTTCCACTCTGACACTGGCAATGGATGTAACAAACCAGCTGGTACTTGATGTTCTGCCTTCACTTGCTGACAAGTTAGGCATTTGGAGACAAAATCAGCTACATCCCTTTTCATACCCATTCACCAGTAATGCTCTTTCAGCCCTCTGTACATTTTAGTTCCACCAGGGTGCATAGCAAAAGGAGACTCATGTGCTTCCTTCATAATGATCTGTCTCAATTTCTCATCATTAGGAATGCACATTCTTCCTTGATGTAGCAATAAACTATCATCTCTCACAGAGAATTCAGGTTTCTTGCCTTGTTGGACTTCTTTCAGTAGTTTTTGATATTTTTCATCACTCTTAGCAACCATTCTGATTTGATCAATTAACACTGGCTATACATGCTATGCAACTACTGTCTGTCCCTCATCATCAATCTCCAAACTGGCATGCTGTGTTTTTAACTCATGTACCATGGACAAAGGAGAAACTCTGAGACTTGCCATAGTCTTGTGACTTAAGGCGTCGGCCACCACATTTGCTTTCCCTGGCTGATAGTCTATTAAGCAATCACAGTCTTTAATCAATTCTAACCATCTTCTCTGTCTTAAGTTCAATTCCTTCTGGGTGCCCAAGTACTTCAAGCTCTTGTAATCTGTGTAAATGTAGCATTTCTCCCCATACAAGTAGTGTTTCCAAATCTTCAGAGCAAAAATAATAGCTGCAAGCTCCAAATCATGTGTCGGATAGTTCCTCTCATGCGGTTTCAGCTGGCATGATGCATAAGCAATGACATTCTAATCTTGCATCAGTACACAGCCTAACCCACTGTGAGAAGCATCACTATAAGCTGTGTATTCTTTGCCTGGGTAAGTAAAGTAAGGATTGGAGCTTCAGTCAAACACCTCTTCAACTCATCAAAACTTTGCTGGCATTTATCTGTCCACTGAAATTTCACATCTTTTTGAAGCAGCTTGGTCAGTGGAAAAGCCAACATAGAGAACCCTTTCACAAATCGGCGGTAGTATCCAGCTAAACCCAGAAAACTGTGAATTTCTGTGATATTCCTGGGTGGCTTCCAATTAAGGATAGCTTCTACCTTGTTGGAATCTACTTTGATCCCTTCAGCTGACACAATATGTCCCAAGAAAGAGATTTCCTTCAGATAAAATTCACATTTTGATAATTTAGTGTATAGCTGTTTCTCCCTTAAGGTATGTAGTACAATCCGCAGATGTCTATCATGCTCCTCTGTATTCCTCGAATATATCAAAATATCATCAATAAACACCACCACAAACTGGTCGAGATATGGTCTGAAGATAGTGTTCATCAGATCTATAAAAGCAGCTGGAGCATTAGTTAACCCGAATGGCATTACCAGAAACTCATAGTGGCCATATCGAGTTCTGAAAGCAGTTTTTGGAATACTCTGCTCTTGCACCTTCAACTGATAATAACTATATCATAGATCAATTTTGGAGAACACAGCTGCACCCTTCAACTTATCAAACAGATCATCAATGCGAGGCAATGGATATCTATTCTTTATTGTCACCTTATTCAACTGTCGGTAGTCAATACATAAGTGGAGAGTGCCATCTTTCTTCTTAACAAACAATACTGGTGCTCCCCAAGGTGACACACTAGGGCGGATGAAGCCCTTTTCAAATAGTTCTTGCAACTGTACCTTCAACTCCTTCAATTCTGCTGGTGCCATTCTGTATGGTGTTATGGAGATTGGATCCACACTAGGCATAATATCAATCTCAAACTGTACTTCTCTTTCCAGAGGTAATCCTGGCAATTCATCAGGAAACATATCTGAAAAGTCACATACTGTAGGGATGTCCCTCAATACTGGGCTCCCCACTTGGGTGTCTACCACATCTGCCAAGTACGCTTAACACCCATTTCTGATCATTTTTCTGGCTAGTGCAGCTGAAATGATGTTTGATGGTAATAGCTGCCTCTTCCCATGTATTACTACATCACTATATTGAGGGAGACCAAAAGTGATTGTCTTCAGTCTACAGTCAATCATGGAGTGATGCCTGGCTAACCAATCCATGCCCAAGATGATATTATAATCTCTGAAGGGCATTTCAATCAAATCAGACAGAATAGTATGTCCTTAGATCACCAAAGGACAATCCTTATACATTCTATTGACCCTGACCTCTTGTCTTAGCGGACTTGTTACTAGCACCTCAAAGTCCATTTTCACACACAGAACAGCAATGCAATCAATGATGCTAGCACTCACATAAGAATGGGTAGAACCTGGATCAAATAACACAAATACATCTTGATTGAAAGTTGAGAAGGTACCAGCCACAATATCAGATGTCTCAGCCTCTTCTCTCTGTCTCATTGCATAGACTCTGACTGAAGCACTGCCTTGCTCTGACTAATTCACTGTGCCTTGGTTGCCTAATGGACTACCTCTACTCCTGCCTCTACCTCTGCTAGGTGGTTGTGAACCTCTGGTGGCAGGATTCTGAAATGACCCTTCTGTAGTAGTAGGAGGTGGCCCAACTCTACGAGCACTGGTGCAGTCTTTAGCAAAGTGTCCTATGCCTCCGCAGTTATAACAGGCTCCTGTGGCCTTATAGCATATCCCACCATGATTTCTACCACAAGTTTCACATTGACGAGGAGGGTAGAAACTTTTGGTAGTCTGCTGACCAAATGAAGGAGGTCTCTGTCCCGAAAATCTTCCCCTACTAGACTTTTTACCACCCCTGCTTTGTCCCCCAAAGTTCTTTCTCTTGCCAGGAGGACCACTGAAACTCTGATCTATTGACTTCCCCTCTTTCTCTTTTTCTATCTTCTCTGATTTCTTTTTCTCTGGGGCTGCTTCTGACTCAATTCTTTCTAATTTAAGTGCTTGAGAAATGAGCTCAGAGAAGTTATTATGTTTGAATCTGACCACTTGTAGTCTGAGACTAGGCTTCAAGCTGGTTTCAAACCTCTTATATCTTTCCCTGCTGGTAGAAAGGAGACTTCCTGCATAGTAGCTCAGGCGGGAAAACTCCCTTTCATATTCTGCCACTGATCTACTTTCCTATTTTAGACTTAAGAACTCCTATAGCTTCTGATCTACATAGGCATCTGGGACATATTTTTGTCTGAACTCCCGAAGAAACTCATCCCAGGTTAGCACTAGAGGTTCCACCAAACTATGGGAAATGGTTTTCCACCAGTCATATGCATCCCCCTGTAGTAGTAACATTGAATACTCAAATCTTAGCTCGTTTGTATAGTGCAGTTTCTTAAACACCCTATCCATTCTCTCTAACCATTGTTCTGCCTCTAGTGGATCTACTATCCCCTTGAACTCAGTAGCCCCATATTTAATCAACTTGTCATACTGCCTAGCTAAAGACTATGATTGTACCACTGGTGTCTGCAGTGGGGCTTGAGTAGGCATGTTTCCAGTTATCTGTTGGAACATTGTAGCCATCAGCTGTGCAAATTGAGTAGGGAACTGCGGTACTGAGGGGGCTGGTATGGCTGATCCACTCACATTGTGAAGGGCTAGGGCTTCCTCTTGTACCTCAGCCTCTATTGATTGATCAACTGAATGGTCTCCTTCTTTCATAGTCAATTAGAGGATATTATACCTCCTGACAAATAACACAAGGAGATTTCCTCTCGTTAGTGCATATTTATAATGTAATGTACTGTATGTATCAAACCATGACATTGAGCAGTTATACTATGAAGAAAGAATATGCAAATTACAGGTTAAAACAGAATTTAAAAACTAGCTCTGATACCACTAAAACATGTAACACCTTACCCCTCCGTAAGACATAACATGATCCCGTAGTATACCTAATGAATTACCAAACTTCGTCTACTGATAACCCACTAGATATACTACAAGGGATTTTAAACCTTTTCTTATTTCTTTTTACAGTGGTGAGCACTTTTGATAGGTGTTAAAAATTTTTTTTTACTGAAGTGAAATCAAATAACAAATCTAGAGTATCAATAATTTCTGTAAAAATTTTGACAGAGTGCCGTCTGTATTTTGAATAAAACAATTCTTCAAAAACTTGTAAAAAAAAAAACACTTCCAATATATTTGTTCAATCTTAAACTCCAATAATAGTTCAACACAAATAAATTTCTCAACATTTGTCAAACTCAATTTAACATCAATTTTCAGTATTTCCAAAGATAGACTACAAAATAATTGAGTAGTTCAAAAGCTGAAATAAGAAATAAATATATTACAACTTTAGTTTACAACTGCTCAAGACCAAGTACAATATATATACATACAGTCACATACATTATAACAAAAACTATAAAAAAAAGTGGTATACTCAATATACCAGGAAGAATTCCAAAAGTGTAGCACAAGCAGCCTACTGTGCTGCTCTGTCTGTCTGTCTACCTGCGACAGCAATGAAAAAGCTATCGCTGAGCCAATGTCTCAGTGGTGCACAACATTAAAAAAATGAAATTTAAAACCATAAACCATAAATCATATAAATTGTGGATACTTAAAATCATAGTTAAATTCAAAAGACAGAGAATGTCATAAAGAATTAAACTCCATTTCACAATGTCTCAATGAATATCAATAAATCACACACATAGCTTAATCATGTTTCCAAAGTCTAATTCATCCCAAAAGCCAATGGCTAATGAGGAATAACATAGCTAGCTAGCAATTATATGAGTACTCATCCTATTCGTCCTCAACTGGCACACACCTTAACACTTCAGCCAGAGAGGGAATTCAAAGCCAATTCGTCCCACTAGACAAGCTAGCGAGGAATTCAATCAAATATACATGATAGCTATGGTTTCAAACCATTTGCAATATTTTTCAAGCAATAAGTATCCATCAAATTCCATTCAAATAAATTTTCCACAATTTAAGCAATAACATACAAATTGTCATAATTTATTTCAATTGAAAATTCAAAAGAAATAACTGTTGTGCACAAACCTCTGATGAGTAGCCTCTTGGCCTTAACTCAGTGGTTCTTTCTCCTTCTCTGAGTCTTTGCTAACTGAAACACATAATTTAAAGTGTTTCAGTACTCATTTAAATTGTTTCTAACAATATGGTTCAATAATTAAATTTATTTAATACTATTGCTTTCATTAGTCAACTTATAATGTTGACCTTTGATGCACTCTAGGTGAATTAATTTTAATGTTACCAATATGTCACATTTTATAGTCATTTAGTGCTGGTATATATTACCAATTTCATTTTCAAGTGTATTGCATTTTATTGCAATTTATCAGATTTCGGTATGCTGTTTTGACCTAGCCGGATGACCTAGTTTCCTTGGTTTTCGGGGTTGTGGTTAGAATTACAAACTTATAGGTCTATGTCTTAGTGAACTTTTGTCACAAATTTTAGGTCATTTGGAGTTTACTAGACCAAGTTATGGTCATTTTACTATTGTTGGACAGATTGCACTAAAATGGCAAACTTAGGTCATTTTTAGGTCATTTCCGATTCTGACAGTTTTTATACCCGAACTTGTGCAAGCATTTTGACTTGCTTATGGTCATTTCTAGGCTTGGTGGTCTTAACGAAAATTGTAGCCCTATGTCTAAGCTTTCCAACCATATAAATTTCAAGTCATTTGGACCTGTTTTGAGTGAGTTATGGCCAAATACGGACTGCTGTTCAAATGGTCCATTTTCAGGTTTGCAATGTCACCAATCTGGATTTGGTCAATTTTCATGTCACTTTCTGGATAGAATTTAGGTAGGCTTCCAACATGAAAGTTGGCACATTTTGTGCCTATTTTCACCTCCAAATTGGCCTCATACCAATTGGAGTCACACAATTCCATTTATAGCCTAAAACACATACTGCCCTTAACACATTTTTGAAGCATCAACCAATCACACATTCAGCTAACAATACTTTACTTCCCAAACCTAATTCTGCATTTGTATCATGCCATAACCATTCATCACTTTACATTATAGTCACTTTGGGCAGAATATACAAACTCTTCATACATCAATTACACTTCCATTTCACAATAACCAATTTCAATAATACATACACATGAATACCTCTCATTAACACATCTAATTTCCCACCAATAATTACATACACATGCTGCCCTCCTTAGTATCCTAATTCACTAAACTATTTCATGAATTTAAACACTCTACCATGCATCACAAGGCTGCCCAATTGCTCACATACATCAAGCTTCCCAATTTCAATACATAATCTCACTTTACATTCATAATTCACACATATACATAGAAATCAAGCTCTTATTTTTCCTTTGTATTTCTTGTATTTTCCTCTATTGTATTTCATTATTTCATGTCTCCTCACTAACATTTAAGTATAGTTCCAGGCATTCTAGCTATCCGGACAGACACTGGTCACCGGAATAGTAGAACTCACTACCGAATATAGGGGTGTTACAGTCTCCATGGTTCTAGGGCTTAGATACCCCTCTTTTATAGTAAATTTAAAGATTTCTTTATAAAAGGGTTGCAACAGTTCAATTTCTAGTTCCAAACCGTCTTCCATGGTTTCCACCATATTCACATTACCTCTTCTCCCAGCTTCGTGGTTTGGCAATGGATTAGTTGCTACTTTTGGAGCTGCATTCCCTCCTTCTATTTTTAGCCAGCCATTTTTTTATGAGGGATTGCACCCTTTCCCTGAGTCCTCTGCAGTTATCAGTTACATGTCCAATGGCGCTACCATGGTATTCACATCTTGCATTAGGATTATACCACCTAGGGTAAGGTGGTTGTAGGGAATCCAATGGGATGGGTACAATCTGATTGATACTCAGTAGATAGTGATAAATCTTGCTTAAAGGAATGGGAAGGGGAGGATCTGGATTTCTCATGGGTCTAGAATTAACCTAAGGAACAGGTGGTCTAACAGATGGAGTAGGTTAGGTAGATGGACTCGGATGATAGGTAATTTATGGTGGATACATTTGGCAGGGATGAGGGTAGTTAGGGAATGGTGGCGGGACATTTGCCACCATTGAGCTTTGGGCAGGAAAATGCGGGTAAAAATTGTTTTGGGGAGGATGAGATAGATTGGCTTATTTAGAAATGAAAGTCCCCTTCTCTTTTCCTGGTCTGATTTGGAGTCCTTTTTGTAGAGTTGTCCCCCGCAACTTCCTAAAGCCTCCCCAGCCTCATATTGGCCTCGATTCTTTTGAAGGAACGGAAGGGTGAAAAACACAAGTTTATACTATTGAATTCAAAAATTTTCACCTAGGGTCACATGCATTATGCAAGATTTATTTTTATCTATATGATTTCAATGATAAACAACATATTAAAACTCTTGTAATATGTTTTTGGATCTGTATTTTCCATTTAAGATTTTTAAATTAATCAGATTAATTTTAGAACCCTAGATTAAATCAAGAACGATTACACTAACCTCTTGATGCACGGCAGCGTGTCTGCGCCTTTGAGATTTGTCTTCAGGACACCAAATGTTGTCCCTCTAGCTTGTCCACACCAAGAACACCTATGGTAGCCCTTGAACAGCTTCTAAAGCTTTTTCTATTAATTAGAAATTCAAGTTCTGCCTTTTAAGAGATTAGAGATGTAAACAGGACACTAGAAACAATTTCTAGTGTTCTTAATTCAAGAGATTGATGGCTAATCTCTTTGAATTGATGAGAGATGAAGAAGAATAGATGAAGAACCTCAAAATGGCGTGACAAAGGAGAGGAGTGGCTGCTGGTTGTTTTTCTTTTCATAACAACACTTAAATAGCTAGGTTAACACATTAAACCCTTGCCACATGTCACCCTTTGATTAGCTCTAGGTTTAAGTGACTCAATCACATTGTGCCAAGTGTCAAACCTATATTTAATCTTGATTTTAATCATCTTACATGATTAAAAAAAACATTTGGCAAGCTTATGTGTAATCCCATGTGTCACCATCTCATGTGTCACCATCTCATGGTGCCACGTGTCACACAGTGAAATGACCAAAATGCCCCTGTGTCTTAATTTTGAGTTCTTAACCCAAAATAATTATTTTTCTTCTTTTAATCAATTTATATCAAATATAAATTAATTAATTAATCTCTATTAATTAATTTCTCATTAATTAAATTCATATTTAAACACTTTAAATATAAATTTAACTTATACTATACATCCAATAATCTAGATTTGGTTTCAAGTCATGCTAGGGACTTTGCAATTTAATTGCAAACCAAACCTATTTAATTAATCAATTAAACTCTTTAATTAATTAATTAAATCATATTTAAATAGGTGATAACTTGTGTATGTGTATGACTTACTAGGCTCATCACTAATTAGCAATGAGACATGATGTCAACTCTTAATATCATCAGAACTCTTTCTTACCATAAATGATTTCTCTAAATCATTTTATGCACCTCATAGACCATGGTTAACACCTAGCATAGCATGCCATGGCCACCCAATTAATAATAAGGTTTACCTTAAATGAACCTATAATCATATGTTACCATGCACTAGAATCTCTCTGTTACAAAATCCCAACTCAAGCTGGAGTCATGGTTTATGTCAAACTCCATTTGCTATGAATATTATGTTCTCTTTTAATTCCAGTTCTTGATTAAAAAGATTTTCTCATAAGAAACTCTTTTCTGATTAAATCTATCTGTCCTGGCCAGGAACTTGAAACATCAAGAACAATTAAATGAACATAGGATTTTATCTCTATTTACTTAGAGGAACAGATTCCATCTTGATCAACACCTACCTCCATATATAACTAGTAGGAGCCAACACATGCCCATATACCCATACGCAGTATAAGTATGAAAGCGAGATCAAACTCAAACTACCTATATACAAGATAACTGTGCTATCTCGTGTCTAAAGATTATATGCATTGAAATGATTTATGACAATGCATTGACAAGAGTAAACTCCATGTGCTTGTCATAAATGTCACTGGTTCGACCTACTTATCATGTATAAGTGCCTATCATGTTTGTTATATGGCATGAGACTCACCATTCCATCTTATTTATATCTCATATAAATAACTTGGGAACAAATATGAATACAATCTTTCTGGATAAGTCATGTCCTTATTATGAAGTATCCTCGATTGTGAACCTATTTATGATACTTTGTCCTAGAAATACTGTCACTCATATTCTTAACAACTTAAGAATAATATTTCTAACAAAATATCAATGGACCTTTTCTATTACACATAAATATATTATGTAAACGGAAAAGTAGAAATGCCTTTTATTAATAAAAATATGTACAGGATACATACTAAATGATATGCTCTAGGGCATACTACTAACAATCTCCCACTAGCACTAGAGCCATTCATTACAATACCTTAGACCCATCTTCTCAAGATGTCGGTCTAGCTGAGCTTGTGACAAAGGCTTAGTGAATGAATCAGCTAGATTTTTCAGCTGATGTTATTTTTCTGCATGGCTATATCGCCTTGCCTAACTATATCTCTGATAATGTGGTAGTGCCTTTCTATGTGTTTGGATTTTGGGTGAGACCTTAGTTCCTTAGCCTGTATGACTGGTCCATTGTTCTCACAGTGTAGTGAAACTGTTGACTCAATGGAAGGAACTACTGTAAGTTCTGTCACGAACTTCTTTATCCAACGACTTCCTTTGCAAGACATCGATGCGAGAATATACTCGACCTCGTAGTGGAATCTGCAGTCGTGCTCTATTTGGAACTCTTCCAACTGACTGCACCTCCATTACAAATGAACACATATCCAGAGGTAGACTTTCTATCATCGATATCTGATTGGAAATCAGAATCAGTATAACCATCCAATTACAAGTCTCCACCTCCATAAATCAAGAATAAATCCTTAGTTCTTCTCAAGTACTTAAGGATATTCTTGATAGCTATCCAGTGTTCCAAACCTGGATTGGATTGATACCTGCTAGTCAAACTAACAGCATATGCGATATCCGGCCTAGTACACAACATTGCATACATTAAACTTCCAATAGCCGAAGCATATGGAATCCTAGCCATCTTATCTCTTTCTTCAAGTGTCTTTGGAGACATCTCTTTAGAAAGGTGGATATCATGTCTCATCGGTAACAATCCTCTCTTGGAATTAAGCATGTTAAACCTCTTTAACACCTTTTCCAAGTATAAACTTTGGGATAAACCAATTATTCTTTTCGCTCTATCTCTATATATGCGAATCCCAAGAATATAGGTTGCCTCCCCTAAGTCTTTCATGGAGAATGTATTTGACAATCATACCTTTATAGTTGTCAACATACCTGTGTCATTACCCATCAACAGTATGTCATCCACATATAAGATAAGGAAAGTGATAGCATTGTCACTAACCTTCTTATATACACATGGCTCATCCTCATTTTTTATAAAACCAAAGGATTTAATGGCTTCATCAAAACGGATGTTCCAACTCCTCGAAGCTTGTTTCAACCCATAAATGGATCGCTTTAGCTTGCATACCTTGGAACCATCTTGGGATTCAAAACCCCTAGGTTGTTACATGAAAATGTTTTCTTCAATGTATCCATTGAGAAAAGCTGTTTTGACATCCATCTGCCAAATCTCATAATCATAGTATGCAGCTATTGCTAATAAAATCCTAATTGATTTAAGCATGGCAACAGGCGAGAAAGTCTCCTCATAGTCGATTCCTTGACTTTGGCAAAACTCTTTCGCTACTAGCCTTGCCTTATAGGTCTCTACCTTTCCATCAGAACCAATTTTCTTCTTGAAAACCCATTTGTTCCCTATAGGTACAATACCTTCAGGTGGGTCAACAAGATCCCAAACTTGATTCTTATACATGGAATCAATCTCAGATTTCATAGCATCAATCCATTTTGAAGAGTCTATATCTGATATAGCTTCTTCATAGGTAAGTGGATCATCTCCATGATCTACTTCTTCATGAGTAGACAACTCTTGTTCTTGTTCATGAAGGAAACCATATCTCACTGGTGGGTGAGATACCCTGGTTGTTTTACAAGGAACAGCTGTAGATGTTTCATCAACGGGTATAGGTTGACTAGATGGATCTATATCCATCTGATCTGTTGGTTGGTCAGAATTCTCCAATTCTAACTCTATTTGCCTTCCTTTGCCTCTTTCTTGAACAAACTGTTGTTCAAGAAATATGGCATCTCTACTTATCACAACCTTTTGTGAAGTAGGCAAATAAAAATAATATCCAAAACTATCTTTTGGATATCCAACAAATCGACCTTTTTCTGATCTGGTCTCCAATTTATCAGTGTTCAGCTTTTTGATATAAGCTGGACAACCCCAAATCTTAACATGCTTAAGACTTGATTTTCTTCCATGCCATATCTCATAAGGTGTGGAAGAAACTAATTTTGATGGAATCCTATTCAGAATATACAAAGCTGATTCTAATGCAAATCCCCAAAAGAAGATTGGCATATCAGTATAGCTCATCATACTACGTACCATATCTAATAGGGTACGATTTCTCCTTTTAGATATACCATTTAGTTGTGGCGTTCCTGGAGGAGTTAGCTGAGAAACAATGCCATGCTCTCTCAAGTATTCATCAAATTCAGTACTCAAATATTCACCTCCACGATCTGATCAAAGAGCTTTAATACTCTTTCTTGTTTGATTTTCTACTTTAGATTTAAATTCTTTGAACTTTTCAAAAGATTCATGTTTGTATTTCATCAAATACAAATACCCAAACCTTGATTTATCATCAGTAAAGGTAATAAAATAATGAAAGCCCCCTCTAGCCATTTCTTTAAATGGACCACATACATCACTATGTATTAGCTCCAAAATATTTTCAGCTCTTTGCCCTTGTCCAACAAAGGGTGATCTAGTCATTTTGCCCTGAAGGCAAGATTCACAAGTTGGAGTAGGCTCAGAGCCCAATGAGGATAGAATCCTCATTTTCTCCAGTTTTGCAATCCTATCTTCTGCAACATGATATAACCTTAAGTGCCAAATATATTTTAAACTTGAGTTGGTTTTCACCATGGCATTATATTCTTTTAGATCACTTGCATTCAATTTGTGTTTGTCATTATTATCCAAATAATAAAGACCATCATTCATATAACCCGAACCAACATAATTATTTTCAAAATAAATATTGCAAACATCATCTGTGAACTGAAATTCATAACCATTTCTAGTCAAACTAGATATAGAAATGATGTTCTTAAAAGCATCAGGTACATATAAAATATTATCCAAACACAAAACATGTCCAAACATGTAAAAAGATTTAGATCCTATGGCTAAAGCTTCAACAGTTGAGCCATTGCCAATCCGGACTCTAATATCTTGAGAACGCAAGCTGCTACTATTTGCTAGTTCCTGCATATCATTAGAAATGTGAGAACTGGCACCAGTATCTAAAACCCAAGCTGTAGATGAACTATGAGTATCATCAGAATCTAAATAACAAGATATGGACATACCTTCCGAAGGTGTATCCTTCTTGTCCTTCAAAGAAGCAAGATACTCTGGGCAGTTCCTTTTCCAGTGCCCATCCTTTTGGCAGTGAAAACACTTTCTTTTGCCTTCATCAGCTTTAGTCTTCCTTTTCTGTTTAGCTATTTTCTTGGAAGGACCAGGAATCTGAGGTTTCTTTTTCTTATTGCCCTTCTTCTTGTTGGACTTTCTAGTAGAAGAAGATGCAATCAAAGCTACCTCTTTTCCTTTATTACCCGGCATATTCTTTTGGGCAATAACCAGCATGTTGAGTAAACCAGCTAAGGTGCATTCTTATTTAGTCATATGGAAATTTGTCACAAAATTCCCAAAAGACTCAGGAAGGGACTGAAGGATCAAATCCGTTTGTAGTTGGAAATCCATGTTGAAGTCAAGATGTTGCAACTGCTCAATCAGCCGAATCATCTTGTGGACATGATCCCCAACATTCTGTCCCTCAGACATCCTCATACGGAATAGCTGTCTAGATATCTCATACCTAGCATTCCTGCTGTGCTCACCATACAACTCTTATAGGTGAAGGAGGATCTCACTCGCACTCAACATATTCTTATGCTGCTTTTGTAACTCATTACTCATGGAAGCAAGCATGTAATACTTAGCTCTCATATCATGCTCCTTCCACTTGTCCAAAGTTTCATGTTCCTCTTGAGTGGCCTCTGGAGGTAAGGGACTAGGAACATTTGAATCTAGAACATATCCTATATGTTCAAGGTTCAGGACAAGTTTCAAATTTATTAGCCAATCAGACAGATTAGGTCCTGTCAACCTATTGCGATCAAGTATGTTTGCAAGGATATTGGATGGTGGTGGTTGTTTTGTGCTCATTTTTATCAGAAAATTAACTGCAGAAAATAACCAGATTAATTAGTAAATGTATCATGTAATTTACCAAAATGATTATGGTCTTTTAATCAAATTGGTCCTCCCACTAACTTAGCTAATCCTACACTTCCAAAGTAGAAAACGGAAATCCTAGTTGGATAGATTTCTAGTGGGTGATTGAATTCTTATAATTCTATTGATCATCCTCAGGTACATCCATTATTGGAATTACAATAAACTATAAGTGAGCAACTCCTTGCCCATCACATCTCATGTGAGGTTCAATCCTTTACCTAGCCCCTAATGCTCAAAATCTCAGGTACATCCATTATTGAATTATCTTGCATTAGTTAAGTTGATCCCATTGAGCCAGTAATTATGTAAATAATTTTAATGTCCTCAGGTACATCCAATATTGGCCACCAAACCATTTACATATTTACAACATCTCGTGCTTAACAATTATTCTTAAGAAAATCTCTTAAATTAATTGCATCTTATGTAACTATTTAAAATTTCTTAAAATAATTGCCCCAATGGAGGGCCTATGTTATAATTACTTTAATTATACCATTTCCAACTTAATCATTTGTTTGGAAGATTTTATGGTCATTCTAATTACTATTAAGGTCTCACTTTGCACATTATCCATTTAGCATGCATATATCATATAATTGCATACATTCCCATACATCTCATGCATTCATGGATAAGCAGTAAATATGGTATGATCACGGACTTTCTAAGGGATTCAATTCTGAGCCACCAAGAATTGAATCAGGACATTCCTAGGTGCATTTCATTCATTCATTTTACAAGAGTTGTTGAAGGAGTACATAATCAACACTTGATCTTGAATTCCTCCCACTGGTCCCACCAATGCTCTTGACCTCCTTGAACTTCTTGCAATCCAATATTACATAGTAATCCTTGGCATACCAAGGCGAATTTACAAGAACTTAAATAAATGAAATTACAACCCAAAAATTATTACAAACTTAATAATACATGCCCAAAATAAATTAAAATAAATTAATTAATTTACAATCCTAAAGAAACATAAAAGAAATAAATCCAATCACATTGGTCTTTTATAGTCCATAATCATCCATCATGCATATCACTATTTAACAATTAAATAAAACATACATACTTAAATTAAATTGAATATCTTATATTCAACTTAAAAATCCAGATTTGAATATGATTCAAATAAATTTAAAAATTCAGATTTGAATCACATTCAAACAACTTTAAAAATTCAGATTTGAATCACATTCAAACATTTTTTAAAAAATCAGATTTGAATCACATTCAAATATTTTTTAAAAAATCAGATCTAAATTTTATTCAATCAATTTTAAAAAATCAGATTTAAATATGATTCAAACAACTTTAAAAATTCAGATTTGAATCACATTCAAACATTTTTTAAAAAATCAGATTTGAATCACATTGAAACATTTTTAAAAAAAATCAGATCTGAATTTTATTCAATCAATTTTAAAAAATCAGATTTAAATATGATTCAAACAACTTTAAAAATTCATATTTGAATCACATTCAAACAACTTTTAAAATTCAGATTTGAATCACATTCAAATAATTTTAAAAATTCTGATTTGAATCATAATTTAATTGTGTGATAAAAATTCTAATTAAACAATTTAATTAGATATAAAATGGATCTTAGATCATACAACAATTGCACATTCACCATCCATTTACCTTTGCACACCATTATGGTGCATCAACCATGCGCACCATGGTGTTCATCATTTGTGCCGCCACCTTGGCTTTGCAACCAGCAATGAACTTTTGATCTCATGATCAAACACACAATTAAATCATATAAACATCAATCTAAATGGCAAATATAGTGGCTCTGATACCAATTGAAGGAACGGAAGCTTGAAAAACACAAGTTTATACCATTGAATTCAAAAATTTTCACCTAGGGTTGCATCATGCAAGATTTATTTTTATCTATATGATTTCAATGATAAACAACATATTAAAACTCTTTTAATATGTTTTTGGATCTATATTTGCCATTTAAGATTTTAAAATTAATCAGATTAATTTTAGAACCCTAGATTAAATCAAGAACGATTACACTAACCTCTTGATGCACTGCAGCGTGTCTGCGCCTTTGAGATTTGTCTTCAGGACACCAAATATTGTCCCTCTAGCTTGTCCACACCAAGAACACCTATGGCAGCCCTTGAACAGCTTCTAAAGCTTTTTCTATTAATTAGAAATTCAAGTTCTGCCTTTTAAGAGATTAGAGATGTAAACAGGACACTAGAAACAATTTCTAGTGTTCTTAATTCAAGAGATTGATGGCTAATCTCTTTGAATTGATGAGAGATGAAGAAGAATAGATGAAGAACCTCAAAATGGCGTGACAAAGGAGAGTAGTGGCTGCTGGTTGTTTTTCTTTTCATAACAATACTTAAATAGCTAGGTTAACACATTAAACCCTTGCCACATGTCACCCTTTGATTAGCTCTAGGTTTAAGTGACCCAATCACATTGTGCCAAGTGTCAAACCTATATTTAATCTTGATTTTAATCATCTTACATGATTAAAAAAAAACATTTGGCAAGCTTATGTGTAATCCCATGTGTCACCATCTCATGGTGCCACGTGTCACACTGTGAAATGACCAAAATGCCCCTGTGTCTTAATTTTGAGTTCTTAACCCAAAATAATTATTTTTCTTCTTTTAATCAATTTATATCAAATATAAATTAATTAATTAATCTCTATTAATTAATTTCTCATTAATTGAATTCATATTTAAACACTTTAAATATAAATTTAACTTATACTATACATCCAATAATCTAGATTTAGTTTCAAGTCATGCTAGGGACTTTGCAATTTAATTGCAAACCAAACCTTTTTAATTAATCAATTAAACTCTTTAATTAATTAATTAAATCATATTTAAATAGGTGATAACTTGTGTATATGTATGACTTACTAGGCTCTTCACTAATTGGCAATGAGACATGATATCAACTCTTAATATCATCAGAACTCTTTCTTACCATAAATGATTTCTCTAAATCATTTTATGCACCTCATAGACCATGGTTAACACCTAGCATAGCATGCCATGGCCACCCAATTAGTAATAAGGTTTACCTTAAATGAACCTATAATCATATGTTACCATGCACTAGAATCTCTCTGTTACAAAATCCCAACTCAAGCTGGAGTCATGGTTTATGTCAAACTCCATTTGCTATGAATATTATATTCTCTTTTAATTCCAGTTCTTGATTAAAAAGATTTTCTCATAAGAAACTCTTTTCTGATTAAATCTATCTGTCCTGGCCAGGAACTTGAAACATCAAGAACAATTAAATGAACATAGGATTTTATCTCTATATACTTAGAGGAACAGACTCCATCTTGATCAACACCTACCTCCATATATAACTAGTAGGAGCCAACACATGCCCATATACCCATACACAGTATAAGTATGGAAGCAGTATCAAACTCAAACTACCTATATACAAGATAACTGTGCTATCTCAGGTCTAAAGATTATATGCACTGATATGATTTATGACAAAACATTGACAAGAGTAAACTCCATGTGCTTGTCATAAATGTCACTGGTTCGGCCTACTTATCATGTATAAGTGCCTATCATGTTTGTTATATGGCATGAGACTCACCATTCCATCTTATTTATATCTCATATAAATAACTTGGGAACAAATATGAATACAATCTTTCTGGATAAGTCATGTCCTTATTATGAAGTATCTTCGATTGTGAACCTATTTATAATACTTTGTCCTAGAAATACTGTCACTCATATTCTTAACAACTTAAGAATAATATTTCTAACAAAATATCAATGGACCTTTTCTATTACAAATAAATATATTATGTAAATGGAAAAGTAGAAATGCCTTTTATTAATAAAAATATGTACAAGATACATACTAAATGATATGCTCTAGGGCATACCACTAACATCTTTCCCCTGTCTAAATAATGTCAGTAAAATTATTAGACGTATTTCCAATCATCAGGTTGAAGTATGGGGCTCTCAGAGTTTCGATGAATAAAGAACAGAGCTCATTGTCTGTTACTGGGGGGTACACTTTTATCGCTTTCTCCCTCCACCTCTGAACGTACTCCTTAAAGCTCTCTCATTCTTTCAGCACCAAGTTTTGGACGTCCCTCCTAGTTGGGGCCACATCACAATTGAATTTATATTGCTTCAAAAATGCATCCGCTAAATCTTTCCAAGAGTGGAGTTTACTCTTATCCAACTGAATGTACCAGCACAAAGCAGGAGCAGAAAGACTCTCGTGGAAGAAGTGGATCAACAACTTATCATCTTCTGACAATGCTGACATCTTTGCAGTATAGGTGGCCAGGTGTATGTGAGGATCAATGGTGCCAGTGTACTTCTCAAACTCAGGAACTTTAAACTTCGGGGGCACCACTACATCCGGAACTAGTTTCAGAGCAGACACATCTAGAGACCCATACATATTTAACCCCTCAATTACCCATAAGCGCTCCTCTAGGGCTGTCAGTTTTTCATTCTCTACCTTTTCTTTTTCTTTTCTTACTCCATACACTATTCATACCGATGCATTAGGAGTTGGCTGGTAATGTTCGGTATAAGGGAATGTCTGATTGTAAGGTTGTTGTACTGGGTAGGGAGGCGTATTTGCTTGGTATGAGGTGACATGAGGATTAGTAGTTGTTATAGGTTCAGGATTTGGGTGTTGAAAAACAAAAGAAGATGAGGCTTGGGACTGTTGAAGATTTGAATCCCCCATCATTATTGGGGGGGTGTAGTTATTGGTAAGGTTGGTGGAACTGTTGTTTCTTTCCCACGTGCTAATTCTCTTATCATTTGCATCAGTTTGGAGACTTGCTTCTTCAGGTCGGCAATTTGTCCTTGTAGCCTTCGTACTTGTTCTTGTTCTTCCATAATCTTTTTCATTCTGGAACACATTAAGTAAACCTTGGTTGGTACAGAGGCTTGCTTGATCGGATGTGCTTTATTTCAAGTAATGTTGATTTCCTATAATGGCCTGTAAAACATTAGTTTGATTTGTTTAAGATCATTTTATTATAATTAATTTCCTAATCGATTAAAAGGATACACTAGCAAATGATTACAGAGACGGTGTTTGCCGAAGGTAAATCAAGTCAACTTTATGATGGCATCGCTCAATAGTTCAACTGTGAATGACAGAGTCGTGTGCGTTTCCATGATACTTGTTCATGTGGCACACACGTTTTTTTACATAGCCCTAACAAGGATAAATCCCACGGGGGTTTATGCTATTCGTTCATGATTTCAAAGAAATAAAACATAATTTGATCAATCCATTGTGTGAAAAAACTTAATTGTTCATTTATTTGTCAAAAATATACAAAATTTGACTATTGCCTAGGCTCAGGGAGACTTTTTAAGATGCAGTGACATTTCTTGAGATATTCATGGAGCTTCTCTTCTTGTCTCGTAGGATCAAATGTTCTCAGGGTATATTCTAATTCCGATAATAGTTCCTATTTTCGTTGCGTCGCCATCCTTTCCAGCCTGTAACATTTTCTTTTAATTCTTGATAAAGGGCAGCCTGACATTCCTTTTCCTTCCTTTCCCTAGCACATTCCTTCAGAATGTTGTTGATCAACTGTGCTTGCTCCTTCAGTTTAATTCTCTTCATTTTGCTTTCCTGTTTGAGCATCTTGTGACATCTCAGCTCTTCTCGCAGCTTGCTATTTTATGTCCCGACCTCTTTTATCTTGCCCTGGAGTATGGCTTTTTCTCTTTCCCACAGAGCTTTTTATTCCCTATACTCTGTCTCTATTGCCATTGCGTCTTCTCTGACTCTCTTTGCTTCCCTTTCTAGGGCTTTTTGATCATTTTGGGCTGACAAATCTTTCAACTGCTTTACCCATTGCTTCAATTCTTGATTCTCTGAGACCAAACCTTATAAGTGACTATCCAACTTGGCATGAGCTTCTTCCATATAATCATTTATCGAGTTCTTGTGAGGCCATTTATCTTCTGGACCCATCAGCTTGGGAACTTTATACTCTTTGTCTCTTCTGTCTCTCCATATGGGATATCCCTCTGTTGTGCTTGGTCCCTTAGGCAACTGTTCCATCCAGGTTACTTTTTCCCAAGACTTGCATAGGGCCTTCAGTTCATCCTCTTTACCAACTTCATAATAGAAATGAACTCGGCCAAATTCTCTGATGCATGAGATAAATTGAGTTGAACCAAATTGCCTTATCACTAAAGCTAGGAGATAACTTGTACATTTAGTCAAACCCACCGGAGGTACAAAGTAATAATCCCCTGTACTGAACAAGAAGGCTTGGCTAGTAGTCCATAACTTTCTCCAACAATAGTCGTGACTAGTAAAACTTAGAATCAACTATTACCATTGTTCTACATTTCTCTCACCTATTATTATGTTCGACACCTTCTTAATGATTGGCTGATCAGAATACCAAGCTAAACCTTTAGTCTCCCGTGGGTAAACATAACTCAAGGTCCAGAGATACAACAGTTGAATGCAGCATTTCATGATCCCTTTTCCCTGTTGCCGACAATATGTTAAAGTTAAGAAGGTTTTGGCAAGGACAACAGGGATTGGATTGATATTCTGCTTTTCTAACTCCTAAAACAGCTCCACCACATTTTGGGTTATAATTTCCACAGGCCCAGGGAACAAGATCAACCCATAAATACTCAGAGCTAGCGTTGGCAAAGCCATCTCCAATTTTCCATTCTGAATATGTTGATCTAGATTTTTCTTGATATAGGCCCAAGGCCACCCATGAGAATTGCCCTTGATAGTTTTTTTTGCTTTGGCTTCCTCTGTTGGGACTCCTATTATGTGAGCAAACCGCTTCCACGTCTACCTGTAGTCAAGATGAAGGTAAATACGATTTTGAGCCACATAAAGGATCTCCAATAATGCCTGATACTCCTCCATTATTGGTACTGTATCAATATCATTAAAGGAAAAGACACTATAATTGGGGTTCCAGGTGGACAGTATAGCTTTCAAAGCAAGAATTTATACTTTGACTCATGCTAAAGTGGTAATATTTCCATACTTCTCTTCAAACTTTGCTTGAGCATGGACAGACAATGATTTCCAGCTATTTAGTAAACTGTTAAGATCGGCCAATCTAACTTCAATCTTATCAGACTTGATGGGAGGCAACGGGTGGACCTCCACTTCTATATCCACCTCTTTTGCTTGTAAAGACTCTGAGCTATGAATTAATCTAGACCATTGTTGGGCATTCTGTTCTTGCTTTGAAATCTCCTCCACTGACTGACTTGAAGATGCCATCTAAAGTTTCTTTGTTTATCCTTAGCAAACACACAATTTATGGCACCTGTACTAAAAAAAGGAAAAATTAGAACATAAACGCACAATCTTGAGTAATTTTGGATTATACCATTAAAGGCAATAACGTCTATGCACCTATCGAAGTAGGAAAGTGTTTAGACTATTTTAACGGTATGATTCAAAGTTACCTTCGTCTTATAAGAAAACAAAGAGATATTTAAGTATAGATAGAGTAAGGGAAGAGGAAGTATGTCCCTTTTGTCCTAAAATGGGATAGCCCTAATGTCGGGTAGGTGCTATCCAATTGGATGGTTTTACCCCTAGGGATGGCTTACTATGGCTTTGACTAATGTGATGGTTTAGCTCAAGGTCTAATTTGCTAAAGTTTAAAGGTCCCTAAATTATCCCTACTATAAACAGTAGAGCCTCATTCCAATAGTATGATACTAACGGGAAAATCCACGGGTATCACAATAAGTGAAACGAGTTCCAATTTTAGCAGAAGCCCTCATGGATACTAACGGGGTAGAACCCACGAGTACTGCTACACGACTCCCTCCTACTTCTTAGAGGGTAAGAAAGCTCAGGTATAGGGCCAAATTGTGTAAGGACATTGTGTAAATATTAAGTGTATGAAGGGACATACTCACCTCTTCCTTATTCAAGGGAATTAAAATAATGCTGCTGCAACACAATTAAAAAAGGTAATTAAACAAGCTAGATCATTAAAATAATTAGTAATAAAAGCCAAGAAGGAATATTGATAATTAAAATTTTAGGGCCCTTAGTATTTTGTTAGCTAAACCCCATAATCATTGATTTTAATTTACAAGAGCACAAGATCATATTTACTTTTGGACCTCTGAACCAGGGATAATTCCCATTAATATCTCCAGTGGAGTTGCCAAGCTGTCGCAAGGGTTTTGCAGTTGCCAGACGATTCTCACCGAAGTGGAAAAGTGAGGAGTCACCACTTTAATTTTGAGAGAAATTAAAGAAAGCCATTTTTATTTTGAAATTTTTTTTATGCCACTTTTAGAGCAGAGATTCTAGGTTTAGGGTCCGTATACATGTGGGGAACGTGTTAGGCACCCCACATCGTCCCTCAATGAGGGCAAGTAAATTCAATTATGTGCTCTTTATAATTTAAAATCCATAATTTTAGGGTTTAAATTATGATGTTGGTTCCTTTGGTTTAGTAAAGGAACGCATGATTTTTCACTATTTTGGATTTCCCATAACACGGGTAAATGAGATGATTCTAAAGTGAGTTGGGATTGAGTTTTTTTAAATTATTATGTATTTATTTAATTCCTCTCGCCCTGAATTAGGACTCTAATTTCAAAGAGGCATTATTTGATTCCTTGAGATTTAAAATGAGTAAGAAGGACTCTGGGCTTACTCATTATTCACCTCCTCACTGGCATCTAAATAATTGAGGGTGTGGTGTGTGTAGTTATCGCAAAGGTTTTGCGGTCGCTAGACAGTTGTCACCGAAGTGGAAAAGTGAGGAGTCGCCACTTTAATTTTAAGGAAAATTAAAAAAAACTATTTATTAAAAAATTATAAAACCACTTCTAAAATAGAGATTCTAGGTTTGGGGTCTGTACACGTGTGGGAAAGGTGTTAGGCACCCCATATCATCCCTCAATGAGGGCAAGTAGATTTAATGATGTGCTTTTCTTAATTTAAGATCAATAATTTTGGGGTTAAAATTATGATGTTGGTTCCTGTTATCTATTAAAGGAATGTTTGATGTTTCACTATTCTGGAGTATTCTAAGAATATAAGTAAATGAGATGGCCCTAAAGTGAGTTGATGTTGTGTTTGTTTAGTTTTTTATGTATTTGTTAAATTCCTCCCTCCTTGAATTAGGACTCTAATTTCGAAGAGGTGTTATTTGGTCCCTAAAGATTCATAACGAGTGAGGAGGACTCTCGGCTCACACATTATGTATCTCATCATTGGCATTCAAATAACTGAGGGTATGATGTGTGTGCAATAGATATAAAAGAACCAATATGAGTATAAATTTTCATTCCTTTCAATTACGACTCTAATTCAAAAGGTGATGGTTGTCGATTCCACCAAAAATTAACTGAAATTACAAGTAATGAAATATTTTCTGAATAAATGCAATAAGTGATAATCCAGGTCGAACCCTAAAGATTGAGTTACTAAATTTCGTGCACTTGTGTAACAGAAAAATAAACAAAGTTGGGGGGGGGGGGGGGATGTTGTAACACTAAATCAGAAAAAATCAAGTTCAGAAATTAAAGAACTAAATTTAGGTATAAAATTTTCAATTTAAACAAACTTCAGTCCAAGTTAATTCGCATTCCAATGCATGACTCGATCATAGACAAAAGAAATATAATTATCTCTTATTAAATACTTAACGTAGATTTACCAAACAGCGAGGTAAAACCCCTAACTTCACTATACTCATCAATTCGAGCCCAGCACTCTTGTTGACTCTAATTGTTAACTGAATTGGTATTAAGCAATCCTCATCAAATTAATAACTGCTTTAAGAACAGGAAGTAGTTAAGCTGAACAACGATTTATAAAGCATAAATCATTTAATTCATCCGATTGTTTCCTTAGGTTATTATTGAAAACTTGGATCATAATCAATAAAACCCAATTACTTCTCACATTCAATCTTACACAACAATTACGGATTATGAAGATGAATTAGAAATTAATCACATCAAATAATTCACTAATAGGCCTTTTTGGCAAATCATTCAATAGGTCAAAAATAATGAAATCGGGAAACAATAGATATTCAAAAAGGCATAATTTAAATTAAGAACCTGGTCTCACAAATCATGCATAAGAACTAGAATCCCTTAAACTGAATTTAAAAACTTAGCCTCTCATGTTCATGGCTTACAAAAGAAAAATAAAATGGAGAAATCTAAAACTATGGACGTGAATGGAGAATGAAGGTGTAATGAAGGTGTCGAAGGTTTGAATGAATGACCCTCCGCTACTGCCAAAGATGAGCTTTATAATAAAAAACCTAATCCACAGATAAGAATCAAACTTGGAAAATTTTAGACAGATTTTCTGCTCTGCAATCACGACTAATTTTCTGCCACTTCCTTTGCAATTGTGTCTCTGACTTCTTCAGGAAAGTTGTAGCCCTACTTCTTAGCTTTCCAATGAGCACTCATTTGCCCAAATCGGAGGTCTATAGCCCAAGTTATGAGCCAAAAACCGAAACTGGTTCTGACAGACGATCCAGCCCATAAATTTGACTTCATTGTCGTTTTTAACCATCAAAACGATATAGTCTTGTTTTTAGCCCTTCATAGAAATTGTAGAGGTAGTTCTTAAGGTTCAATTGGGCCTAGGTTTGCTTCATTTGGACATTTGGAGCTTCAAATATAAAGTAATTCCCAAAATTAGTCGTGACACATCATGTGTGGGCTTTTGTAATAGATCCATAACTAATATTGACTACCTTGGAGACTGATTTGGGCTTTGGTCCCTCTTTGTCATTTGTAGTGCTCTGACTTAGCTTTTCAATGAATTAAACAGCATTAGATTTGGAGACCCACAACTTTAGAAACACCTGAAAAATACAACGAAAGTCAAATTAATGCAAATGCTGAAAATTTCTCTATTTAACACAATTATTCCAACAACTCTCTAAAAATATGCCTAATTGATAATTATACTTTAATCAACTTAATTAGGCACAAAAATATACTAAAAACAATAAATGTGATATGAGTAAAATTAATAAATTATGCACTTATCAAACTCCCCCACACTTATTCCATGTTTGTCTTAAGCATGACTTAAACTCTCAATCAACCCTACTTAAGAGTTCACTTAACTTCACCCTATCACAACATTCTCTAACAAAAGATTAAAAGTTTGAAAGAAGAGGCAAGTAAGGTAATAACCATCACAACAAATTCTATCAACACCATACCAATATATCAACAATTCTCCAAAACAGAATAAAAGGCTTGAAATCAATTAAGCTCACACAATTAAAGTTCCATAAAATTTTAAATCAATGCACACCAAAACACAAGGCTAATTTATCAAGGCACAACAATTATAGCTCTTTGCAAATCTTAGGGGAGATAGAAATGACCTTTTTTTTATTTTTTTATATTTTATTTTTGAAATTGGTACTTCTCTCTCATCAGAGTTACTTTTTTTTTTTTTAACCGTTACCTTCAGAAAAGTACCTTGCTCATATCCTAGCTAGCTTTTGGCCTGAGAATTGACATGGGGTTCATGAAAACCCCTGGTTACTTTGCTTAACTAAAATAGCGAAGCAATTTTCAAGTTCAACTTTTATTTCCCCCAATTTATGCTTCTACATATTATAAAGTGCCCTGATAGATTAAACAAAGTTCTTAAACATGCACGACACTAGTTTAAAGCACACATAACTAATCATTTCACTATTAAATCAAACCTAAATGATTTATGCAGGAAAAAAAATTACTTTATGGTATGGAGAAGAGGGAAAATCCATCATTAAAGTTACTATTACCTTGCCTAAAATCTCAAAAATTCAACCTAAAATAGAAAAGTCATTTCAAGGACAAAAGCACTTCTCTCTGAGAATTAATATAGAATCATGAATCAAGCTTATGAGAACGAATTTTTTTTTTTATTTTTTTTATTTTTTAGATGTTTCAAACTCCTCCCCCACACTTACTCCTCACATTGTCCCCAATGCAAAACAAATGGAAACAACATAAAATAAAGTCAAAGGAAAAGAGGAGAACAAATCTGATCGTGGCTACCAGCCACCCATGGGTTGCCTCCAGCCACCCATGGGTTGCCTCCCAAGAAGCGCTTTTGTTTATCGTCGTTAGCTCGACATGGCAAAGCTCTTTAATCCAAATAAATTGGGTTACTCAATTTGAGCTCCTCCACTGAATGCTCCTGAAACCCCTCATAAAATGGCTTGAGTCTATGACCATTGACCTTAGTTCCTAAACTTTGAATTTTAACTACACCATACTTAGTTCCTAAACTTTGAATTTTAACTGCACCATAAGGAAACACATTAGTAACAACAAAGGGTCCAATCCAACGAAAACACAACTTACCAGGCATCAGCTTCAATATGGAATTATACAATAAAAATTTTTGCCCAATCACAAACTATTTCCTTAGAATTAGTTTGTTATAGAATGCCTTGGTCTTTTCTTTATAGATCCTAGAGTTCTCATAAGCCTCAAGTCGAATTTCCTCTAATTTATGCAATTGTAATTTTCTTTCTAACTCATCCTCCATGCTTAACTCAAAAACATCCTACACAAATGTATCAACAACATCAATAGAAAAGATAGAATGATCATCAGCAGGATACTTCATGGCATCAAAGATATTAAATTTGGCAGTCTCTAATTCATGCATGATAATTAAGGTACCATCATCCACATCAATTTTTGTCTTGGCGGTTTTTAGGAAAGGTTTTCCAAACAAAATCGAAGCTGACTTTGATGTGAGAGCACTATCCTCCATATCCATAATGTAAAAATCTGTAGGAAAAATCAATTCTCTAACTTGCACCAACACATCCTCAACTACTCCTAATGGGTAAGCATTAGAACGATCAGCTAACTGAATAATGACACTGGTTTCTTTCAAAGGACCCAAATTTAGAGTTTGGAAAATTAAATATGACATGACATTAATAGATACTCCTAAATCTGCCATTGCACCTTCAAATCTAGAATCACCTATTTTGCATGGAATAGAAAATGAACCTGGATTCTTACACTTAGGGGGTAATTTTCGTTGAATTAATGCTAACTCATTTTACCCCACATTGATCTTCTCATTATTCCTCAATTTGTGCTTTGTAGTGCATAATTCCTTAAGGAATTTAGCATACCTAGGAACTTGTTTGATCGCATCAAGTAAAGGTATATTAACCTCTACCTTCCTGAAAGTCTCCAAAATTTCTTTTTATATTGTTCTTCTTTCTTAGTCTTAGCCAACCTGCAGGGAAATGGAGAAAGAACAGAATTATTAACCTTATTTTGTTTAGGTTCATTATTTATCTTAACTTCAGGAACTTCAGACTCTTTTGCTCCTTGCTTCTTCTTTTTCATTGACTCATGTGGAGTCTGGTTATCAACTTCTTTCCCACTCCACAATACTATAGCACTCGCATTTTTTCTGGGATTCATGACTGTTTGTGATGGAAGCTTTCTAGAACCTTGAGCTTCCAGCTTACTCACAGAAGAAGATAACTGACCAATTTACCTCTCTATGTTTTGAATGCTATTTCTGGTCTCCTGTTGAAACTATTGTGTATTGCTAGCCAAAGCCTTAACAATTTCATCAAGTGACATACCTAAATTTGAGGGAGAGGGAGGTGGTTGATTCACTGGTGGTCTCTGCTGCTGATATCGATTTTGTACTGGTTGATTCCCATAAATCAAATTGCAATGATCTCGCCATCCCAGATTATAAGTATTAGAAAAGGGATCATACCTGCGTTGTAGCTGTCCATAATTTCCTACTGCATTAGCATGTTGCATTGATTCATCCTCTTGTAATGCAGGACACATGTCAGTAGCATGACTTGAACCTGAACAAATTCCACAAACCTTAACTGTTTGCATGTTCCCTACAGCTAATTGGCTCACCAATGAAGTTAAATTAGAAATATATTTCTCAAGGTTAGATGTACTTACCTCATTAACCTTCTTAGGTTTGTGATCCATTCTCATTCCAAACTGTTGAAAGTTTGCTACCATGTTAGCAATCAGCCTCTATACCTCTTCTGGTGTCTTGTCAACCAAAGCTCCTCCACTAGCAGCATCTATTATACTACTGTCCATTAGTAGAAGTCCCTCATAGAAATACTGAATCAAAAGTTGCTCACTTATTTGATGGGGACAACTTGCACACAACTTCTTAAATTGCTCCCAATACTCATAAAAACTCTCTCCATTGTACAGCCGGATGCCACAAATTTCTTTTCTTATGTTAGCAGCGCGGGAAGCAGGAAAATACTTCTCCAAAAATATCCGCTTTATCGCATTCCATGAGTTGATAAATCCAGAAGGAAGGTAATACAACCAATCCTTAGCTGTGCCTTCCAGTGAGAAAGGGAAAGCTCGAAGCTTAATCTGGTCCTCTGAAACTCCTTGAGGTTTCATGCTGGAGCACACAACATGAACTTCCTTTAAATGCTTATGTGGATCCTTACTTGAAAGACCATGAAACTTAGGTAACAAATGGATTAATTCAGACTTTAACTCAAAATCAACATTTAAAGTAGGAAATTAAATACACAAAGGTTGTTGATTTAGATTAGGAGTAGCCAACTCTTTCAAAGTCCTAGCAGCCATGGTTTTATTTTCAGAATCTGAATCCGAACTTAATTCCCTTGGGGATTGGACTCCTTCAGATATACTCTAAATCTGCTTAGCTTGCTTAGCCAATTTTCTCAACTATTTAACTGTTTTTTCTACTTCTGGATCAAAGAGCAATTCACCAGATTGAGAAGTTTTTGCCATTAACAAAAAATCAAACTAAAAAAAACAAAAATAATACCTCAAAACCCTAGAAAACGATGGAATTTAGCCTCAAGAGGGTGGGGCCAAAGAATCTTATGAATTAATTGGTCTTGATCAGAAATTCGTTTCCTTCAAAACAAGTATAGAGCACCCTCATAATTCAACCAAAATTCTGTCGATAAATAGTAACACCATAATTTTCACCGAAAACTTGAAAATAGCAATACTTCACAAACAAAGTTAATAACAAAATATCCTAACACTAAAAACACAAAATCCAATGAACTTTCAATCCCCGGCAACGGTGCCAAAATTTTTGATGGTTTCCGATTCCATAAAAAATTAACTGAAATTATCAGTAATGAAATATTTTCTAAATGAATGCAATAAGTGGTAATCCAGGTCGAACCCTAGAGACTGAGTTACTAAATTTCGTGTACTTGTGTAAAAGAAAAATAAACAAAGGTTGGGGGGGGGGGGGGTGTTGTAACACTAAATCAGAAGAAATCAAGTTTAGAAATTAAAGAACTAAATTTAAGTATAAAATTCTCAATTTAAACAAACTTCAGTCCAAGGTAATTCGCATTCCAATGCATGACTCGATCATAAACAAAAGAAATATAATTATCTCTTATTGAATACTTAACGTAGATTTACCAAACAGCGAGGTAAAACCCCTAACTTTCCTATACTCATCAATTCGAGCCCAACACTCTTGTTAACTCTAATTATTAACTGAATTGATATTAAGCAATCCTCATCAAATTAATAACTGCTTTAAGAACAGGAAGTAGTTAAGCTAAATAATGATTTATAAAGCATAAATCATTTAATTCACCTTATTGTTTCCTTAGGTTATTATCGAAAACTTGGATCATAATCAATAAAACCTAATTGCTACTCACATTCAATCTTACACAACTATTACGGATTATGAAGATGAACTAGCAATTAATCACATCAAACAATTCACTAATAGGCCTTTTTAGCGAATCATTCAATAGATAAAAAAATAATGAAATCGGGAAACAATAGATATTCAAAAAGGCATAATTTAAATTAAGAACCTAGTCTCACAAATCATGCATAAGAACTAGAATCCCTTGAACTGAATTTAAAAACTTAGCCGCTTATGTTCATGGCTTACAAAAGAAAAATAAAATAGAGAAATATAAAACTATGGACGTGAATGGAGACTGAAGGTGTAATGAAGGTGTCGAAGGTCTGAATGAATGTCCCTCCGCTGCTACCAAAGATGAGCTTTACAATCAAAAACCTAATCCACAGATAAGAACCAAACTTGGAAAATTTTTGAAATTCAAAAAGACAAATTTTCTGCTCTACAATCAAGACAATTTTTTGCCATTTCCCTTGTGATTCTGTCTCTGACTTCTTGAGGAAAGTTGTAGCCCTACTTCTTACCTTTCCAACGATTACTCATTTGCCCAAATCGAAGGTCTACAGCCTAAGTTAAGAGCCAAAAATCTAAACTAGTTCTGACAGATGATCCAGCCCATAAATTTGACTTCATTGCCATTTTTAACCATCAAAACGATGTAGTCTTGTCTTCAGCCCTTCATAGAAATTGTAGAGGTGATTCTTAAGGTTCAATTGGGCCTAGGTTTGCTTCATTTGGACATCTAGAGCTCCAGATATAAAATAATTTCCAAAACTGGTCGTGACACATCAAGTGTGGGCTTTTGTAATAGATCCATAACTAATTTTGATAATCTTGGAGACTGATTTGGGCTTTGGTCCCTCTTCATCATTTGTAATGCTCTAACTTAGCTTTTCAATGAATTAAACAACATTAGATTTGGAGACCCACAACTTTAGAAACACCTAAAAAATATAGCAAAGGTCAAATTAATGTAAATGCTAAAAATTTCTCCATTTAACATAATTATTCCAACAACTCTCTAAAAATATGCCTAATTGATAATTATACTTTAATCAACTGAATTAGGCATAAAAATACACTAGAAACACTAAATGTGATGGGAGTAAAATTAATAAATTATGCACTTATCAAAAGGTATGTGTTAATTAAAACCTAGAGAGTTTCCTTCATTAATGAGGACTCTTAGTTAACGAAGGAATGTCTCATCATCAGCATAATTGTCCATAAAACCTTTACCCATATCATTTCGCGTTAACCTTTTTAGTGTTTTATAACAATGGTATTTTATTTAACTAAGCCGAACTGAAGTGATATAAGCGTGTGGCCCCCAAGAAGGACTCTCCATTGGGTCTAAAATATAGATTTCGGGGTTCTTGGAAGGACTCTCCTATGAACTGATCACTGAAATATGTGCTAAATTTTGTTTGTAGAATTCCATAAAAATGAGTGCCAGGGTTTTTAGGGGAAAGGATTCTCTCCCAATCTCCCTAATTTAATGCCGAATATTTTATAAAATGTAAAACTATGGGAATTCAAGGAAATGATTCTCTCCCGATCTCCCCAATTTTATACCGAATAACTTCATAAAAAGTAAGACTACGGGAATTCTAGGAAAGGACTCTCTCCCGATCTCCCCTATTTTGAAAAGAAAATTTTGATAAAGGTATAAAAATTACAGAGATTAAAGGACGAACTCTTTCCTGATCTCCTTCTAGATGATCGGAATAATATAAAGAATGTGATGATGAATTTTGTGTCATTTCTCGATCTCCTTATTATTGTTCGAGCTCTTTTCTTGGTTTTCGATCTCATATCTTATTGTCTGAGCTCTTCTCTTTTAATCTTGTCTTTTGACCTCTTGTTAATTACCCAAACCTTCTACATTTACCCGAATTACGTCTCTCCTCCCTTATTAGTTCCACTTCTTAATCAGATCTGAACTCTCCCTATCATGATTTGTTATTTACCTAACTTTCATCCAAACTCTTTACTCTTTTTCCAAAATTCCAGTAATATTTATATCATCCGAACTCTTATTCTTACACTAATAAAAGTATAAATCTTTTGAGATGGCATACATGTTAAAATAGCATGCCAAAGGTAACACTTGTGAGACAAGTCAGTCTGATGGTAATCTATCTTGAACGGTCAATATGATACTGTATCCTAAAAGTTCTGTGACACCCCTTACCCGACTACAGTGTAGCCGAGCAAGTTATGCCACTCAGTGTGCCGGAGCACTCTATTTTATCTGATTTCATTACAGTCCTTGATTTATTTATTCAAAAACTTTATTGAAGATTTAGGCTATTTTTACTTTTATCAAAATCTAACTAAGTTGGAAATTTCAAAAATTTTAACGATAATCCGACAAAGTGTCGGCTGTAATTTGGACTAACAGTTCTTCTGAAACTGCCAAAGACAATTTCAATATATACTCAATTTCTCAAACTTAATAGTCTAAAAAATTTTCAAATATAATGTATCTCAATACAGTATCCAGATTTCTCAGAAATCTCATTAGATTTTCAATATCTCAATATTCACAAGTATAATCTCATTATAACTCAAATTCAATTCACATACTAAAATACTTACTTTGAATAGCTTCCATAATTCATAGGTTAATTACATGAGTTTATTTTGTACAAGATATACAAATAATTTACAATGTGCTAGGAATGAACAATATACATAACATGTATAAAATGAGCCCTATCTACATGCATTGCTGAGGAGGTGACAATCTTGAACTCTTCTGACACTTCACAGATCTGGACTCCAAAAATCTCGATCGACGATCTCTGGTTTTACCTTGATACTGCGAGGAAGCAATTCCATCGCGCTAAGCATTTCTGCTTAGTGGTGCAATAATATAAACAGAAATAATATATACAAGTAAAGAAAGAAATAAATGATAATTCAGATACTCAAGAATCAATTTAATTTGGTATGGTATTTCTAGTATCAACGATCTTATATACTAGTTTGTTCCTCTTTGGAAGTGCTTAGTTTATAACTTTTGATAATACTAGCGGTATATAATTTATTCTATCTGTATTGTATTTCAAGTGCATGCGGTTCTGCAATTTATATTTTTGTTATGTTTCTTTTGCTAATCTCTTTTGCTTATTCATTCAATACTTAATTTAATTGTATTGGATTTTCATTATACTTAACTTAACTTAGCTGCCTGAATTGAATAATACTTTAATTGACTGCCCAAGTAACCTATACTAGACGACTGGACTGGATAACGGGTCGTTGGCACTGGACACCGCGGTGCCTCGGGCCGTCATACCATGGGACGTAGAACGTCTACCATGTATGCAGTCAGTATGGCTAAAAAGCCATGATATCACATAATCGGGCATAAAAGCCATGAAATCGGGCATAAAAGCCATGAATACGGGCATAAAGCCATGAATACAGGCATAAAGCCTTTCGCAGTACTGCTAAAACAATACTCTATTGGCATGCCAAACTATCCAAACCAATCTTGTTAGGTATACTAGGGCATTTGATATTTTAAAATGTTAATATATTGTGCTTTATGACTTCATTATTTCATGATAAATTTCAATCATAATTCATACATTCATTTGATCATTTATATGATCACAATTCACATCAATTATTCTTTTATACCATTGTACTCAAAATACTTCTCCTCTTTACAATAATGAGAACTAATGTCTCATTCATACATTAATATGGTTTATTTATCCATTCATTATATTATTCATATTGATCACAATTCTAAACAATGGTTCACATGTACCATTGTATTCAAAACATTTTTCCTTTCTCATTTATACATTCAAGAGTCTACTTATGTAATTACAAATTTTATATTTCAAGTTGAGTTACTAATATTTTATGAATTCCATTTGTGATGGGCATATATGCCCTAACTATCTATTCACATCAATTAGGTGACTTATTTTTCATGTTTCAAGTAATCCATGAAAATTTCATGGATTTCAAATTTATGCTCTTAATTCCCTTTTTAACAATTTTGACTAAGATGCATAGTCCACATTTGTCATACCATTCTAAGCATTTAAGCTTAGAATTGGTTCTAGGTCTTCATCTTAATTCACTAATCATTTTGATTACTATTCACCATACTAGTCAACCAAAATGTTGACCTTTTTATACTTAATGGATATGTTAATTCTAATTACACCAAGATCCCACGTTTTGAGTTTTACATTTACTAGTATTAATTGCCAATTGCAATTTAAAGTCCCCTAGATGCATTTCTAATTTCAAATTTTGAATTTCAAGTTTTGGTGTCACTATTCACCTCATTGGTCAACAAAAATGTTGACTTTTACATAGACAATAGGTACATTGGTTTTAACACTCCCGATGTACCACATTTTGCATTTAAAACTTGTTGGAATCAATTACCAAATCCATTTCCAAGCTTATTTCAAGTTTTCATGTCACTATTCACTTCATTAGTCAACTAAAATGTTGACTTTTGCATAGAAAATATGTACATTGACTTTGGCACTTCATACATACTATATTTTTCATTTAAAACTTGTTGGTTTTGGTCACTTTCTCAAAGCTTAGGTCATTTTGGCAAAATTGCCAATTTTCGGTTTTGGTGCTCCGAAGTTGCACTGTTTCATTGGTCGATTTACTGTTGGAATTTGACAAAACTTCCTTCATAGAAAATGTTCCTTCTTTTGTCTAGTTGAATTTCTTTTTTTGAATCACTCCATTTTGGAGTTTTGTAGCTCAAGTTATGGCCAAAATAAGTTTACTGTTCACGTGCACTGTTCATGCTGCACTTTTGGGTTTTGGCAGATTTTGGTCCAACTTTGGTCAGTAATTTGACCAAGTTAAGTACATAATTTGGTCTAACTTTCTTCATATGAAATGTTCTACTATGCCTTAGGTTTCCATCGGTTCAAGAATCACCTAAATCCCAGTTTTCTAGAGAGAGTTATAGCCATCCAAACATTACTGCTCAAATGAAAATCTGCAGAGTTGCAGGTTTGAACAGTAACTGTGACTGCCATTTGGGTTAGGTTTTGGTCATAATTTAGGGTAGGTTTCTTCATGAAAGTTGTTTGTCTATGTCTTAACTTGTTTCTGTAAAAATTTCAGGTCAATTGACCATATCTACAGTGAGTTATGGCCAAATGAATAGTTACTATTCATTTGGTCATTTCTGCAGGTGCTGTTGCAGGGTGTCCGGATTGGGGCCAACTTTTGGTCCTCTTGCTTTGGTCTTTTAGGCATGGTTTCTTCAGAAAAAATGTGCCATTATAAGCCTAGTTTCATGTCCAATTGGCCAAACACCAATTGGACCAACACAGCCAAAGATATGGCAGTCCAAGTGGACTGAAATTTGATCACCTACTTTGCACTCATTGGGCAGCCTTTCATTTCAGTTTTGCCATGCATTAACTCACTTAAAATTATGATTAACTTGCCTTAAATGGTCACTAATTGACCACTAGAATGTCCATTAATCATTTAAACACAATATCTCCAATTTTCATACTAACCCTAATTGATCAAATCTCATTCTCATACAAACTCAAAAAATTCAGCTCCATTAAACTCCAATTCATATATATGCATTAATTGACATTAATATACCAACTTAATTGCAATTAAACCATCAATACCCTAACCCTCTCTTGGCTGCCACCATTCATACATACTCCTACATAAGTGTTTTATTCAATTTCTTAACAATTTCTTATTCACTTGAACTTCCTAACATGGAATAAAAAGAAAAATGTAAGAGTTAGCACTAACCTTTTTTTTTTTAGCAGAATTTTCCCAAGCAATTCCTTCACTTTCTTGGCTTTTCTTGGCTGCCAAACACTCCTACAAGGTGTGGGGGTAATTTTTATTGAAGGGATCTAGGGTTTTTGGTGCAAGATAAGCAAGGTTTCCAAGCTTGGAAGCTTGAACTATGGTGGAAACCCTCTCCTCTCTTTCTCTATGTTTTGGCTGCCCAAGGATGAAGATGGGAGTGCAGATTTGGTCTTTCATTTTGTCTATTTTTAATTAGTTTTTATCTCTTTTAATTTGGCTTGTTGGGTTGTGATTGGTGGAAGCCTTCCAAATGACATCATGTGATGTCATATTTAGGTTTTTCTTTCATTTTCTTTTCTTCTTTTCTCTACTCATTTTCACTTTAATTTTTAGTAATATTTATTCATATTTTAGATCATAATAATTATTTACTTAACTGGACAAGTCGGTCAAAAATTGTCTCTGAAGGCGAAATGACCAAAATGCCCTCCGTTTGGCTTAACGGGTTAAAATTGTCTGTACCGATTGAAAAATTTTTCTAAATATTTTCTTGGCATTCTAATGCCATAGGAACCTCAATGACCCTTCTCTGAAGTCCCAAAAATTATTTTATGAATTTTTTTCTGGGTCTAGGGCTCCTCGTTGCGAGAACCGCAACTTCCCTCTGATTACCCATCGGCAGGCATAGCTCATTTGACTTAGTCGTATTTTATTTCTAAAATTTTTACTAAATTTTTCTTATTAATATTTGAATTAATTATGGTCCCTGACTTTAGTTTAAATATTTTTCCGGACGTTCTAGCTGTCCGGACCGACACCGGTCACCGAATGAAGAGATGCGGAGTTGCTACGGAGGGTGTTACAACTTTTCCCCTCTAATTTAAATTTCGTCCTCGAAATTTACCCAGTGTAAATAGCCGAGGAGCTACTACCTCTTTATTTCTTCACCTTTCCGTGTTATCCTACTTCACTTTCTCCTTAGTCTCAATCCTATCCTCAAACAGTTATGTACTCATGCTTTTTCATCTTAAATACAGTCTCCTTCTCATCTCTATTCGCTATCTCATTGTCTCTTCACTCTCTTATTCCATACCTTAACCTAAAATAAACAGGAAATACAGATCTGCAATAGTGTCACCTCGACTCTTATGAATGCAATGCATGATATGCAGTTTATCTAGGTCGAAGCGCCTAAACCGAGCTCGATACCACTAAATGTGACACCCCTTACCCGACTACGGTGTGGCCGAGCAAGTTATGCCACTCGGTGTCGAGCACTCTATTTTATCTGATTTCATTCTGATCCTTGATTTATTTATTCAAAAACTTTATTGAAGATTTAGGCTATTTTTACTTTTATCAAAATCTAACTAAGTTGGAAATTTCAAAAATTTTAACGATAATCCAACAAAGTGTCATTTGTAATTTGGACTATGATTCTTCCGAACTGCAAGACAATTTCAATATATAATAAATTTATAAAACTTAATATTCTCAAAAATTTTCTAAAATAATGTATCTCAATACATTATACAGTTTTCTCATATTTCTCATTAGATTTTCAATATCTCAATATTCACAAGTATAATCTCATTATAACTCAAATTCAATTCACATACTAAAATACTTACTTTGAATAGCTTCCATAATTCATAGGTTAATTACATGAGTTTATTTTGTACAAGATATACAAATAATTTACAATGTGCTAGGAATGAACAATATACATAACATGTATAAAATGAGCCCTATCTACAGTGAAGGTCTTTGTCAAGCCAAGGGACTAAAGCCCACAGTGAAGGTCTTCGCTAAACTTCATAGGCTTACTCAGTGGAAGTATGATGAATTCTGGTTCTTTCAAGCAAAGTCAAACTGTAGGCTCTTCACCGATCTCCCTTCCTCGCTAAAAAATTAGAAAGATTGGCACAGATCGGTGTGGGGCAACCTTGACTTGGCAAAAGTAGTAAGTGCTACGTTCTACTTTCCTGAGGACTGAACCAGAATGGGCTCTAAAAGTATCGATGACCTTCTCAGTCTCTCAATGAGTTTAAGTTTGGAAGAGATGGCGACCCAACACGTAGTCAGAGAGAAGGTTTATCTTATGAAGAAGGAGATGTCAAAGATGTCTCAAGACACGACGGTAGTGCAGAATCAACTCTCTGCCATAAATGCTCAGATCATCAAATTGGAATAATAGGCGAAGTCTTATGAAGAGAGGGCAACTCAGCTAACAAAGGACCTTGATGATGTTTGGGTTAAGTTCTTCAAGGAGATCTAAACGAAGGAGGAGGAGGCTCTGATGAAAGAAGCTGGGGCTTATGTGAAAGCCCATAGTGATCTCCTTGCCGAGCTTGTCAAGCGTTATCCCAATGAGGACTTCGCCTGGCTCGAGGAACTTGCTTCGGGTGGTGAGGCTGAGAGTGAGGAGGAATAAGAGAGAGAGGTGGGAGAGACTATTGAAAATGTACCTGAACAACAGGTTAGGGAAGACCCTCCTACTGAATGACTATGTATTTTTTTATCTTTTGAAATGAATCAAGTTCTTTTATGATCAACTCTTGATGAGATCGAAAAATATCAAACCAAGTTTGTGTGAGTATTGAATAGAATTAACCCTTAATCGTTTGAACATAGAGCCTAAGATCGGTTATCAAACATAAAACTTAAAACCCCTTAAAAAAATCAGAAAACCATTACACACGAACATGAGATCGGAAGATCTTTGTCACACCTTACCCCTCCGTAAGGCATAACATGATCCCGTAGAATACTTAATGAACTACCGAACTTCACCTATCGATAACTTATTAAGTACCCTACAAGGGATTTTAAAACAATTTTCTTACATTTTTGGAAGTGGTGAGCATTTTAGTGAGAATTAAAAACCATTTATTCAAAGCTTAAGGACTAGTAAAAAATTTTGTCCATTTAAATTTTGCTGCAAATTTTATAAAAATTTTGACAGAGTTCCCTCTGTATTTTGAGAAACCAGTTCTTCAAATACCTGTAAAAAGCACTTCCAAAAGTTTTCCACAACTCCCAATCTCCAATAAAACTCAAATCAACCCAATTCAAATCACTTCAAAGCAATTTCCACAATTTAATCAAATTTGGTCATCACAAAATTTTTAATACTTCATTAACAAGGCATAAAGCAAAAATTCATAATTACAAATATTAAATTTACAGGAACAAACCCAAAATAATATTATTACAATTTATTTACAACTGCTCAATTTACATTGATACTTATGACATTACAGTATTTACATCAAAATAACCACAAGGGTATAAAACAATACCCGTACAAAAGGGATCAAGAAGTTCTTGTCAATCCCGCAACTCACTCTGCTGCTTTCTCCTTGCTCTTATCTGTGACAGTAAATTAAACTATCGCTGAGTATAAACATACTCAGTGGTGCACAATAAAAATTTAAAATGCGATACATAAATCATTTATTGATGAAACATAATTTGAATACTTCACAATCACATTTTACAAATATCAAAGCTCATAACAACTCATTTTGTCAAATAATATATTAAACACAGTTTAGTCAAACAATTTCATAAACACTGTGTTGCCAAAGTCATACACAACTTAAGTCATGACACAAAATTTCCGATCAATGCCGCGTTGTACACCACGACAAAGCAATCTACAACCCCATTAATCGAAATCAATGAGGGAGGTGGCTAGCTAGCTAATGAGTACTCATTCGATCTACAACCTCAACTGGCAAGCCAGAGAGGGAGGAAAATAAACGATCTTAACCCCATAAATGGAGGAGGAATAATAAGTAACTGTCATGCTAAGTGTGAATCAAAAATCCACTTCAAACATTTCATTCAAATATTGCATACAAAAATCAAATCAATTTCCAAAGTTACAATTTGATCACAAGGTGGCAACACAAAAGTTCATAAATTCATAATGCGTGCTAAATCAATTTTTCAAGGGTAAAATGCTTAAATAGAGTTTATTGTGCACAAACCTGACTGGAGTCGCCTCTAGGCCTTGACTCAGTCTCTCCAAGCTTCCAAGTCTTTTTCAGCTGAAACACACAATTTCATAGTATTTCAGTACCATAACTTAACATAAGTCTAAAAATAAATTTAACTTCACTTTAACTAGCTCTATTGCGTTAAATTCGACGTTCTCGAAGTTTTTGTGTTTCAGGTTACTATTCACTATACTATTCAAGTCAAATTGTTGACTTTTTAAGGATTAATAGGTATGGGAACTCCAACTTCACCCACATACCACATTTTGGTCACCAAACTTATTGGTTTTGGTCATTTTTTCAAAGCTTAGGTCATTTAGGCAAAATTGCCAATTTTCAGTTTTGGTGCTCCGAAGTTGCACTGTTCCATTGGTCGATCTACTGTTGGAATTTCACAAAACTTCCTTCATAGAAAATGTTCCTTATTGTCTTAAGTGTATTCTCATTTTTGGATCACCTCAATCGGAGTTTTGTAGCTCAAGTTATGGCCAAAATAAGTTTACTGTTCACTTGCACTGTTCATACTGGTATCTTGGGTTCTGGCAGATTTTGATCCAACTTTGGTCAGTAATTTGGTCAAGTTAAGTTCATAATTTGGTCTCACTTTCTTCATATGAAATGTTCTACTATGTCTTATGTTTCCATCGGTTCAAGAACCACCTAAATCCGAGTTTTCTAGAGAGAGTTATAGCCATCCAAACATTACTGCTCAAATGAAAATTTGCAGAGTTGCAGGTTTGGTAACTCAACTTTGCTCAATAATTTGAATGGGTTAATGGCATAATTTGGGGTGATATTCTTCATGAAAGTTTTAGATCTATATCTTCTCTAATCCCTGGCCAAATTTCAGGTCAATTTGACCTGTCTAACTCGAGTTATGCCCAAATGAACAGTTACTATTCATTTGGTCAGTTTGGTGCAGTGGCAGCCTGCTCTCATTTCACTTTGGTCAGTTTTTGGCCATGGTTCCTTAATGAAAATTGTGCTACTTTATGTCTATTTTCATCCCCAATTGGTGGCATATCAATTGGACTTGTAAAATTTGAGTTTTGGTCCTTCAAAGTGGGTTTGGTCATGCTGCCAGCAGCATGACCATTTACCTCCGAATTTAACTTAGTTTCCTATCATTCCCACACAAGTTATTTGGTCATAATTGACCATTATTTCACTTCACAATAGGTCCAACATGCCATTTATGCATTTCTCCAAATTTTGGTTCACAAACCCTAACATTCAAACCCTAACTCATTCATTCAATCACAATTGGTGCATTTCCATCTTACCACCATACTAATGTAAGTTTACTAACATCTTTAATTCCCTTTAAACACATCAAACCAGACCAAATCATACTCCCACCAAGCTGGCCAAAAATTCAGTTTATTCCTTTTCACATATTTTTATTCCATTTTAAGGTTATTTACAAGCTCTTAATGCCATATAAACACTAATTAAGCAAGAAAAATTGAGGTTTGTATTACCAACCTTGAGCAGAATTTTCTTCCTCCTTTTCTTCAAATTTTCCTTCTTTCTTTCTTACCCAATCCTCTTCTCAAGTTGCCTAGATAAGCTTTAACTATGGTGGCTAATTTTTCTATGGTGAAATTTTATGATATACAAGCTCAAAATTGAGCTTTAATGGAGTTTGTGGAGATGGAGAGTTGAGAGAGGGAGTGAGGCGGCACCATATGAAAAAGAAGACCAAAATGAATTTTTTTAATCTCTTTTCTTAATTTATTTTAGTTGATGGAAGACCATAAAATCCCATTTAATAAATAACTTAATTAATTCTTTATGACATCATTCATGATGTCATCACCTTTGACTTTTCCATCTTTTTCTTTTTTTTTTCTATTTATTTTTTTCTATTAGTTTTTTAATTTAACTCTCGATTCCGAAATTTTCTTTTCTCCGTTTTATTTGTGATTAGGTCGAGTCACTTTCGGTCAAATGACCAAATTGCCCCTACTTGATTCATCCGGTTTGCAAATAATTCCATATTTCTTTCGGTTCCCTGACCTAATTATTTGACTGACTTAACAGTTCTTTTTCATGATTTTCTCTTTTCCACTATGTCCATAAGGGTCCTAAGGACTGCAGCGTCACTTTTTACGGTTCGAAATTTGAGTTTAAAATGACTTTGCAGTCGTTCCTGAGGAGGTCACTCATCGCTGTGACTCTCGGCTCGTTTAATCTCTTATGTTCTGTTTTTCTTATTTATAGTTAACTAATTAAACATTACTAATTATTTGTGTTTATGGCTTCTCAAGTTGTCTTAAGTGTGGCCCTAATCCCATTAATTGTCCGGACCGACACCGGTCACCGGAACAGTGAAATATACCAGGCTATGCAACGGGGGTGTTACAATCTTGTGATCGAATATCGATTAAAACTTTGAAGCATTTGAATAGTGATTTGTAAAACTGTAAAGATTTGAAAAATGACTTGAGATTGGGTTTTAGTGGAATTAGGATCGGGACAATTGTTTAGAGATCGGATAAGACATTAACTTGGTGAAGAAATGTTTGAACAATTCGAGCAAGGTACCTGATCACAAAGCTAATTGCAGTTTGGAATTTTGAAGTATTTGAAAACAACGAGATCGGAAAGCACAAAACGTAAGATCGGATGGTTCGAAGATCGAACATCGATATGAATAGGTCAAATAAAGACGAAAAGATTGGGAAAACACACTAACTTGAGCATAAACTTGGAATTTGTTATTTGTTTGGGAAATATCTTGGACTATTACTGGTTCAGAAAAAATGATCCATAGTTAGGTAATTAGTTAAGATCGAATAATAATAAGGTGGGAGATCCATTTAAGAAAGTATTACAACTTTAAGAGAATTGGATATTAATTACATAAGTTATGCATTTGAGGATAGACCAAAATATGGTGTCTACAATAGCGAATACGCATGAACTGATATGGATATAGATTTTTATTCCTTTTAATTAGGACTCTAATTCAAAAGGAATGGGCTAATTAAAACCTAGAGAATTCCGTTCATTAATGAGTACTCTCAGTTAATGAAGAAAGGTCTCATCATTGGCACAACTAGCTGTAAAACCTTTACCCACATTGTTTCATTTTTAATATATTTAATGTTTTTTTGCCATTATGATGTTTCATTTGATTGAATCGAACTGAAGGGGGGAACTTAATAACATTAACACATGGATTCCAAGAGGGACGCTCCATTGGGTCTAAATATAAAGTTCGAAGTTCCTGGAAGAATTCTCCTGCGAACTGAACATTGAAATATGTTTGATAAGTTTGTTGCAGGATTTGTAGAATTTTGTAAAAGATAAGCACAAGGATTTCAAGGAAAAGGACTCTCTCTCGATCTCCCCTATTTTATGCCGAATGAGCTTATAGAACGTATAACTAAGGGAATTCAAGGAAAGAACTCTCTCCAGGATTCTAATATTTTCTAAAGAACGAGTTTCATAAAGATGTAAGGTTGTGGGAGTTCAAGGAAAGAACTCTCTCCAAAACTCCCATGTTCGTAAAAGACAAGTTTTATAATGGAGGCATTAAAATTATGGGGGTTCAAGATAAAGATTGTCTCCCGAACTCTCATATTTATAAGGAATGATATAAAGAATTAAGATGGTATGAAATGGTAAATTGTGCGCGCTACTTCCCGATCTCTTTTCTTACTGTCTGGACTCTTTTCTCATCTTCCTGATTTTTTATCTCTCTTCTTACTGTCCAGACTCTTTTCTCGTCTCCTTGATTTCCCCTCTTATTAGTTACCCGAACTCTCCATGTTTACTCGAACATATATCTACTCGCCTTTATTATTTCCCCCCTCTTTAATCAAATCTGAACACTCCATATCATCACCCTCAAATTTGCCTTACTCCCATCCGCTCTCTTTACTTTTCTTCTGGAATCTCAGTAACATTTATATCATCCGAACTCTTATTCTTATGCTAACAAAAATAAAAATGACGTACGTGCTACTATAACATGCAGAAGGTAACATTTGTGAGATAAGTCAATTTAACACTAATATATTCTAAAAGTTAAATATGATTCAATGTCCTAAGAGTTCTTATGTAACAAATACAACCTAGTTGCATTCAATTAGAAGAGGGACTATTGAGACGTTTACCTGTAATGAGCTATTAAGGTGACGGGAGAGCCAATGTTAATGTTTCACGTTAAGATGGGGTAGCTAAGGCTAAGCCGAACAGGAGCACCTTTTGAGATAATGAAGGTGATGGGAACAAGATCTAGATGATGAACCAAAGCTAGACCACCGAACTTCTAAGCCAATCTCCTGAAGAATGGGATTGGAATATTGGGACTTTTAGAGGATTTTCTTTAGAAAACACATATCTAAAGCCCCTTTCGCACCAATAACTTTGTATTCCAGGAGATGGACAAAAAACAAAGATTGAAACTTGAGGCAGAAGATCAAAGTGCCAGGGGAAACTACAAGACCAAGATTTAAAGATCAAAAGCCCAGGAGTAATACCCAAAATCTCAAAACTCAGACCAAAAACCCCTTTTACAGTGAAGCTTTCATGTATTTATAGGGAATGGAGGTCTCCAAATGAATGACTGGGATTTCAGATGGCAAGATTGAAGGTTGTGGATCTAAAAGGACCAAATCTAAGGGTCAGGAATTAAAGAGATCAAGAATTGAAGGCTGAGATCTAAGTCAGGACTCTTTTGTCCCTTTTTCTTTAATCCAATGACTGAGGGTTTTGCCTTACAGAATAGATTCAAGAGCTAGGAATAAAAGGTGCTGAATCTATTATTCACTTTAATCCTACGGTCCAAAATCCATCCTTACAGGTGAAATCAAAGGTGTAGATTGGGGCGTACCAAAATGCATTAACTGCCTCAGCTCCGACATTTCGGACACTTGTTTTGAAATGAAGTGGATGGTGGAGATCATATCGTACCCAAAATGCTTTAACAAACTCAAATCTGACAGCGGAGAAAGCTGACTATGTAGATCGGGAGTCATGGTCTGAAGTAACTTCTGTTGATTTTCCAACCTCTCGATCTATCCAATCTGCCAATCTTTAACTATTCCTATCTCTATATCTTCCGCCTTTATGTTTGATCTCCTGTTACATTTCTGATCTCTTTACCTATTATCTTTATCTGGTCTCCGTTGATATGCTTCGAAAATCAGGAAGGCATTAAATTCTTCACTTCCCAATGTGTCGGTTAAGGTTTCAGGAGTATTGAATACTGAGGCCTATATACACCATGGAAAGTCATTTTCACCTTCACACTTTTCCTCTCCGGTTTATTCCGGCATGTTCTTCCCCATGCCTTGCCTTCCCGACACCAATTTCCAGCATGGCAGCTGTTTTGATCTTTTTCTGATAACTTTCTTCACCTATCACTTGAAAATGGGCGACGCTGATGATCAGAGAATTATGAGAATGTCATCTAATTATGGTGAGGGAACTAGAATAAATGGGCGATCAGGGTCCAAAATGACTACCGTGCTGATCTCTGATCAGGTTTCTGATTTGAGCCACAGACCGATCTCGAGCAAGGGGACTACTAATTTCAATCTTTATATCAGTGAAGTTCATTTGGCTCCAAACCATCTCAGGGGTCCCGATTATAGCTCGGTTCTGATCGATGACATCGATGATGACACCGAGCTTGCCATAATCTTTACCATAGTTGACGAGAGCTACCCTCCTGATCTCCACATATCTCTTGAATGGCATCTCGAGATCGAGAGGTGTCGAACTGTGGACACAAGGGTAGAGCGTAGGGTAGAGTAGGTAGGAATATCTATAATTAATGATTGGGCTTGAGAAATCGCCCAAATAATGTAATCTGATCTTTTGGAAATGAAATGGACTTTTATTTAAGCTTAATTCCATTTTATTTTTTTATTCTGTTTTTATTTTATTCATTATGTTTGCATTTCATTAATTGTCTTTTCGATCTCTCTTAGCTAATACCTTCTTCAACCAATCCGATCTCCTTATAACCTTATCCGATCTGATCTTTAGTTATACCTTTATTCAATTGATCTTTTCCATTCAGACCCTATTACTATCCTATTTCTAGTCAATCCTCACAACCGACCTCACTTATCTGATCTCTTTCCCCTCTGGAATCTTCTCTCAATGTAAAAGTGGGATACAACTGGATTTCCCGCTTATCAATGCGTCATCTAGGGCTTCGTGAACATTTAATGCTCGGACGAGTATAAATAGGAGGGGGGTTTGAGTCATTCGCACATTTTGCTCTCTCTATTTCTTCAAGCCTTTCGATGATCTCTGTAACACCCCTAAGTTCGGTAGTGCGTTCTGCTGTTCCGATGACCAGTGCTATCCGGACAGCTAGGATGCCTAGAACTACACTTCGATATGAGTAAGGAGACATAAAATAATGAAATACAAGAAAAGAAAATACAAGAAAAACAAAGAAAAAATAATAGCAAAGAAATGTAACCAAGTTAAGCGAGCCGGGAACCCTAGCGATGGGTGACCGCACCGGGAAGTCACGGCGTGGTCCGTTGACTAATACGGGCTGAGGAACCCTGGAAAATATTTTTAGGACTCCAATAAATATTTATTGAAGTATAAATATCATTAGAAATATCAAGGAGAAATTAAATAATTAGTACAAAGAAAAGTGAGAAATCGAAAAACAGACAAAACCCGGTGTTACCGAAAAATCGGGAATGCAACCCGAACAGGGGCATTATGGTCATTTGATATCCCGAATTGTCTTTTGACCTAAATGTCCATTAAAAATAAATAATATTACACTTGGAAAATATAATGAAAATTAAAAGAGTGGTACCTAATATGATTAATGAAAGTGTGATGGCCAAATTGCAAAATTTTGAAACTTTAAATAAATAATTATATTAAGTTAGTTAGTGCTCCACTAAAACTTCATTTGGCCACTTAAAAACTGAAGTGGGACAGCTGTAGAACCCTTACCTTCTTCTTCCTCATTTCATTTTCTTCTTGGCCGCATCCTTCCTTCCATGGAAAACTCCATGGCCGTCCACCATCAAGCTCAAGTCTACCTATGATCCAAGCCATTTTCCACTAGCTTCCTTCACATAAATTGTTCTACACCACTTGGATAGTTGATAGGCAGCAAGAAATGGAAGTTTAGTGAAGGTTTAACAAGTCCCAACCAAAGGTAAGTTTGTATCTTTGAACATTACTTTGTTAAACTTTGTATACTTGTTATGGGTGTTTGATTTGTGAAGAAAATTTTAAGTTTTGAGGAGTTCTTGATATATCCATTTTTGGGCAGCCATGGAGTTGTATATTTGATGATTTATATTACATATGTTTGATGGGAATTCATGTTGAATAGGGTGAATTGATGTCCTAGTAGTTAATTCCACATGTAAATGGTGAATATGCACTTGGAATGGAAATTGATGAATTATGGACACTTTGGCATGGTGAAGCTTTTCGGCAGCCTTGGAATTCTTTGATAAATGTATGTGTTCATGAAGATATGGGCAGAATTGTGGCATTGAGGATTGATGGATATGTATATAAATTGGTTGTGTAAAGTGTATGAAATAATGAGAAATGTTTATGTGTATATGTGATTGTAATTGGACTTTGTGAATTGGAATTTTATTTGGTGTGTTAAGGATGTTTGTAATCTGCCCAAAGTAACTTTAAAGTGAAGAGGTATGTGGTTTTGGTAATGTACCAAAACAGAATTGGTAAGGGAAGTGGACATATAGCAATTAAATGTGTAATGGATACATGTATAAGCAAGGTAATTAAGGGCAGTGTGCATTTTAGTCAATAACTCTAAATGTGTAACTCCAATTGGTATGAGACCAATTGGAGGTGAAACTAGGCACAAAATGTGCCAACTTTCATTAAGAAAGCATACCAAAATTCTGCTTGAAAAGTGACATGAAAAATGACCAATTCGGATTGAGTGTAAGTGAAACCTGAAAACTGACCAATTGGGCAGTAGTTAGTGTTTAGGCCATAACTCACTCAAAACAGGTCCAATTGACCTGAAATTTTGACCAAGAATAGTTAAGACCCATACCTACAAGTCTTATGAAGACACCAAAGCCCAGAAATGACCATAAGCAAGTCAAACAGCTTGCACAAGTTCGGGTCCAAAAACTGGCCGAACCAAAGTTGACCAAATTGACCTAAAATTGACCTAATTTGATGCCATTTGACCAGCAATAGTATAATGACCATAACTTGGTCTACTTAACTCGGAATGACCTAAAATTTTGCCCCGCGTTCCATAAGACATAGATCTACAAGTTTGTAGTTTTGATCGAAACTCGAAAACCGAGGGAACTAGGTCGTCCGGCTAGGTCAAACTAGTATCCCGGAATCCAGCAAGTTGCATTAAAATGCACTAAACAAGGAAACGAGTTTGGTAAAACGTACCAACCCTAAAATACTATCGAATATGACATATTAATAACGTTAAGCCATAATTTACCTAGAACACATCGAGGGTCAATATATGGGTTGATTAAGCAAATAAAGGTATTCAGTGAATTGTTTATCGAACATTATCGTTAGAGACAGTTTAATTTAGTACTGAAACACTTCAAATTGTGTTTCTCAGTTAGCAAAGACTCAGGGAGGGGAAGCAAACATTGAGTCAGAGCCAAGAGACAATTATCAGAGGTTTGTGCACAATAAGTATTTCTTTTGAATTTTTCAATTGAAATAAATTATGATTATTTATATGTTATTGTTTTAAATTGTGTTTGTGCACAATAATTTTTATATTTACTGCTTTTACTAGCAAATTTATTTGGAGAAATGAGTTATGAATAATTTTTTATTGCTTTGGTTTTGGGAATATTATTTGGAAATTATTGTGTTGCCAACTTTGCAAATGGAAATTTTGAGATAAAATGTGATTTATGGTTTGTATGAAATATTGTGATTTGAAATTGTTTTGATTCACACTTGGCATGACACTGTTACTATGTTCCTCCTCCATTTATGGGGTGAGTGTGATATATTCCTCCCTTTTTGACTTAACAGTCTGGGGTGAGTGTGATTATATTTCTCCCTCTTTGACTTGCCAGTCTGAGGTGAGTGTGGATGAGTACTCATTATTCAGCTAGCTTCCTCCCTCATTGATTTTGATTATTGGGGTGAGTGTGTCTTGTCGTGGTGTACAACACGGCATGTACGAAAAAAAAAATTGTGTCATGACTTAAATTGTGATATTGATTGGCAACACTGTATTCTTCAGTTATTTGATCAAATTGTGTTATTGATTGGCAAAACTATATTGTTCAGTTATTTGGTCAAATTGTGTTATTGATTGGCAAAACTGTGTTACTCAGTTATTTGATCAAATTTGTGTTATATGAATTTTGTAAATTGTGAAATGGAATTGTGAATCATTTGATTTGTGAACTGCCAATAAAAGATTGCATTTCAAATTGTTATTGTGCACCACTGAGTAAATTTTACTCAGCGATAGCTTTTCATTGCTATCGCAGGTAGACAGACTGACAGGGCAGCAGACTAGGCTGCTAGTACTACATTGAGAGATCATCGGGTATATTGAGTATACTACATTTTGCATTTTATACTGTAATGTATGTTCACTGTATGTATATTTTGTCCTTGGTTTTGAGCAGTTGTAAATTCAAATTGTACCTTGAAGTTGTAAAATAATTATGAGTTATTTGGCTTGTAAAAATTGTATTATATTTCTATATCTCAGTCTTTGAAAAATCACTGTGGATTTGAGTTGAGAAATATGTTGTATTGAGAAATATGTTGGAGTTGAGATTTGGAAATATATTGAAGTGTTTTCTGAGTTTTCAAGAACTGTTTTATCCAAAATACAGATGGCACTCTGCCAAAATTTTTACAGAAATTCCAAATAATTTAAATGTGTTAGTTCTATCACTTCAGTTCAAAAAGGTTTTTAACACCTGTAAATAGTGCTCACCACTGTAAAAGAAGTGAGAAAAGTTTTTAAAATCCCTTGTAGTGTATTTAATGGGTTATCAGTAGACGGAGTTGGTAATTCATTAGGTATACTACGGGATCATGTTATGCCTTACAGAGGGGTAGGGTGTGACAATCTCTCTCAATTTCCTCAACTTTTTTGGCATCGATTTACAATCTGGTAAGGGTTTGCTCTTTTTCCAGTCAAATTTAACTTCATTTCTTGAAAATGAGTGGCATCTACGGTCAGAGAGTTGCAAGCCCACCCTCCGTTCACATTTCGTGGACCTCCGAAGAAGGTGATGAGGCCGGACTAGGTGGGCAATCCAAACCTAGTACAGCTATTATTCCAATCACTAATCAGCCTGCTGGGCCAAAGCAAAAACAGGCTCCGGTTATGAGTTAATTAGCCTACTTATGGACGAACTCTCATTAGTCCTCGAGTTAGCCGATCTCGAGTTAATTAGCCAAGAATTTAATCTCCTAGCTGACTTTTTCGAGCTCATTAGATGTCATGAGATTTTTGGGCTGACCACTTCTTTGACGAAATAGACCTGATTATAGTGTACGAAGAACAACTGAAGGCCGAACTATGGTTCCCCCTAGAGTAATTTTATAAAGACATTTTGAAGTATCACCAAGTCAACATAGCTCAAGTGCATCCGAACTCTTGGTGAACTCTGGTGGTCTTCAGAGGTTTTTGCCGAGCTAAGGGACTTGAGCCCATAGTGTAGGTCTTCACCAAATTACATAGGCTTGCTCGATGAAAGGATGATGAAATCTAGTTTTTTCAAGCGAAGCTGAACTACGGGCTCTTCACCGATCTCCCTTCCTTGCTAAAAAATTGGAAAGATCAGTTCTTTATCCTCATGAGTAAAGATTCCAATGGTTTTGCGGGCATTCCACATAGTTGGAATTACTTGGTGCCAAAGCCGGAAAAGAAGATCACTTTGAATGAAGTTGAGGATGCCATGGTGAAGGAACTGAAAAACCAGGCGATCACTCACAGAAACTCGTGTTCAGATGTGATCATGGCTGAATTGAGATGGTGGATAATGAGTGTAATCGCCCACAAGAACATCAAACCGCAACTCTCTGATCTCAGCCTAGGGATCGGTAAAACTTAAATCTGAAGTCTTTTAGTCCCAGTGAACTCACTAACTTATTTTCTGTACAGGTATGGTGGGAAGTGCGACTGCAAAGGAAAGTCATAAATGGAAGAGGGAGCTCGCCCGAAAGGTGTTAGAGATGAAGGAAGCTGCTACCGCTACCGTGACATAAAGACTGGTTCTAGTGGAAATGCTAAGCTCTCCGGTCCGAACTTAAGAACATCCAACCTCAGAGGTAGAGATCTTCACTCCGGAGCCTCCCATTCAACCCACTGAACCTCCTCCCCAACCTCCGATCTCTTTGGGTGCAGATGGCGGATCTTCGGGATCAGCGATCCCAGTCGGCGATCGCTCTCCCGCGGTGCTCAAGTTATACTTCAATCACTAAAGAGGAACTGCTCTGTACGGGGCAATACCGTTCTAGCCAAAGTCTTAGGCGCTTCGATTTACCTCCCCGAAGATCAAACTCGGATTGGTCCGAAAAACATGGAAGATCTTCTAACCCAAATGATTAACTTGGGCTTAGAAGCGATTACAAACCAACAAATGCTCAGAAAGAAGGCCCATCTCTTAAGAAGGGAGATCATCGAGGCGATCTAGGATGCAACGGCTGTATAGGCCCAACTTTCAGCTATTAATGAGCGAATCATTGACCTGGAGGGGCAAGTGAGATCTTATGAAGGGAGAACGATTCAGCTAGAGAAGGAACTTGAAGATGCCCAAGCCTGTTGAGCCACTGATCTTGCTCGATTCTCCTAAGAAATAAAGGCAAAGGAGGATGAAGTTCTAGTGAAGGAAGTTGGTGCTTATGTGAACTCCCACAGCAATCTCCTTGCCGAGTTGGTCAAATGCTACCCTGAAGAAGACTTTACTTGGTTGGAAAAGCTCACCCCGGGTGTTGAGGCTGAGAGTGAGGATGAACAAGAGAGGGAGGAGAGTGTAAATGATGAAAATGTAGCTGAAGATTGGCCTGGGGAAGACCCTCCCGCTGAATGACTTTGTAATCATATCTTTTAAAATGAATAATCCCTTTTGTGATCAATTTTCTTGATGAGATCGGGAAAATATCAAACCATGTATAAGTACTGAATAGATAAGAAAGAATTAACTGCCAATCAATTGAATAAAGTTGAACGTAGAACTAGATGATCTAGAGATTGATTAAAATATAAGACCACACCTTAAAGAAATCGGAAAAAAACCATTGCGCATGAAAATGAGATCAGATAGCCCTAAAACTGAATATTGATTGAAACTTGAAACATTTGAAGAGTGATTTGTAAAATTAGAAAGGTAACTTGAGATCAGATCATAATTGAAGTACTTTAGGTTAGAATAATTATTAGAGATCAGATTAACTTTTTTAATGGTGTTTGAACAATTTAGGGCAAATAACTGATTACTAAACTAATCGCAATTTAGAATTTTAAGGTATTTGAACACAGTAAGATAAAAAAAACAACAGAATGCAAGATCGGATGATCCGAAGATTAGACATCGATCAGAGTAGGCTGAATAAAAAGTGAAGAGACCAACATAACTTAAAGGTGTATGAAAACAGAGTTTTGAAAACTTAAACATACAATAAAAAGATCGGAGAATAATCTAACTGTGCGTAAGGTCAAATTACTCTGAAGTCACATTTATTTGGGAAATGATTCGAGCCATTACTGAATTCAAATAAGTGACTCGTGATTGAGTCGTAATTTAGGTAACTTATTGAGATCGGATGATGTTAAGATGAAAAATTCATTCACTGAAATTAAAATTGCATCATAATAAGTTGTTTATTTAAAGATCGACCAAAATATGGTGTCCACACTTTCATCCCTTCACTCACACCCATATATTAAACCAATCCAAAAACCCATAAAATCTTTAGTTAAACAACCACTTTCAACCAAAATTCTAACTTAAAACCCATTATTTTCACCTCGTAAGAGGTTTTAATTTTTTCTTTTATTTCAAATGGGTAAGTTTTTCTCTCCTTTCTTTTTATTTATTAAAGTTTAATTTGATGTTCCATTTTCCTTATTATGATTTATATGGCATAAAGATATAAGAGAGATAAGTTTTACATTAGATTAAAGAATAGTGTTTTATTTTGAAATAATAGATTTCCTTGGGTTAGTAAATAGGTGATTCTAGCTACTAGATAAGTTTTCTTTAAGAGATGAGTATTAAAAGATTGTGATTCCATAATATGAGAATTTGATTTAAGTCCTCTAAGTTAAATGTTTGGTTAAAAAATTAAAGTACCATGAGGTTAATTTTGGAGCTATTAATGAATATTGATTATATTTATGATAGCAAAAAACAAAAAATTCTATTTTAATTTTTGGACGAAATTTGAGTATAAAAGGTTAAGGAGGAAGAATGATATTTTGATTGAAGAAGGAGAAATAAATGGAGAAAAAGTGGAATATATTATACTATTTGTGTAGATTTTGGAGAGGCATTTTAAAGTTATTTGTGATGTGTTGTGGCTAGTTGAGTTGTAAATTGAGTTGTTACAGTCTTTTTTTCACTAGCTTGTTTAATATTAAAGTTCAAGGTCTAAATAGCACAGTATGCTTTATGCTCTAGCTCTACGGGTAGATGACAAGACTTGCCATATACTAACCTAAAAGGAGTAGTGCCTATGGGAGTCTTATAAGCAGTTTTGTATGCCTACAAAGCATCATCTAGCTTGATGGACCAATCTTTCATAGAGCTATTTACTATTTTTCCCAAAATGTGTTTGAGCTCCCTATTATAAATTTTAACTTGGCCAGAAGTTTGAGGATGATATGGAGTAGCAATCTTATGCACTACACCATGTTTCTTCATTAAACTTTCAAATTGCCTATTATAAAAGTGAGTGCCACCATCACTAATAGCTACGCTTGAAGCTCCAAATCTGTTTAGAATAAACTTTTTTAGGAATTTGATTACCACCTTAGCATCATTAGTAGGAGTTGCAATGGCTTTTACCCATTTTGATACATTGTCAACTCCCACTAGAATGTATCTGTTGCCATAAGATGGTGGAAATTGGCCCATAAAATCTATCCCCCCATACATCAAATAACTCAATCTCTAAGATGCCATGCAGGGGCATTTCATCTCTCTTCGACAGATTTCTGCTCCTTTGGCATTTATCACATTTTGATACAAATTCTTTAACATCCTTGAAAAGATTTGGCCAAAAAAAACCAACTTGTAAAATTTTACCACCAGTTTTGGAAACTCCTAGGTGTCCTCCATAATCTGATGCATGACATTCCCAATTTCTTCCTCAGGAATACATCTTCTGATTAATAAATCCCCACATCTACGAAACAGTAAGGGCTCATCCCAAGTGTAAAATTTTGCTTCATGTAGAAACCTCTTCTTTTGTTGCCATTTCATTTTTGGAGGTAGCATTCCACAAGATAGATAATTCACCAAATCTGCATACCATGGCAATTTAGCAATAAAAGAGAAAAGTGGCTCATCTAAGAAAAACTCATCAATAGGAATTGCATCTATTTCCTTATTATCCACTTTTAACCTGCTTAGACTGTTTGTAACTATATTTTCAGCTCCCTTCTTATCTCTAATTTCCAAATCAAACTCTTGTAGCAGCAAAATCCACCTAATGAGCCTAGGTTTAGGCTCCTTCTTATGGAGCAAATACCTAATGGCTGCATGATCTAAAAATACAACCAGCTTTTAATCAATGATGTAAGGTCTGAACTTTTCCAATGCAAAAACAACTGCTAGGAGTTCCTTTTTAGTAATTGCATAATTGATCTGAGCCTCATCCAGTGTTCTACTAGCATAGTAAATAGCATAAGCATTCTCATCGTTTCTCTGGCTAAGAATTGCTCCAATTGCATAATCACTAACGTCACACATAATTTCAAAAGGAAGACTTCAATTAGGTGGTTGCATAATTGGTGCAGTAATAAGAGATTCCTTTAACCTGCAAAAGGCATCCAAACACTCTTAGTCTACTACAAATGGTGTATCTTGACTTAGTAAGTTAGACAAAGGTTTAGTTATTTTAAAAAAATCTTTAATAAAGCACCTATAGAACCCAATATGTCCTAAAAAACTTCAAACTCTCTTGACATTAGTTAGAGAGGGCATCTTTTCTATGACTTTATCCTTTACTTTATCAACCTCTATTCCCCTGCTAGACACCAAATGTCCAAGCACTATCCCTTCTTGAACCATGAAATGTCACTTTTCCTAGTTCAAAACCAAGTCAGTGTCTGCACAACGCTGCAAAACTGTAGAAAGATTAACCAAGCAATCATCAAATGATGATCCATAAACAAAAAAGTTATCCATAAAACCCTCCATTGTATCTTCAATGAGATCTGAGAATATTGCCATCATGCACCTTTAAAAAGTCGCTAGTGCATTACATAGCCCAAATGGCATTCTTCTATATGCAAAGGTTCCATATGGGCAAGTAAAAATGGTTTTCTCTTGATCTTTTAGATGGATAGGGATTTGAAAAAATCCCAAATATCCATTTAAATAGCAAAAATGAGAATGCCTAGCTAGTCTTTCTAACATTTGATCAATGAAGGGAAGTGGAAAATGATCTTTTCTAGTGGCATTATTCAATTTTCTATAATCTATGTACATTTGCTAACCAGACACTGATCTGGTGGGAATTAATTCATTATTTTCACTTTTAGCCACTATTATTCTACCTTTTTTAGGGACCACATGCACTGGACTCACCCATGTAATATCTGAGATAGGATATATTATTCCTGCATCAAGCAACTTTAGAATTTCCTTTTTAACCACTTCTTTCATATTTGGTTCAACCTCCTCTAATGTTCAATAGATGGTTTGCAATTTTCCCCAAGATAATTCTATGCATGCAAAAATTTGGACTTATTCCCTTAATGTCATCTATTATGTATCCCAAAACCTTCCTATATTGCCTCAATACTCTTAATAACTTATCAACCTCTAAAGTGCTCAACTTGCATTAACAATTACTAGATAAGCTTCATTGTGGCTAAGAAATTCATACCTGAGTTGAGAAGGAAGTTGCTTAAGTTTTAACTTAGATGCATCTTTTTGCTTGAATGATGGTTGCTTAAATCTAATTTTTTCCTCTTATGTAAGTTGAAAAATTAATGCTGAGATAAATGGTGGTCTGCTCTCCAAGCATTGAGTGAATGCAGCCACACTATGATTATCATGATCTATGCTTCCTCCATGAACTAAGCAATTTTTAAGTGGATCTTTCGGATATCTCTTTCTGAAATGCTCCTCAACAAGCTCATCAATGATATCAATTCTCAAATAAGAATTGGTTTTAAAATGATGTTTCTTCATGGTGTTATTAATATTGAAAGCCAATTGATCTTCACCAACTCTAAGAGTCAATTTTTTACCTTTGACATCAATTTATGCTCCTACTGTAGCTAGAAAAAGCCTCCCAAGAATAATTGAAATATTAGCATCGTCTTCCATGTCCAGAATGACAAAATCAAGTGGTATGTAGAACTTTCCAACCTTTAAAGGCATATTCTCTAAAATCCCTTTTGGATACTTAATTGATCTGTCTTGAAGAGAAATGTGAGTTGGCTTAAGATCTCCCATATTGAGCTTTTCATATATGGAGAGGGGCATAAGGTTGATACTAGCCCCTAAATCACATAAAACTTTTGTAAAACATGATTCTCTAATATGGCATGGAATTGAAAAACTCCTTGTATCCTTCAACTTTGGAGGGAGCTTCCTTTGAAGAATGGCACTGCACTTTTCTTTTAAGGCTACAGTCTCATGGTCTTCAAGTCTCCTCTTATTTGAAAGTATTTCTTTCAAGAATTTTGCATAAGAGGGCATTTGTGAAAGAGCATCAATAAAAGGCACATTTATGTATAGTTTCTTTAAGACCTCCAAAAACTTTTCAAATTGCTTATCAAGTTTGGCTTTTTGAAATCTTTATGGAAAAGGAAGTTGTGGCTTGTAAAGCTCAGGAAGGTATATACTTCTCTTCTTTCTCTTCAACTTCCTCTTTACTCTTTTTTGAACTCTCTTCTTTTTCATTCTCTAGTTTTTCACTTTCATCAACTTCTTTATCATTTTCTTTCTTCTCACTTTTTTCACTCTTTTCATTATTTACCACCTTCCCACTTCTTAATATGATAGCTTGACAATGTTCTCTCGGGTTTTCCAACTGACTTGGAAGCTTTCCCATAAACTTGGTACCTAAAGAGGATGCTTACTATGCAATTTGGTTCTCTAACATTCAATTATGTGTCTGCAGCTGTTCTAACCTTGCTTTCATTCTCTCATCTCTTCATCATGCTTAGTATTATTGGCAAGAATTTGTTGCAATAGTACTTCTGTGGTAGAACCTTGCTCTTACTGTCTTGGTAGAGGTGTAGGATGTGTATTCCTTTGCTGAAATCCATGCAATTAGTACCTATTCTGCTGATATGGATTTCCTTGTTGTCATGGTTGAAAATTTTGATTTGGTCCTTGGTTTTATTGATTTCCCCATGAAAAATTGGGATGATTCCTCCAAGCTGGATTATATGTTTGAGAATAGGGGTTGCACATTTGCTTGTTTCCATAACTACCAACATATGCAGCATGCTCTCCATAATCTTCTCCACAGCTCATTGTCCCTTCTGTATAAGCAACTTGTTAAGAATTTCTAGAAGATGATGATGAACTGACTAGCATACTTAGATCTTCCATCTTCTTTGCTAAGACATTTGTAAGTGCATCCGATTTGGCATTGATCATATTAAATGGATTAAGATCATACATTCCAATAGCTTGTCTCTTTTGTGTTGGAGCTGGCCCTCTTGGACTACTCTAAAGATGAGTGTTCTTTGCAATTTTCTCCAAAAGTTCATAAGCTTCATCTTCCTGCTTCATAATGAACTCTCCACCTATTTGAACATAAATAATCCCTCTGATAGCAGAAGTAACATTTGTGTAAAAATTCTGATTTATCATCTATTTGGGAATGGCATTATGTGGACATTGTCTCTCTAACTCCTTCCATCGCATCCATGACTCATAGAAAGTCTCATCTTCTCTTGGTCTAAAAGCTATCATTTGATTCCTTAATTCTTGTGTTTTTTCAGGTGGAAAGTATTGTGTAAGAAATGCATCAGTGAGTTACTCCCAATTTGTAATTGAATTGTGCGATAGAGAATCAAGCCAATCCAATGCTTTATCTTTCAAAGAGAATGGAAATAACTTCAACCTTGCTGTATCATCTGATACTCCAGGTTGCTTTTGCATATCGCAAATCATAACAAACTTTTTAAGCTGAATTTGAGGATTTTCTTAAGGATGACCTCCAAATTGAGAATTTTGAATGATTTATAGCACTCTGAAATCCATCTTGTAGCTGTTTGCATCTATCCTTGGTCTTGCAATGCTTTCTCTCAAATCATTAAAGTGAGGGAATGCATGATCCATCATACTTCCCCAACGCACATTAGCATTGACAACTTCTTCTCCTTGAGTGTCATTTTCATTATTTTGATTATTTCCAGCACTATCACCACTAATTCTAACTCTTTCTTTAGCCATTTCTGGTTAAATTTCAGCTGCTCTCAAAGCTTCTTTTATTCTTCTAGTCTCTTTCTTATTGGCTCTATAAAACTTCTCAATTTCAGGATTGTATAAGAGAGATGTGTCACTTGTGTTTTTTGCTCTTCTCATAAAAGATCAAAAAGTACCTAAAAAGAATAAACAAACACAAAGTGAAAAGATAATATAAAAATAAAAATCTAGAATAACTAAAACAACTAAAAATTCAATCTTAAACAAATAACTCCTCGGCAATGAAGCTAAAAACTTCATGTTGCCCAACTGCAAGTGCACGGGTCGCACAAGTAGTATAGATAAGATATCATTCTCTCGAAGAGTTATGTTAATGATTGAATTTTCGATATAAAATTATCTAATTCTAGCTAAATTTAAACTAAAAAGTAGTTAAAGGAGGAGTTTAGGAATTAAAGGGTATAATTGCAAATTCAACAAAGAAATAACCTAAATGGGGTATTTAGCTATGATTATAGGCAATAGATTCAACAAAATAAAATGAGGCAAGAATTAAAATATTAATGAACTATTAATCAATCAAAATCAACTAACAATCAACAATAATAATAATGTGATTCCAGAGTTTAAGGGTTCTTATTCAAGCTATTTTGGGAATATAAATTGATTATCCAAACACATGGAAATTATTGATTTCAAGGAGATTAATTTTTAAATTCTTTGAACACTCTTTTGAGTGAGACAAAGAGTGTCTTAATTAAATCAATCATACTTTCGTGGAGTTGATGTAACACCCCTTACCAGACTACAGTATAGCCGAGCGAGGTGTGCTACATTTGGTGCTGGAGCACCCTAATTTATCTTATTTTATTTCTTTAATAATTTTGTTCTCGTTATATTTAATATCGATTATTTTTCGATGGAGAAACTAACGGAGTTTCCCCTATTTTATTATCGTTTGACGTGTTTTACTATTCACCTGTTTGAAAATTTCAATAATATTTTAAAATAAAAATCTCATCAATTATTCTCATAACCATCTCATAATTCACATCTCATTCATATATCTCAATTTCATATTTATTTCCATACATTTCCATTCATGTACAATTTATATATATAAGTTCTCAAGTTTCATTAATTTATATGATTTACACACTGATTACATAAATTCATAATTTACATGATCTACAAATTAATTACAGTTCCTTAATCTATATTTCAACATACAATTCATAGTTTACATTACAGATAATAACTAATTATAATGTACAAAATACATAATATGATCTATATGGACCCTATCTACATGCATTGCTGAGGAGGTGACAACCTTGCACACTTCTGACACTTTCGCAGATCTGGACTCCAAAATCTCTGTTTAGTATTCGCTGGGCTTTAACTTCAGTACCTGCGCGAGGAAACAAATTCATCGCGCTAAGCATTGCTGCTTAGTGGTGCAATAATATAACAAGAAATTATGTATACAAATAAAAAAAAATTGGAGCATATTTTCTATATTCAAGAATTTTACTGGGTTCATATGAAATTTGCTATACATTACATTTTTCGTCATTTATGTTGCTCTCTAGAATCTCTTTTGTCATAAGTTTACAATAATCATTTATATAATGTACAAATAAATCTAAATATTTAGTTTATGTTTATTTTATTATGGAGGATGCATTTCTAATAATTACTTACGTTATGCTTATTTTGCTAGTCTTTCATTTACTCTCTTAATATTTTCTATGTGTTGTGGATAGTTTCGTAATAATTAAATTCTTAATACTAGTTTAATACATTTCGGATTTTTCTCACTGATTTATTTATTTTATTTTATTTCTAATATTTTTAATTGCTAATATTCTTAACTTATTTCAATAAATTTTTTTCTCTGCCCAGGTAACCTACGACAGACTGACTAAACTGGATAACGGGCCGTTAGTACTGGACACCACGGTGCCTCGGGCAGTCATACCATGGGATGCAGAACGTCAACTACGTATGCAGTCAGTATGGCTAAAAAGCCATGATAACACATAATCTGGCATGAAGTCATGAGTTCGGACATAAAGCCATGAATGCGGGCATAAAGCCATGAATACAGGCATAAAGCCTTTCGCAGTACTGCTAAAACAATACCCTATTGGCATGCCTATCGATCCAATCTGACACACGTGTCTAGGCATTACATGGGCACATAATACCATTAAGAGTTTATATGTTCCATTATTTTATTATATTTTTCGTTTATATTTTTATAGCATTCTAATTTTGTTTATAATGGAAACATAATTTCCAAATTCACATTTCTAGGTAATTTATGCATTCATCGTAATATTCATACTAATTACAATTCACATTCATTTAATCTCATGTACCATTTACATTCAAGACATCTTTCCTTTCTCTCTTGATGGGAAGCTAAATCCCAAATGAAACTTTCATCACATTTATTCATTCAACAATCTATTCATGTAAGGTACATTTCATACTTCAAGTTGTATTGCTAATATATTATGAACTCCATTGGTGTTGGGAGTATAAGTCTCAACAATCCATCTAGATTAATTTCATTTTATATTCAAGTGGTATCACTCATGTTTTATTAGACCTACTAGTAATGGGAATACAAATCTTAATTATATATTCACATAACTTAAATGTTCATTGAGTTATTTAGGTAAATTACTATTTCTATTCCAAGTAATCCATGAACATTTCATGGATTCCAAATTTCATACCTTAATTTCCTCTACCAATTTAGTTCTTACACTTTGTGTCTTTGTACTACTATTCACATTACTATTTACTCAAATTGTTGACTTTTTAATACATATTAAATTTATTGAACCTAAGTTCACCAAGATACCACATTTTGCATTTTATTTTTGTTAGTATTGATTTCCAATACCATTCCAAAGCTTATCTTATGTTATTCAAAATTTTCAGATTTCATACCCTAGGTTTACTATTCTATTTGTCATTTGTACAGTAGGAATTTGACAAAATTGTCTTCATGAAAGTTGTTCCTTATTGTGTCTAGTTACTTTTCTTTTTTTTGAATCACTCCATTTGGAGTCTTTTAGCTCAAGTTATGGTCATTTTACCATAACTGGCCGAATTGACCTGTACCCAGAATTTCTAGGCAATTTGGTTCTGCCAGATTTGGTGACCTTATGTTCAGAATTCGGTTTTGTGTTCCTCACGAAAGTTGTAGGGCTATGTCTCAGCTTTCTTCTGGTAAAATTTCAGATCAATTGAACTTTTCTACACTGAGTTATGACCATTTGAACAAACACTGTTTATTTAGTCATTTTCCAGGGACAGAATGTTGGTCACCCAGATTAGGATAATTTTTAGGTCAACTTCATTTGGTTTTCTGGGTAGGGTTTCTTCACCAAAGTTGTGCCATTATGTGTCTAGTTTCATGTGCAATCAGCCTTGCACCAATTAAACCTATACAACTCCAGTTATAGCTGCCCAAACCTACTAGACTCACAATCAGTCCTACAGGTCACTAAGGGCAGCATGCCTAAGCTCAACTCTAACATCCTTACTCACTTCAATTCCTCCTCACACACATTCAAATGGTCACTAATTGACCATTAAAATGTTAATACACCATTACATAAGCAAAACTCTAATTTTTCACAAACCCTAATTTCCAAAGTGTCCATTTCATGCTATCCATGCCATCTAACACATCCAATCACAAATACCTACTAAGCAACTCCAATAAACATATTTTATTTCATTTAAATTCATCAATTCCCATAAGTACACATGCTAACCAAAATCTTCCATCAAACATGAATGATTTCTCAATTTTTTTCTTGTAATTCTTTCCATTTTCATGCTCAAATTTAAGTTTACTAAAAGAATATGGAAGAAAGTAGCACTAACCTCTTTTAACCACTTTCTTGGCTTGTTAAAACTTCAATCTCTCTTTAATTTTCTGCTACTTAAAGCTTCCTCAAGGTTTAGGGATAATTTTTTGTGAAGGAAGTTTAGGGTTTTGGGGTGGAAAGCTTAGGAAAAATTAAGCTTGAGCAAGAGCTTTCATGGAGGTCTTTCTCTCTCTCTCTCTCTCTCTCTCTCTCTCTCTCTCTCTCTCTCGGTTCAGCTTGTATGAAGAACAAACTGCTGGTTTCTTTTGTTTTTTTTTTTTTTTATCTCATTTTAAGTTCATTTTTATCTCTTTTTATTAGTTTGTCAAATGGTGATTGGGTGGGGGCATGTTAATGACATCATGTGATGTCATAATTCCTAATTTCTTTCATTTTTCTTTCTTTTTCTTTTCTACTCATTTCCAATTAAATTTTTAGCAATATTTATTTATATTTTAGATCATAATAATGATTTACTTAACTGGACAAGTCAGCCAAAAATCATCTCTGAAGACGAAATGACCAAAATGCCCTCCGTTTGGCTTATTAAGCCAAAATCGTCTGTACTAATTGAAAAAATTTTATAAACCTTTTCTTGGCATTATAATTCCATAGAAACCTCAATGAATCTTCTCTGGAGTCCCAAAAATTATTTCATGAATTTTCCCCTGAGTTTAGGGCTTCTAGTTGCGAAGATCGCAACTTCCCACTGGGTTACCCATCGCTAGGGCACTGGCTCATTTAACTTGGTTGTATTTTATTTCTAAAATTTTTTCTAAATTTTTCTTATTATTATTTGAGTTATTTATGACTCCTCACTCTAGTCTAAATATTTTTTTCAGGCGTTCTAGCTGTCCAGACCGACACCGGTCACCGGAATAGTAGAATGTGCAGAATTGCTACAGTGAGGGTGTTACAATTCTCCCCCTCTAATAAAAATTCCGTCCTCGAAATTTGCTCGGTGTACATAGTCGAGGAGCTACTACCTCCTTATTTCTTCACCTTTCCGTGTTATCATACTTCACTTTCTCCTTAGTCTCAATCATATCCTCAAACAATTTTGTACTCATTCTTTTTCATCTTAAATACAGTCTCCTTCTCATCTCCATTTGCTATATCATTGTCTCTTCACTCTCTTATTCCATACCTTAACCTAAAATAAACTGGAAATACAAATCTGTAATAGTGTCACCTCAACTCTTATAAATGCAATGCATGATATGCAGTCTATCTAAGTCCAGAAACGCCTAAACCGCGCTCTGATACCAATAAATGTAACACCCCTCACCCGACTACAGTGTAGCCGAGCGAGGTGTGCTACATTCGGTGCCAAAGCATCCTAACTTATCTTACTTTATTTCTTCAATAATTTTGTTCTCGTTATATTTAATATCGATTATTTTTTGATGGAGAAACTAACGGAGTTTTTCCTATTTTTATTATCGTTTAACGTGTTTTACTATTCACCTGTTTGAAAATTTCAATAATATTTTAAAATAAAAATCTCATCAATTATTCTCATAACCATCTCATAATTCACATCTCATTCATATATCTCAATTTCATATTCATTTCCATACATTTTCATTCATGTACAATTTATATATATAAGTTCTCAAGTTTCTTTAATTTATATGATTTACAGACTGATTACATAAATTTATAATTTACATAATCTACAAATTAATTACAATTCCATAATCTATATTTCAACATACAATTCATAGTTTACATTACAGATAATAACTAATTATAATGTACAAAATACATAATATAATCTATATGGACCTTATCTACATGCATTGCTGAGGAGGTGATAAAATTGTACACTTCTGACACTTCCGCAGATCTAGACTCCAAAATCTCTGTTTAGTATTCGCTGGGCTTTAACTTCAGTACCTGCGCGAGGAAACAAATTCATCGCGCTAAGCATTGCCGCTTAGTAGTGTAATAATATAACAAGAAATAATATATACAAATAAAAATAATTGGAGCGTATTTTCTATATTCAAGAATTTTACTGGGTTCATATGAAATTTTCCATATAGTACATTTTTCGTCATTTATGTTGCTCTCTAGAATCTCTTTTGTCATAAGTTTACAATAATCATTTATATAATGTACAAATAAATCTAAATATTTAATTTATGTTTATTTTATTATGGAGGATGCATTTCTAATAATTACTTATGTTATGCTTATTTTGCTAGTCTTTCATTTACTCTCTTCATATTTTTCATGTGTTGTGGATCGTTTCGTAATAATAAAATTCTTAATACTAGTTTAATACCTTTCGGATTTTTCTCACAAATTTATTTATTTTATTTAATTTCTAATATTTTTAATTGCTAATATTCTTAACTTATTTCAATAAATTTTTTTCTCTGCCTAGGTAACCTATGACAGGCTGACTAAACTAGATAACGGGTTGTTAGCACTGGACACCGTGGTGCCTCGGGTCGTCATATCATGGGACGCAGAACGTCAACCACGTATGCAGTCAGTATGGCTAAAAAGCTATGATAACACATAATCTGGCATTAAGCCATGAGTGCGAGCATAAAGCCATGAATGCGGGCATAAAGCCATGAATGTAAGCATAAAGCCTTTCGCAGTACTGCTAAAACAATACCCTATTGGCATGCCAATCTATCCAATCTGACACACGTGTCTAGGCATTACATGGGCACATAGTACCATTAAGAGTTTTTAAGTTCCATTATTTCATTATATTTTTCGTTTATATTTTTATAGCATTCTAATTTTGTTTATAATGGAAACATAATTTCTAAATTCACATTTTTAGGTAATTTATGCATTCATCGTAATATTCATACTAATTACAATTCACATTCATCTAATCTCATGTACCATTCACATTCAAAACATCTTTCCTTTCTCTCTTGATGGGAAGCTAAATCCCAAATGGCACTTTCATCACATTTATTCATTCAACAATCTATTCATGTAAGGTACACTTCATACTTCAAGTTGTATTGCTAATATATTATGAACTCCATTGGTGTTAGGAGTATAAGTCTCAACAATCCATCTAGGTTAATTTTATTTCATATTCAAGTGGTATTACTCATGTTTTATTAGACCTACTAGTAATGGGAATACAAATCTTAATTATATATTCACATAACTTAAATGTTTATTAAGTCATTTAGGTAAATTACTATTTTTATTCTAAGTAATCCATGAACATTTCATGGATTCAAAATTTCATACCTTAATTTCCTCTACCAATTTAGTTTTTACACTTTGTGTTTTTGTACTACTATTCACATTACTATTTACTCAAATTGTTGACTTTTTAATATATAATAAATTTATTGAACCTAAGTTCACCAAGATACCACATTTTGCATTTTATTTTTGTTGGTATTGATTTCCAATACAATTCCAAAGCTTATCTTATGTTATTCAAAATTTTCAGAATTCATACCCTAGGTTTACTATTCTATTGGTCATTTGTACAGTAGGAATTTGACAAAATTGTCTTCATGAAAGTTGTTCCTTATTGTGTCTAGTTACATGTCTTTTTTTTAATCACTCCATTTGGAGTCTTTTAGCTCAAGTTATGATCATTTTACCATAACTGGCCGGATTGACCTGTACCCAGAATTTCTGGGCAATTTGGTTCTGCCAGATTTGGTGACCTAAGTTTGGTTGGCAATTTGACTAGGTTATGTTCAGAATTCGGATTTGTGTTCCTCATGAAAGTTATAGGGATATGTCTCAGCTTTCTTCTAGTAAAATTTCAGATCAATTGAACTTTTCTACACTGAGTTATGACCATTTGAACAAACACTGTTTATTTAGTCATTTTCCAGGGACAGCATGTTGGTCACCCGGATTAGGATAATTTTTAGGTCAACTTCATTTGGTTTTCTGGGCAGAGTTTCTTCACCAAAGTTGTGCCATTATGTGTCTAGTTTCATGTGCAATTGGTCTTGCACCAATTAAACCTATACAACTCCTGTTATAGCTGCCCAAACCTGTTGGACTCACAACCAGTCCTGTAGGTCACCAAGGGCAGCATGCCTAAGCTAAACTCCAACATTCTTACTCACTTCAATTCCTCCTCACACACATTCAAATGGTCACTAATTGAACATTAAAATGTTAATACACCATTACATAAGCAAAACTCTAATTTTTCACAAACCCTAATTCCCAAAGTGTCCATTTCATGCTATCCATGCCATCTAACACATCCAATCACAAATACCTACTAAGCAACTCCAATAGACACATTTTATTTCATTTAAATTCATCAATTCCTATAAGTATACATGCTAACCAAAATTCTTCTTCCATCAAACATGAATGATTTCTCAATTTTTTTTTCTTGTAATTCTTTCCATTTTCATGCTCAAATTTAAGTTTACTAAAAGAATATGGAAGAAAGTAGCACTAACCTCTTTTAACCACTTTACTAACCTCTTTTAACCACTTTCTTGGCTTGTTAAAACTTCAATCTCTCTTCAATTTTCTGCTACTTAAAGCTTCCTCAAGGTTTAGGAATAATTTTTTGTGAAGGAAGTTTAGGGTTTTGGGGTGGAAAGCTTAGGAAAAATTAAGCTTGAGCAAGAGCTTTCATGGAGGTCTTTCTCTCTCTCTCTCTCTCTCTCTCTCTCTCTCTCTCTCTCTCTCTCTCTCGGTTCAGCTCGTATGAAGAAGAAACTTCTGGTTTCTTTTGTTTTTTTTATCTCATTTTAAGTTCATTTTTATCTTTTTTTTATTAGTTTATCAAATGGTGATTGGGTGGGGGCATGTTAATGACATCATGTGATGTCATAATTCCCAATTTCTTTCATTTTTCTTTCCTTTTCTTTTCTACTCATTTCCAATTCAATTTTTAGCAATATTTATTCATATTTTAGATCATAATAATGATTTACTTAACTGGACAAGTCGGCCAAAAATCATCTCTGAAGACGAAATGATCAAAATGTCCTCCGTTTGGCTTATTAAGCCAAAATCGTCTGTACCAATCGAAAAATTTTTCTAAACCTTTTCTTGGCATTCTAATGCCATAGAAACCTCAATGACTCTTCTCTGGAGTCCCAAAAATTATTTCATGAATTTTCCCCCGGGTTTAGGGCTTCTAGTTGCGAAGATCGCAACTTCCCACTGGGTTACCCATCGCTAGGGCACTGGCTCATTTAACTTGGTTGTATTTTATTTCTAAATTTTTCTTATTATTATTTGAGTTATTTATGACTCCTCACTCTAGTCTAAATATTTTTTTCAGGCATTCTAGCTATCCAGATTGACACCGATCACCGGAACAGTAGAATGTGCGGAATTGGTACAGTGAGGGTGTTACAGTTGAAATTAACTAAAACTCATTAGGTTTCTTAATCAATATGTTAATCCTCTTAATCCTTAGTATATTTCTAGATCTAAGTTAATTAAGTCTAATTTCTTAATTATCTATCACAAGGTCTTCTCCTTTCGATTCTTCAACCATGGATTATGAACAATCCTTAATGGGATCCTACACTAAGCATGTCATTAGGCACAAAAGAAATGGATGAAAACCCCATAAAAACTATAAAATATGGATTACCCAACTAAAATCCACAAAATATATTAAATATTACATACCTAAACTCCAAAATCTTAGAAAAACTACTCATTATCCATATTTAATGCAAAGGATTCTAAGCAAATTAGGCAATAAATCTGAAAAATAAACTAAGAACTAAGAAACCCAGTAAAAGAAATGTACAAAATCGTGAAGAAAGAAGAAGATTCCAAACCTGGTCCAGAAATGGAAGAATGTTGGTTGCTACTTCCTTTTCCTTTCTTTTCTGTGTCTTCCCCCTTTACTTCTTCCAGCCAAAATGAGGTAAGAGTCCTTATATATATTCTCGGACAAAAGCCCTAAAAATGGTATGTGTGAGGTAACAATTCATGTGGGAGAATCTCTTTTCCAGCTCATTTATGAAGATGTGCACAGGTTATGCAAAATATTGTGCAAATTTGACAGTTTCCAGTGGCTTCCCGTGAGGTTGCACAAGATGTGCAGGTTACTTGTGCAAGTTTCTGCAAGCTTTAAAGTCCTCCGTGAAAGTGCACAACCGAGCTGCACAGGTTATGCAGCAAGTTGTGCAAGTTTCGGTAAGTTGGGGCATTTTTCCATAAAGTTGCATAAGGAGTTGCACAAGTTATGCAGTCGGTTGTGCATGTTTCAGTCATTTAGAAATTCCTTCCATGAAACTACACAAGAAAAGGCATGAAAGTGTACAAGCTTTGTGGCACGTTGTGCAGATTTTGGCAGGTGTAAGATTTCTTCCATGAAGCTGCATAGGGGGCCTGCATAAGCTGTGCAGCATGTTTTGCACTTTTCGGCAGGTTCACAATTTCTTTTGATTCCTGTGCAAAAACTGCACTGCCTATGCAATAAGTTATGCAAATTTTGGCAACTTCATATATTCTTCAATTTCTAAGCTTCATTTTAGCACTTTTGGTATGGAAATCACTCCTTAATTGCACAATTACTTTTTAGTCCCTTAAAAATGCTATTTTATATAAAAAATAAAAGCAAAAATTATAAATTAGTCCAAAAATTGATAATTATGAAAAATTAACTAAATGACTAATAAAATTAATTAAAAATGACTAACAAATCAATAAAATGACTATGAAATTAAACCTAAATGACTATATAAAATGCATGTATCAAAAGAGCTACTTATATGCATCAAAGTTTAAAGAGAGAGGAAAGAAGAAAACTCTAATTGTTTTGGCAGCAAAATAAGCTTTGGACTAATTTTATACCCTCTCTATCGAGGGACTTTCGATTGCCGAAAGTTCAGTTTTCGACAGTCAAAAGTTCACCTTTCGGCTGTTGAAGTCTATTCTGTCCAAAAGAGCTCGTAGGCAGGAAAAAAGCTTCGGCTGCCGAAAATCCATACTTCAGCTGTTGAAACTCCTTTTGCCAAAAACATTTACTCAAAAACTTTTAGAAATAAAACCTTTGAAACATTTTTCTTTCTTGAAAACATTTCGAACATATAGCACATACGAATACACATTTTCACATTATACTGCCACTCGCTAGTCAATGAAGTTTTACTTTCACTAGAATATCCAATCAAGGACAGATATTCTGACATCGGAAAATGGTGAGTGTTACACAGATAAACACTTTAATTAAAATTATAATTTAGTCAAATTAGAACTGGTGTCTCCTCTATTTTTTTTAGAAGGCATTAAGACTGAAGAATACCAATATCAAAACAAGTCCACTAGTCCTATCTGTGTAATTGTTTTAGCAGTAAGAATAAGAAGGGGGCAATGGCAAGTTCGAATTCGAAATTAGACTGAAATCAATTTAAATAAATCTAGTTTGAACTGGACGAAAACTGTTTGGTCCTATTTCAAGTTAAATCGTTTTTTTTATTTAAAAAAAATAATTATTAAATTTAATAAAAATTGAATTAAATTGAAATTAAAATTAGTAGGATATTACGGTCCAATGGCAGTCCTCTAAACTGTTGAATTCGAATCTTCCATGCCTAACTACTTTATAGATGAAACTTTATTTTAATTGATTGAGTTTTGATTGGAGCTTGAATGTTTCATTTCACAGTTAGCAAAAAAAATTTTCGAGTAACATTACGGCTAAGCAATTGATCTTTTCAAAAAGTGACGATGCCTTTAAATCATGCACTAAACTTTTGTTAAGATGTAGAATATGTTCCAATTCTCTCAAGATATAATAGAATATGTACAAAATTTCAATCTGTGCACAGAGTTTTGGTTGGGTTTATGTTAAGGATTTTGGTTGGGTTTATGTTAAGGATTTTCTTGCTTAGACTTCAAGAACTTAAATATATATGATGAGATTTACTTATTAAATATATGATTTCCATTACTTATATCTTGAATCCATGATAGACGGTATTTAGGCAAAAATTATTCATATATTAATCTCAAATTAATTAGCAAATACCGAAATAATTATAAGTAATGATGATTTCCTATGCATTAGCTAATGACTATTTCTTAGAAAAAAAAAAATCCTCCGATTCTTATATTTGAAAATTGTTTAGATTATGTTTAGTAGAGCGTAATGCAATATAATATAACTAATTATATAATGCAATCAAATTTATAATGTAATATAATTATTATTAAATTCTTCTGTTTAGTTGAAAAATAAAAATATAAGTAGTATAATTCAATGATAATTTTTATTTTAATATTTAATTTATTTATAATAATAATAATAAATGATAATAGTTACAGTGATTGGTAATTTTGTGGTAGCGGTAGTTAAGTAGTGGTAGTAGTGGACACAGCGATAGATGGTGGCAATGTGAGGTAGTGGTCTGGTGGTGATAGAGGTGACAATAGTTAAATAGTAATCAAGTGGTAATAGGATGATGGTAGTGATGGTGATGGTGATGGTTATGGTTGTGGTAGCGGTGGTAGTGGTGGTGGTGATGGTGATAGTGTAGTAGTGCTAGTAGTAGCAGCACTGATGGTGGTTGTAGTAGTGGTAGTAATAGTAGCAGTGATGGTGATAATAGTATTAATAATAAATAAATAAATAATTCAAAAGAAATAATTATAATTATATCCACACCAAATTGATCTTGAAAGAAAGGGGAAATAGACCCAACTCTTTACCATCAAATAGGCTGTACAAAGCAAAAGTTAACCTTCGCTTCTCCATGATCTCACTAAAGTTTTTTGTTTTTCAGTTACCAGATATTGATGGCTTCGTCTTCTTCTTCCTCTTCTTCTATCAATCCTCAGTGGAAGAAGTATGATGCGTTTATAAGTTTTAGAGGTGCAGACATCCGAGAAGGTTTTCTCAGTGATCTGTACGAAGCTTTGAGTAGAAAACAAATCTGTACCTTCAAGGATGATAAACTTGACAGAGGACAAGAGATCTCACCATCTCTCTTGAAAACAATAGAAAACTCAAGGGTTTCCATAGTCATTTTCTCAAAACACTATGCCTATTCTCCATGGTGTTTGGATGAGCTTGCGAAGATTCTTGAATTCCAGGAAACTACAGGACAAATAGTATTTCCAGTTTTTTTTCCAAGTAGATCCCTCAGACGTTCAAGACTTGACAGGAAGATTTGGGGATGCACTTGCTTAACTTAAAGAAAATTTCATAGACTGCTTAGAAAAGGTGGAGAGTTGGAGCTGTGCTTTGAAGGGAACGGCCAACATTTCGAGGTGGGATTCAAGAAATATTAAGTAAGACACTTATTTTCAATTGCTTCTATTTGTTTATTTCTTCGTAGTTCATTCTGAATTACTATTGTTTAGGTCTTTATATGTGATCAGGCCTAAATCTAAACTCAACTCAATTCAACTAAGCCTTTATCCCAAAAATTTGGGGTCGGCTACATGGATTCTCTTTATTGAGAAAATTATAAATGATGTTGGCAAAAAATTAAATCACTTGTTTCCCAGTGTTTATGATGAAGATGGCTTTGTTGGAATTGATTCTCGTGTGAAGGAAGTTGAATCATTTTTATGTCTTGAATCAGAAGATGTGCTTATGATAGGAATTTGGGGAATGGGAGGTATTCGTAAGACAACTATTGCTGACAAAGTATGTAATGGAACCGCAAACAAATTTGAGAGTCGATGCTTTATTGCAAATGTCCGAGAAGAGTTAGAAAAGCGCACTCCAGCTCAATTATGAGATGAAATCCTTGGCAAAATATTAGAGGGAGAAAATTTTTATGTAGGCACACCATGTACATTGCATCCTTTCATTAAAAGAAGTCTTCATAATAGAAGAGTTCTTATTGTTCTTGATGAAGTGGATGACTACTTGCACTTAACAGACTTAGTTGGAGGGTGGAATTTGTATGGTCCAGGAAGTAGAGTCATTGTAACAAGCAGAGATAAGCAAGTGCTTGAAATTGTGGACTGCAGGAAATGTATTATTTATGAGGTTGAGAAATTAAATGATTGTGAATCTCTTCGACTCTTTAGCTTGCACGCCTTCAAACAACCTCATCCCGCAGAAGGCTACATGAAGCAGCTATCAAAGAAAGTGATAAGTTATACTCAAGGAGTTCCATTAGCCCTTAAAGTTTTAGGCTGCAACCTTTATGGTAAAAGTGTGACAGAATGGGAATGTGAGTTGAAAAAACTTGAAACTATTCCCAGTAAGAAAATTCAGGGCATTCTGAGAAGAAGTTATGATGAACTAGATGATAATGAAAGGAGTATATGTCTGGATATTGCATGTTTTTTTTTTAAAGGGGAAGATGAAGAGCGTGTAAAAAATATATTAGATTGCTGTGGTTTTTCTGCAGACAGTGGAATACGTAGTCTGCTTGATAAGTCTCTCGTAACTATTTCCGAAAAGAAGGTAGGGATGCATGACTTACTACAACAAATGGGTAAGGATATTGTTTGCAAGGAAAATAAAGTGCCCAGAAAGCGTAGCATGTTGTGGGATGCCAAGGATATATATTATATACTGACAAAAGAAAAAGCAAGAACATGAATTGATTTTTTTTTTCATTTTTTCTCTTTTTGTAAGAAAAGTAATTTTGCATGTTTTATGCTCATTTTCATTGCTTAATTTTCTCTATCAGGGGGCTGAAAGTGTTGAAGCCATATAATTGGACATGTCCAAAATTAAAAATATGGAACTATGTCCTTCTGCCTTTGAGAAATTTTATAAGCTTAGATTACTAAAATTTTACAATCCTGGCTATGAGGAAATCAAGTTGCATCTTCCTAAGGGCCTGAAATTTCTTCCAAATGAGCTGAGGTTTCTCTAATGGGATCAATACCCTTTGAAATACTTGCCATCAAAATTTTGCCCTGAGAATCTTGTTGAATTGCATATGCAGAGTAGCCAACTCAAACAACTTTGGACCGAAGATGCTCCGGTATGCTTGAGCATGATTCTTTATGAAATTATCTGTAGAAACCTCTGGATATTTAAACTTGTTCTTAACCTTTTCTTTGTCATTACAGTTTATTGAAAACTTGAAATTTATGGACCTCAGCAACTCGAAACAACTGATCAGAATTCCAGACCCACTGAAATTTCCAAAACTTGAGGTTGTTATTTTGAGAGTTTGGTTGAAGTTTCTTCGTCTACTAAGTATCACAGAAAGATTGTAGATCTAAATCTTGGAAACTGCAGAAAACTCTGCCATTTTCCAAGCTGCATTTATTTGACGAATAGTGTAAGTCTTTCTTTCTATGGTTGCTCAAAACTAGCTCTTCTGCCAAGTGGCTTAGGCGAATTTAGGTGTGTTGAGTATCCTAATCTCATCGGATGCTCAAAGCTAAAAAGTCTTCCAAACAGCATATGCAATCTGAAATCTCTAAAACGGCTAGACATCTCACATTGTGTGAATCTCCATGGATTGCCAGAGAACTTGGGGGACTTGGAATCTCTGGAGAACCTGATTGCAACGAGAAGTGGTATTAAAAATCTACCAGCTTCCGTCAATCAGTTGAATTAATTAAAAATCTTGATCTGTGATGAAATTGATGGTTTGATATTGCCTTCTTTGACAGGCTTGGCCTGTCTTTATTATCTTTCTCTCCAGGGTTGTGGTATATCAGAAATTCCCAGTAATCTTGGCTCTTTAGGGTCATTGATATCAATATTTAGTTTTAAGTGGAAATAATTTCAAAAGCATACCTACAAGCATCAAGCAATGTTCCGAGTTGAAAACATTATGCTAAGCAATTGCAAGAGGCTTCAATTTTTGCGGGAGTTTCCATCAGCTCTTGAATGGTTAGATGCAGAAAATTGCACATCTCTGGAATTTGTATCAAGCACATTCATACAAGGATATATGAATTCCTATTTGGATTTGGATCTTAGCAAATGCATTAATTTGGATCAGAGCTCATCAATGGATTGTCTACTGCTCAAACTTCAAAGCATGGGACCACCAGAGGTTTGATTTACCATTTGATTTAGATTCTGAATCCAAAAAATATAATCAAATTAATTTTAGGGACAATGTCTAAAAAAGATTCTGAAGTTTGAGGATTTTTTACCATTTGACCTCAAAATTTTTTTTTAATAAAAATATCTTAAATTTTAAACTTTTTTATAATTGCACCTCGCTGTCTATTCCGCCGTTAACAGTGAAAATGCCCAAAAAACCTCAAACTTTGCCATTTTTTACAATTGCACCCTAAACTATTTTTAAATAAATATTTCATGAACTTTGAAATTTACTACAATTGAATTCCACCGTCAATTAGTTGCTCCATCAAATGCTACTAAAGGTGCTAGGTTAGCACTTTTAATCTCTAATTAAAACTAATTAAACCCAATTTAAATAAAATAAACTATAATTGATGAATTAATACATTTTGAGGCTGTTAAGGTGGATTTGGTTGTTGTTGAGAGAGAATATTGATGGAGAGTGAGGTTTAGTTTTCACAAGCGTAGAGTTGGATTGGACAGAATTAAGCATCACAGAAGTGATGGCTTGTCTAGGTGATGAAGTAATGAAACTGGTGTCATATTTGCTAGAAATAAGTTTTCTTTTTTTTTCTTTTACTGTAAATTAATTTTAATTAGTATCAATTTACGGATTAGAAATACTGACCTGACATCTCTATTAGCATTGAAAAAGGCAACTAACAATGGAGTTCATTGTAGTGAAGTTTAAAGTTCAAGGTATATTTATTAAAAAACAGTCTGGGGTACAATTATGAAAAAAATAAAAACAAAGTTTGGGATTTTTTTTTAGACATGACGGCCGAATAGACGGCAGAATACAATTGTAAAAAGGTTCAAATTTTAAGATATTTTTATTAAAAAAAAATTGGGATAGAATTATAAAAAAATTTCAAATTTTAGGATTTTTTTTTTAAGTTATTACCCCTTAATTTTATGAGTTTAGTTTGGTTTACCTCTAAATTATTCTGTTTGATTTGGAAATTTAAAAAAATAAAATAAAATAAAAACTTTGGTTTATAATTTATTTGACTCGGTTTTAAGACATCAAAAACCAGATTCTCTAAAATATATATATATATATATATATATATATATATATATATATATATATATATATATATATTCAAAGTACGTGTTTTGGTTTAAACTGAAGTCATAATGGATGTTTAAAAGGTTTATGTTTTTACAATACTTTTTATATAGTATTGTATCATAATATTATAATCTATCATATATATGTATATGAATTCTTTAACATTCTTATACATTAAAAAAAATTGCTACTTTTGAATTTGGTCAGCATATTGCTCTGTTTTGTCTGTTCTACGGGTTCCTATACTTGTTTCCTGACAACTTCTTTGGATCTGAGTCTTTTGAAATGAGAAATTATTAAGGGCACCGGTTTACATGTATTCTCTTATTGAAAATATGAGTTCCATCTCTTTATATATATATATATATATATATATATATATGTGGTATTATTTGATTTAGAATTTTTCAATTTGGTTTTTATAAGTTATTCTAAATCAGACCATCTCTATATATGTATAAGTGATTTTTCTTTTTTTTTTACAGGCTGATGCAACGAAGTTTGATTGCCTAGAATGTTTATGCATTGCGAGAAGTGAAGTGCCAAAATGGATGATGTACAAAAATGATAATGGATCTTCATTATCATTCTCTCTCACAACCTCATGCTATCGACTTCATTAAGATCGCTTTTTGTGCTCTATTCGCACCCAAAGTTAATGATTCTCGTAATTTATTCATGGATATTTCATGCAAATACCGCTTCATAACCGAGTCTGGAGAGAGCCTTGATGTGAATTCCTCTTGCTCAAAGTTCAATATAAATGACATTTCCCTCTGGTATTCCACCATTCATTTTAATTCTAAGAAATTCCGTATCAGAGAGGCCTCATTTCAATTCTATGGTAGAACCGATCAAAGAGAATTTATTAGCGAGGTCATACACAAGTGTGGAGTCCATCTACTGTTTGATCATAACTTGGAAGACGATGATGATGATGGTAATGATAGAAAAAGACTGTCAGCGATGGTGGGCTATGAACGGGCCGATGACGAGGGGTTGTTCTTTACTCAATTTTCTGGAATGTCGGATCAGGTTGCTGAGGATGATTATGAGCAATATCCAGAGAGGCATGAGTTTAAAGGTTTTGATTTAAATTTCGCATTATCTTTTTTATTCACCTTAGTTATCTGCCTGGCCGCTAATTCAGATCAAACCAAAGCCCAACCGACCCGGATGATCTTTGCTTTGATGCTCATTTATGTATGTTTGAAGCTACTTTCCTTCAACTCTTCTCTGTCTCTTCATGGAATGCGCAACTAAACTTGGTGTTGAAGAAATTTTGTTTTTCTTAAATAGTGTCTTTACTTGTAAGGAGAGAAATGAAAACTTGATTTTAAAATTTTATGTATAAATTGAGAATTATGTATTTGTAAATTATAACACTATTAAGCTAAGTCTGCTATTGCTAGATGTATTTTATTTTATTTTATTTTTTGGCTGTGGGTGCCTTATAACTAGGCAAAAGAATTACACACTATAGAGTAGAGATTTTCCAATTCTTCATCATCCTATGCTGCCAGAGAATAAGAAAAGCTTGGCCATTGAATAAGAAACTATATTCAAAGGCAGAAATATAATTTTAAAACTTGGGTGGGGGTTTGGGGGGCACAAATTAAATTTATAATGGAAAGCTTGTTCAGGTTGTAGGAAAATTTATAAATAACTTATGCTTAATTTCATCTCCATACTTGTTGAGAATGTTTAATTTAATTATTTTATTTTTTAGTTTTACTTTAAGTTTAATTTGTATAAAAAATAAATAAGATTTAGAAATTGAATATCTTATTTTTGGACTAAATTAAAAAATTAATAAATTTAGCTAAAAAATAAAAAAATTGAGGTTTTTGATTTTATATAAATTAAAATATCAAGAAATTTAATTCAAAAATTTTAATTTTTAGACTAAATTATGTTAAAAATAGTGAAACTTGTGATTAACTTGGAAAAGAAAAATTAAAAATGAGTTAAACTGAGTATCTTGATAAGTATATGTATAAAATTGAACATTTAGCCATTTGTAAATTTTGAAGGGACCATTCATATAGTTTTTTTTTTTTTTTTAAAAGACACTAATGTAAAATATGTCAATAAATTAAAAATATAAATTTTAAAAATTTGGGGCTATGTCTCATATACACGCAAATAAAAATTAAATTATAAAAATTAAGTTATAAAAATAAGACACATAGCTTAATAATAAAATGTCACATGATATATTAAAAGACTAAAATTAACACAATTTAAAAATAATTATTTTATTAACTGACTTAATGATAAAAATTATGTCAAAAAATAAGATTTTTACTCTTAAATTTAATTGATGAATTGATACATAAATTTGATAATTTTTGTCATATTTATTGGCAAAATTTAGGTATCATTCTATTATTAATGGTAAAAAAAATTTTGTTTTTTCGATTTTTACATTTATAGCAATTTTTTTTTTCTGTTTTATCTTAATTTAAATGTTAATAATTTTTGTAGCACAAATTCAAAATTAAATAAATTAGATGGTTAAAATTGTGCCACGTAAAAGAATTTAAAATCAAAATTAATTTTGAAATATGAAAAATTAATCTTTAAAATTAAATAAAAAATTATCTGTAATTATAAAATGTCTTAAAATAAAAATATTAAATTAAATAACTATAGAATACACCAATAAATATTTGATAAACTATGTCTCTTGATCAAGAAGTGGAGGTCAATATAAGGCTATTACAGCCTTCGAACAATAAAAAGCAAAATTTTATATTGTGCATGATAGAATTTTCTTTTAAATAATTTTTAGGTATCTTTTTTATAATGAGTTAATATTCTCTAACATGTAAAATTATTAATTTAAAATTTATTTTAATTTATATATGTGAAGGTAATATCTAAACAAATTGTTAAAACAATGTTATTATAATTATTATTATTTTTAATGGCGCTAATAGTCCCAGCCATGCAGCTCACGAGACAATTACACATCATTAAAAACTAATTATCACTGATTAACCATTTATGAATTTTCTTTTTAGACAAATCTTATCATGATCCAGCCCAAGGCAGATTTATAATCAAATCAGTTGTTTAATTGAAAATTGAAAGACTAGAATTAGAGAAAATTAAATTAATTTAAATTGATTTTGAATCGAAATAAATCAATCAATTTAATTTTGAATCAGATATTTTTATTTTTAAAATAAAAAATTAAAAAAATTCAACTATTAAACTTCATCAAAACTTTTCCGATCTCTTGGTCTTTGTAAAATAAGTTCGAGATAATATCGGGTCTCCGGACCATCCAATCTTGCCTACCAATGTTTTTCGATCTCTGTGTACAAATATCGCAGAACTACATTTGACTGATGTTTTGATCGGGCTTCTCGCTTGAACGCCCCAGATATTCCCTAAAATAAAGTTAAGGTTTTTATTCGATTCCGACCTTAACAAGGTCAAGCCAGTGTCGAATCTTTGCAATTCTAATATTCTAAGGTTCCATCAGGTATTTGGTCATGACTCAGTCCGATCTCATGTTCGCGTGTAATGTTTTTCTGATCTCTTATCTTTTGGTTAATAGTCGATCTCAGGTTTAATGTTCAGCTACATTCAATCAATTAAATACTCAATTAATTTGGTTTGGAAACTTGCCGATCTCATCAAGAAATTGAACAAAAAAATTCAATTCATTTCAAAATAAAAATGTACAAGTCATTCGGCAGGAGGATCTCCCCCAACCTGCCCCCCGGGTACATTATCAGTTCTCTCATCCTTTCTCTCTCCCTCAGGCTCCTCATCGCTCTCCTCTTTGACTTCTGGGATGAGCTTATCCATCCAGGAGAAGTCGTCCTCAGGATAACGCTTCTTCAGTTCGGCCAAGAGGTTGTTATGGGCGTTCACATATGCCCCAGCCTCTTTTGTAGTACTCTCCTCCTCCTTGGACTGGAGCTCCTCCTCCTTAGCCCGAAATTCTTCAGCAAAATGAGCAAGATCGGCAGATCGACCAGCTTGGGAGACTTCAAGTTCCTGCTCCACCTCAGCTATCCTTTCTTCGCAATGTTTCACCCGATCTTCCAGCTGGACGATGTAATCATTGGCCGTGGAGAGCTGAGCCTTTGCAGCTGAGGCATCCTAGACCGCCTTAAGAACCTCCTTAAGGCGTGGACTTTTTCTCTGATCACGTGTTGATTGGCAATAGCCTCCAAGCCCAAACTCATCATTTGAGTTAAAATATCGTCAATACTCTCCTCTGCTAATCTGTTCCAATCTTCTTGAAAGTAGATGGAAGCTCCCATGACTTTGGCCAGACAAGGATTCCCTTGGGTGGAACGGTTCCTTTCTAGTGATTGGATGAGGAGTTGAGCTCCTCGGGAAAGCATCCTAACAGTAGGGCTAGAAGACTCTCCTTCCACATTGGAAGAGATCAGAGGAGGCAGACATTCAATCTGCCAAGGTAAAGAAATGGCGACCTCTACTTCAGAGACCAGTTGCTCTTGAGGTCGAGGAGGGGAGCTCGGTATTTCTACCAAATCTCGATGTGGTGTCTGAGCAGCAGTAGCAGTAGCCTCCTTCATCGCCCGTACCTTTCGAGAGACCTCTCTCTTTCGCTTGCGACTCTCTTTAGAAGCGTCACCACCAGCCATACCTGCACAAAGAAGAAGTCAGTGAGTTCGCTAAGATTTAGAGGCTAGAGATATGGATTGTACCAAGACTGAGGTCAGAGAGTTGAAGCTCGTAGTCTTCGTCGGTGATTAGCCACATCATCCACCACTTCAGTTCGGCCATAACTACATTAAGCACAAGAATTTGTGGGTGGACGCCTGAGTCTTTAACTCTTTCACCATGGCGTCTTTGTCCTTATTTAAAGTGAGCTTCTTAGGGAGTTGGGGGACCAAATAATTCCAATTACGTGGGATCCTTTCAAAGCCGTTTCAATCCTTAGTCCTAAGGATGAAAAATCGATCCTTCCAGTTCTTCAGTGAAGAAGGGAGATCGATAAAAAGCGTGTAGTTTGGCTTTGCCTAAAAGAACCAGAATTCATCATCTTTCCTTCGGGCAAGCCTATGCAGCTTGGCAAAGACTTTAGCCGTAGGCTCCAGTCTCTTGGCTCGGCAGAGGCCCCTGAAGGCTACTAAAGTCCGCCAGGAGTTCGGATGCACTTGAGCTACCGAGACATGGTGGAACTTTAGGACGGCCTTATAAAATTCATCCAAGGGAAAACAGAGCCTGGCCTTTAGCTGCTCTTCGTATACTATGATGAGATCGCCTTTTTCAAAGAAGTGATCGGCGCGAAAGTCCCCATGGCATTTGATCAGTTCAAAGGAGTCGATCCGTAGATTGTACTCTTGACTTATGGATTGGAGATCGGTTTCTCTCAAGACGGATGGCAGCTCATCAACTGGCAGGTTTTCCCTTCTCGAAGAGGTTCCTCGTTTCGGTCTGGTAGCCGGACCAGTAACCAGAACGATGGCTGTGCTGGATCGTCTGCCTGATCTGATCACATCACCTTATTTCGAGGTCCACAAAATATGGACGAAAGGCGGGCTCGTAGCTCTCTGACCCTTGGTACTGCTCATCTTCAGAAAACAAAAAGGAAAATTAATCGAGGAAAGATCAAAATCCTTACCGGAGTGTAATTGGTGCCTGAAAATTTTAGAAAACCAGAGGAATTGCTGAAATTGCTAGGGAAAGCTCTGAAATGACATAAGGAAGCAAATGAGTCACCTTTCCCCTATTTATACCCGTCTGAACATTAAATGCTCACGAAGTCCTAAGCGACGCATCGATTAGCGGAACCGGGCCGCCTCCTTGACACGTAGCAAGAAGGTTCCAAAAACATAATAAAAATTAGATAAAGGAGATCGGTTAACTAAGGTCATCAAAATTGAATAAATTTCTAAACTTACTGATCGCCGAATGGCGATTCGTTTAGGGATCAGATCGGATACACTTATCAGAGATCGGAAAAATTACCAATGCAATAACAAAACAAAAAACATTCAAATAAAAATTTCATTTCATTTCCAAAAGATCGGATTACATCATTTGGGTGATCTCAAAAGATCGGATTACATTATTTGGGCGATCTCAAAAGATCGGATTACATCATTTAGGCGATCTAAAAAGATCAGCACTACATTTTACCTAGCTTAAGACTAATCCGAGGACCAGAATGCTGGCCTATGTCAAAGCCTAGTCTTGTGGCTGAATCAAAAGATGTGTTTGATCAGAAAGCCAGCCACAAACATTGGATAGATGTGTAGCTCAGATAGGGTGACTATGACTCTCATGATATTGAGCGGAGTCATCGCCGATGTCATTGACCAGAATCGAGCTGCAGTCGGGATGCCCGATATGGTTGGGAGCCAAATGAACTTCAAAAGGCAGTCATTGACATCAAGATTAAAATTAGCAGTCCTCTTGTCTGAGATTGGTCTACCGATTATACCTATAGACCGATTCGAGATCAGCAAGGCCGTCACTTTCGATCTTGATCAGTAAATTAGTCAGGTTCCCTCACTGTCATTAGATGACGTTCTTATAGCTTTTCGATCACCGGGGTCATAAATTTCCAGGCGAGGGGCAAAGGAAACAGTCGGAGAAAAATCAAAATGGCCATCATAATTAGAATTATCACCGGAAAAGCTAGAATGGGGGAAGGGGTACATTGAAAATAAACTGAAAAAGGAAAAGCAAGGTGTGAAGATGATTTCCCATTACTGCATATATATAGGGCCTTGGCATTTATTGCATACAGAACCCGAAGCGGATGCATCGGTAACTGGAGAATTTATTGCTTTGACCAATGCAAGTTAGATAGAGAGGAAAGGTCAGGAATGAGAGAGATCGAAAAATAAGAGGGGACCCGATGCAAGAGATAGAGATCGAAAAAAGGGGATGGTCATAATAGGAAGGTCGGAAGAAATAGGAGACGACCTATAGAGATCGGAGAACGCAAAGGGGTTAAATAACTTCCAATTAACTCCCTTCATCATCAGATCCGAGTTAGTTAAAGTGTTTGCAGGCATGATCAGATCCTCACCGCGCATCTGAATTGCAAGGATGCCCTCCTAGCCGCCAGACGCCAAAACAGTTAAAACACCCCCTTACATCCCTATCTCCACCATTGAACATAATCGTAAGGATGGATCCGGAGCCCTCGGATCAAAAGCAAATGACAAATTCAGCGCTTTTTATTCCCAGCCTTTGGATCCATTTTGTAAGGCAGGACCCAGAGCTGTTGGAATTACGAGTAGAAAGGACAGATATTCTGAACGGGATCCCGACCCTCCATTTTGATTCTCTTTAATTTTAGGACATCAGATTATGTCCTTTTGAATCCAAGCCCTCCGTTTCCCCCTGGCAAGATCCTGACCCTTCATTATGGGCACCCATTCCTTATAAATACTTCCATGCAATACTGTAGAAAAAAAAAACGAGAAGGTGGTGATTATAGTGGAAAGACTCTGAAATTTGATTCAGTCTTGCTACTTGCCATTATGAGCTTTCGAAGTGTTGAGAAACTTTAGAAACTAGTTTTCTTAAGTATTTTCATTAAAAGGAGCTCTAAGTCCTGAAACTTTCATTTTCAGTTTCTGCACAACCATCTTCACATCACCTCATTCCCACCGCTCTAGTATCTAGTATTACCTTCCGAGTTCAACTTCGTTCTGACCTATTCCATTACTTTGGGTAAGTTCAAGTCCTTTGGCCGTCAGCTTTCACCTCTAAAAGATTTGTGGATTCCGGAGTTAGCTCATCTGTCTCCTCAACTTCCCACAGGTAAGCGTCTAAACTGTTATTTTGTCAAATATCCTTGTTTTGTTTTCTCCAGTTTTCTTTTGAAACTTCTTTTATATCCAGTCGCACTAAATCTCAAAATAGATTATCTAGGCCAATAGCTATTTCCTGTGTCTTCTTTTATTTCATTCGTAAATTCCATTTATCGTCATTTAGTTTTCATTTCCTTCGAGAGTAAACGTTCAAGTCACAGGCAACTTGTAAATACTCAAAAGAATATAGGCAGGGGTATTTCGACATGAGAGTTTTTAGTCTAAAAAATAAAAATGACAAAGGAAGATAAATGTAGCATAGATCGGATAGGTCGGAAACAAGAAAAGGTCAAACAAATAAGTTATGAGGTCGGGCCACGGAACGAGCCCAGGTGATAATATAATAGATTGGGAATCAAGATAAGATCAGATCCCAGACTAGCGACTAAAAAGAGATCGGATATCGCTAATTGAAGAGTTCTAATAAAGCGATCATGAGGAAGATTGGCAAGGAGTTTGATTTTTCATCCACTATCTAGTTATAAGGTCTCGTAGGCTAGGAAAAGTTGTACACGGGTCTCTTGTGTCCTTGGTACTTCATTCCCACAAAAGGGGTCAAGAAGGACCCTTTACCAAAATCTTTAGTTTCGAGTTCTTACAAAACGCCATTCTAATAAACACATTAAGAGTTATGGGGAGAGTTCTTACCCAAACTCAATCTAATTTTTAAACACAAACATATTAAGAGTTTGGGGGAGAGTTCTTACCCGAACTCAGTTTAATTTTTAACGCAACTCATTAAGAGATCGGGGGAGAGTTCTTACCCGAGTTCTAAATTAAAATCCTTAACACTAAGGGATCCGGGGAGAGTCCTTACCTGAGCTCAATTTAATTTTTAATGTAACTCATTAAGAGATCGGGGGAGAGTTCTTACCCGAGTTCTCAATTAAAATCCTTAACACTAAGAGATCGAGGGAGAGTTCTTACCCGAGTTCTCAATTAAAATCCTTAACACTAAGGGATCGAGGGAGAGTTCTTACCCGAGCTCAGTTTAATTTTTAACGCAACTCATTAAGAGATCGGGGGAGAGTTCTTACCCAAATTCTCAAATAAATTCTTAGCACTAAGAGATCGGGAGAGAGTTCTTACCCGAGTTCTCAATTAAAATCCTTAACGTTAAGAGATCGGGGGAGAGTTCTTACCCGAGTTCTCAATTAAAATTCTTAAATACACTAAAGAGATCGGGGGAGAGTTCTTACCCAAATTCTCAGACAAAATCTTAATAAAATATGTGGAGATTGGAGGAGAGTTCTTATTCGAAATCTCCTGCTTAAACTTTTAACAGAATACATTAAGAGATCGGGAGAGAGTTTTTACCCAAATTCTCTTAACTTAAATTCAAATTAAAATATCACAACTTCAATATGCGAATTAATCCACAACGAAAAATCCATTACACAACACCTATTCACTAAAGGGTCCTCTCACGTACTTATGTTCTTAGGCAACCCTAAATAGTGAAATATCAAATATTCCTTTTATCCGTCCAAAGGATTAACATCATCATTCCAACCCCCTAATTATCAATTTTAATTTATAAAGAGCATAACATTAAATCTGCTTACCCTCGTTGAGGGACGAGGTGGGGTGCCTAACACCTTCCCCACCCGTATATGGACCCTGAACTTAGAATCTCTGTTTTCAAAGTGGATTTTAATTTTAAAAAAATGGTTTTCTTTAATTTCTCTCAAAATTAAAGTGGCGACTCCTCACTTTTCCCACTTCGGTGAGAACTCGTCCAGGCAACCGCAAAAACCCTTTGCGACAGCTTGGCGACTCCACTGGGGACTTGTCTTCCTTAACCCTGGTTTAGAGGTCTAAAAGCATATCTAATTTTGGTGCTCCTGTAAATTAAAACCATAATTAGGGGGGCTTAACTCATAAAATTCGAAAGTCTCAATATATTGATTATTGTTATTCTTTCTAACCATTTTGCTTATTCTGATTGTCTTATTTGTTACAGCAATTTTCGTCTAAATTTTCCCCGTACAAGGAAGAGGTAAATATGTCCCTTCACACACTGACTACTTACACAATGTCCTCACATACTTCAGCCCTATACCCGGGCTTTCTTACCCTTTTAGGAAATAGGAGGGATTCATGTAGTGGTACCTATGGAGGGAGTCATGTAGTGGTACCTATGGGTTTTACCCCGTTAGTATCCGTGAAGGCTTCTGCTCAGATTGGAACTTGTTCCATCTACTGTGATACTCGTGGAATTCTCCCGTTAGTATCATGGTGGTGGAATGGGGCTCTACTATTTACAGTAAGGATAATTTGGGAACCTGTGGCTTTAGAAAATTAGACCTTGAGCAAAACTATCATAGTAGCTGAAAACCATAGCAAACTACCTCGTAGGATAGAACTATCCAATTAGATAGTACTTACCCGGTACTAGGACTCTCCCTATTTTAGGACAAAAGGGACATACTTGATTTCACCTTACTCTGTTTGTATTTTTAAATTTTTAAATAACATGGGGGTAGTTTAGAATCATACTGTTAGGATGATCTAAATACCTTCCTACTTTGATAGGTGTATAGATATTGCCACGCCAACAGTATAATTCAAAATTATCCAAATTTATTCTGCTAATGTATTTTCTTTGTAGGTATTACAAATTGGAGTCTGTAAAGGATAAACAGAAACTTTAATATGGCATCCTTGAGTCAGTCAGCTGAAAGAGTTCCAAGGCAAGAACAAAATGCTAGACAATGGTCCAAACCGCTTCATAGTTCAGAGTCCTCACAGATTGATGACATAAGGGCAGACATTGGCCCCTTATCTCCATTGGATCCAAGTAAGGTTGAGGTTAGAATGACCAGTCTTAAGGATTTATCCAGCAGTTGGAAATCACTTCCCGATGATGTCAAAGTAAAGTTTAAGGAAAAGTATGGGAGGATTGCAACTTTGATACGGGTCAAAGTACAAGTTCCTGCATTAAAAGCCATGCTATCAACTTGGAATCCCAAGTATGGGGTGTTCTCCTTCAATGATATTGATACAACTCCCACTATAGAAGAATATCAGGCGCTACTAAAAATCCCTTATGTGGCGTAGAATCGGATCTACCTACACTTCGAGCATAAGCAGACCTGGAAACGGTTCGCGCATATACTTGGAATTTCTGCAGAGGAAGCAAAGGCAAAAGAAACAGTCAAGGGAAGCACACATGGGTGGTATTGGACTTACATCAATGGGAACAGGCTTCATTGGCACTAGCTTTGGGAATTTACAGCCTGATCTTGTTTGCCGGGTCTTTGAGAGTTATAACTTACAGCGTCACGGAAATATTTTGGGTGGTAGAGAAGCAAAATGTCAACCCAATACCTGCAATCCTCGCAGAGACCTTTTTGACTCTAACCTATTGTCGACAACCGGGTAAGGGGACCATCAAGTATTTTTCCCAATTGCTACACCTTTGGATCCTCAGCCACATCTGTCCTTTGCAAACTAAGGGATTAACCTGGTATCCCAACCAGCCTCTCATTGAAAAGATGGCCAGATTGGCAATAAGCCCAAAGAATGAACTACAATGGCAAGAGCGGATTCTAAGCTTCAACAGTCATAACTATTGCTGGAGGAAGTTATGGACTATGGGCCAGCCTATTTTGTTCAATACAGGGGATAATCACTTGGTACCTTTGATCGGATTGACCGGATACACAAGTTACATCCCAGCTTTGGTAATGAGGCAATTTGACTCAACCTAGTTCACGCCCAATGTTGAAGGACTTCATCAAGCTCATTTCTACCATGAACTTGGCGGAGAGGAAGAACTGAAAGCATTTCACAAATCCTGGGAGAGGGTCACCATGATTGAGCGAGTTACCTAAAGGGCCAAGCACCACGAAAGATTACCTCAGATGGAGAGCGAGCAGAGGCCAAGGGTATCAAGTTTCCGAACTAGCAGAGCCTAAGGGAAGCACGCCTCGCCAGGAAGTTCTTTCAAAGGAAGTTAATGCCAAGTTGGTTAGCTCTCTACAAAGTTTGAACGCCAAGAACCAGCAATTGCAAGAACGCATAAGGCAGTTGGACGACCGACAACAGATCCTGGAAAAGGAGGTAAAGAGGCTCAGGGAAGAAATGATAGCAGAAAAAGCTGAATTTGAGGAACAACAAGCACAGTGGGAGAAAGAAAAGACCTCGCTTCAAGGTGCAGTAAGAGAAGCAGGAGCTCAGAATGGCAAATTACAAGAGAAACTGGAATATCAGGAAATACTCATGGAAGAGTATAAGCAGGAAAGCAAGAAGAAGAAGCTTGAATTGAAGGAGCAGGCACAGCTTATTAATGACATTTTGAAAGAATCTGCTAAATAAAGGAAAGAAAAAGAAAGGTAAGCAACCCTTCATCAAGAGCTGAGAGAAAATGTTGACCAGCTAGAAAGAATCATAGCACATAGAAAACAAGAGCTCCTACTAGAATCTGAGTACGCCTTGAAGACATTCAATCCTGCCAGATAAGAAGAAAGACTCTATGAGTACCTCAAAAGATGTCATTGTATTTTAAAGAATCTTCTTGAACCTAGGCAATAACAAAAATGTTGTGTATGAACTATTTGATTAATGAATTATTTTGAACCATGTTTAGCAAAATATGAATGAATAGTGTAACTCCCGTGGGAAGTTGTGCGAAAAGATGAACGTGTCATATGGACAAGTATCATAGACACGCATTCGTTCCCGTCATTCACTGTTGGACTATCGAGCGATGCCATGATAAAGTTGACACAATTTGCCTTCTACAGACTCCATTTTGGCGGTTTTCTACCACCGTATCCTTTGACTAGTTAGAATCTTTACCTCTAATAGAATTTTTAAACTAATTTAAAAACTGCTGATAGGAAATCAACATTGCTCCGAACAAAACCCGACCAAGCAAGCAGTTCAACCAAAAAGAGTGTACTTGACAAGGTCCCGAGCAAAGAAGATAATGGAAGACCAAGAACAAGTGCAGAACCTACAGGGACAAGTTTTAGAATTGAGAAACCAAGTCTCAGAGCTAATGAAACTAATGAAGAAGATGTCCCAAAATAGAGAAACCATCCGACCTACACCAGAATCAAATTTGCTACTACCTCCCCCACTCCCAACAACGGTTGATTCTCATCAAGCTTCAACCTCTTTCACCTTCCAGCCTCCTATTCCTGATCCGACAATCACTGTTAACCCAACACTCCCAAATAATGACTTACCCTTTTCTTATTATCTGGTTGTCTCAAACACCGAATTGCACCCTTCCATACCAATCCCTCCAGTTCACCCTACCCCTTATTTCCCAATTGGGGGAATAGCTCATGCAGTAGGAGGAGAAAATAGAGCAAGAGAAAATGAGAAGTTATCTGCTCTAGAGGAAAGATTAAGAGCTATAGAGGGTCTGAACATGTATGGCTCAGTCCATGTATCTTCACTGAGACTGGTACCGGATGTAGTGGTACCACCTAAGTTTAAAGTTTTGGACTTTGACAAGTATACCAGAAATTCAGACCCCCGCATCCATCTGGCCACTTACATAGCCAAGATGTCCGCCCTCACATAAGATGATAGACTTCTGGTCCACTTCTTTCATGAAAGCCTCTCCGGGGCAGCCTTGCGATGGTGCATACAACTAGATATGAGCAAACTATGCTCCTAGATAGATTTGGCTGATGCTTTCCTAACGCAATACAAGTTCAATTGTGATGTTGCTCCCACAAGGAGAGACCTCCAAAACCTGGTACAAAGGGAAAGGGAAAGCTTTAAGGAGTATGCCCAGAGATGGAGAGAGAAGACAGCTAAGGTATATCCTCCAGTTATTGACAATGAGCTTTGCTCTCTCTTTATTGAAACCTTGAAGGCCCTGTACTTCAATTTAATGATCGAAAACACATCCAATAGCTTTTCCGACATTATCCAAGCTGGCGAAAGAATTGAAGCTAACCTCAGGTTAGGGAGATTACAGGAGTTGACTGAGAACTCTGTAAAGAAAACTGCCAGTTTTGGAAAGAAGAAGGAAGGTGATGTACACTCCATCACTCGATAAGCCCAACCTCCATTCCCTCAAAATAGCTTTCGGCCATACCCTCCTACTCAAGGTTCGACAATAGCAAACATTCCGCCCCCTTTTCCCAATTATCCTCACCCTCGTCCATAAGATCCACCACAAGTTGCTTACCACCCCAGACCACCTACCTAACCTAATCAATTGAGATCACCTGCTCCCCAAACCAACCCAAGACCTCAAAGGAACCCTGATCCACCTCTCCCCCTTCCACTCAGTGAAATCTACCGATACCTACTCGGTATAAATTAGATAGTGCCTATCCCCCTTGACCCGATTCAGCCACCATATCCTAGGTGGTATGATGTTAGCGCCTGATGTGAATATCATGGTGGGGTACTAGGGCATTCAACTGATAATTGTGGAGCTCTTCGGGGAAGAGTACAGGCCCTGATCAGAAATGGGTGGTTAAAAATTGAGGGAAATGGCTCTTTTCCTAACGTCACTTCAAACCCATTGCCTAATCATGGTATAGGCAATGGCGTGAATATGATAGAGCCTTTGGACGAAAAGTCAATTGTGGAGGTAGAACAGCTGATTCCTCATTTTGAGGAGATTTTTGCAATGGCGGTAAGAGAGGGATATCTATGCCCTCAGGCATTCGGGTCGGAAAGTGATACAGGATGCCCCTACCATGGAGGAGCAGCTGATCATGAGCTGCACAACTGTGATGAATTTCGACAGGAAGTTTGGAGAATGCTGTCGCTCAAAACTTTGAGATGTCAGCGGAGGTCAAGGATGGAGGGCGAAGTGAACACAGCCAGGTTTGGCCGAGATGTCCCTACCCCCAACCCGAGATTAATCTTTTCTACTCCCAACACACCAACACCACTAACACCACCAATAACGATCTTCCAAACCCTACCTCAACTCCGATTCACCAACACCCATGCAGTGCCTTGGAACTATAACCTCCAAGTGTTTACTCAAGGCGCATCCAGTAGCACTCCAATTCCTTCCCTTAACCATACCCACACTCAACCCATCACCCTTTCTAAGCCATGCTTCGCTCCTCATGAGCATTTCAAAATAACCTACACGGGACCCTCCAACAATGCTACTCCCCAACCTAACTCGAAACCTGTGACAACTAGTAACTCCCTCCCATAAGATCAGGAAGTAGAATTCATAACCCAGAGTGGGAGATGTTACGGAAATGATGAGGCTGAAAAGAAGAAGGGGAAAGTAAAAATGGGAGAGCCACAAGAAATTATGGAGGAAGGGACTGAGAGGGTTGAGAAAGGGGAAGCTATTGAAAAGAAAGAAGAAGAGGAACCGCTGCTACAAATAATGAAACAGAGTGAATATGATGTCATCGAGCAACTGAGAAAAACCCCCGCTCGGATTTCCTTACTGTCACTAATTTTGAGCTCGGAAGTGCATCGCCATGCCTTGTAAAAAGTTCTGGACCAAGCCTTTGTGAACCCCGATATCACACCGGGGCAATTTGAGAAAATAGTTGGACAAATTCAAGCGTCCAGTTTTATCACTTTCTTTGAAGATGAGATAGACCCGACTGGCTTGAAGCATACCAAAGCTTTATATGTGACAGTCAAGTGTAAAGGGTGCATAGTTGCCAAAGTCTTGATTGACAATGGATCTGCCCTCAATGTCTTGCTTAATGCCACCTTGGCAAGACTACTTGTTGACCCATCAAACATACGCCAAAGTACCATGGTGGTAAGAGCCTTTGACGGTACAAAGAGGGAGGTACTTGGGGACATCAATTTGCCACTTCAGATCGGGGCATGCACTTTCAACGTCACTTTCCAAGTAATGGATATCGACCCTGCATACACTATGTTGTTGAGGAGACCCTGGATCCATTTGGCAAACATCGTGCCTTCGACTTTGCATCAAAGGATCAAGTACATCATGGGCGGCAAAATCATCACAGTGAAAGGGGAGGAAGCCATGCTAGTCACCAAGCCTCAATCGGTTCCTTATGTAGAAACAACCGAAAGATCCTTGGAAAGTTCTTTCCAAGCACTAGAATTACAAGGAACTAGCCTGAGGGATGAAGGGGTTGCGGCTATGGTTGCAAAGGTGATGTTAAGAAGCGGCTATGAAAAGGGCAAGGGATTGGACTCCGCGTTACAGGGGATTATCGAACCTGTACCGGCTATTCAGAAAATCGGTCGCTTCGACTTGGGATATGAGGAAGATGCTCTTGTGGATGGGAGATTCTGAATGAGGAATATGCTCTGGGATCAAAGGTTTGACCAAAAAGTCGGGAAAATGAAAGTTGTCCTGAAAATCATAGATGTTTTCACCAAATCGATCATCGAGAATCCAGAAGAAAGTGAAGAATCTCCTGAAGAACCATCCATTGATGTCATACAACTAGACTCCCTGTCTGAGGCACTGATTTCACCAATCACTAAGGGGCATAAGCTTGATAATTGGGAAGCAGAAGATATCCCCGTGCTTAATCTCGAGTAAAGTATATTTTGTTATCAACACTTGATCATTCTGTCCATGGTGACAAGTGTAATGTTGTAAATGGACCCTTTTTTATGATAAAAGTATTAATGAATTAATAGTGCATTTTGTGTCCAATTCTCTTTTCCTTTTACCATTAAAATCCATTTTTTTAATATATACTCCACTTTCATTTCTTTAGGACCATTGACCAATTCACACCTAATAATTCAATTGACTCAGAAGTTCCTTATGTTAACTTTGAAACTCCCATAACTGCCATTGGTTCAAATGATTTTGAAGAATAACTTGTAGAAGAACGGGGTGAAAGAAATGAACCTTCCTTGGTGCCTTGTGGGGATGAAACGCACACTATAAATCTAGGGACTGAGGAAATAAAGAGGGAACTTAAAGTTGTAAATAACGGAGAATTAGAGAGTATGGTTAGTTTGCTTAAGGAATTCATTGATGTATTCTCGTGGAGCTATGATGACATGCCCGAATTGGATCCTTAGATAGTAACGCATAAAATCCCTTTAATTCCTGGGACAATTCCAGTGAAACAAAAGTTGAGGAGAATGAACCCTGACACGCTGCTCAAAGTTAGGGATGAAGTCAAAAAGCAGTATGAAGCTGGATTCTTGGAAGTGGTCAAATACCCTTAATGGATAGCTAATGTGGTCCTGGTAAGGGTATGTGTTGATTACAGGGATCTCAATAAGGCAAGCTTGAAAGATGATTTCCCTCTCCCACACATAGATGTGCTGGTAGACAATGTTGCAGGACTGGGAAGATGTTCGTGTATCGACAGGGCATCGGGGTATAACCAAATCCCCATGGATGAAGAGGACAAAGACAAAACTACTTTTATCACTCAGTGGGAGGTATTTTGCTATCAGGTCATGCCCTTTGGATTAAAGAATGCTGGAGCTACCTATCAACGCACCATGGTCACATTATTCCATGACATGATGCACAAAGAAGTGGAAGTGTATGTGGATGATATGATTATCAAATCCAAAGAGGGAGAAAGTCATGTACAGGTGTTGAGAAAGGTGTTTGAAAGGCTCAAGAAGCATCAACTGAAACTGAACCCGGCTAAGTGTGTGTTCGGGGCCAGGTCCGGTAGGCTATTGGGATTCATAGTAAGCGAGAAGGGAATAGAAGTGGACCCAGATAAAGTTCGAGCCATTCAAGAAATGCCATCCCCTAAGATAGAAAGGGAGGTGCGCAGTTTCCTAGGAAAGCTGAACTACATTTCGAGATTCATCTCCAATCTCACTGCTAAAGCTGAGCCAATTTTTAAACTACTCAGGAAGAATAACACCACCCAATGGGATAAAGTTTGTTAAGAGGCTTTTGAAAAGATTAAACAGTACTTGTCGAATCCACCAGTATTAGTTCCTCCAGTGATGGGAAGGCCATTGATTTTACACATGGCAGTTCAGCAGAGTTCGATGGGGTGTGTTCTGGGATAGCACGATGACATGGGGAGAAAGGAAAGAGCCATTTACTATTTAAGTAAGAAATTCAATGATTGCGAGTCGAGATACTAAGAAATTCAATGATTGCGAGTCGAGATACTCATTCCTAGAGAAAACTTGTTGCGCATTGGCATAGGCAGCAAATCGACTCAAGCACTACATGTTGAATCATAAAACGTGGCTCATCTCCAGAATGGACCCTATCAAGTATGTATTTGAAAGCCCGTTCATGCCAGGGAGGATAGAAAAATGGCAGGTCATACTTTCTTAATATGACATTGTCTACATGACTAGAAAAGCAGTGAAAAGAAGCGTAATTGCTGATCTCCTAGCAAAAAACCTAATCCAGGATTATGAAGCCCTAGATTTTGATTTTCCCGATGAGCATGTTAATGAAGTCAGCAGCGAGGACCAAGAACTGAATGACATATGGGAAATGTATTTCGAAGGAGCAGTGAATTTGTCTAGTAATGGGATTGGAGCAGTTTTGATATCCCCAGATGGAAAGCACTTCCCAATAGCTATCAGCTGAGGCTCGACTGCACCAACAACGTTGCGGAATATGAAGCCTGTGTGATGGGTTTACAAGCGGCCATCAAAATGAATATCAGGAAGTTAAAGGTGTACGGAGATTCGACCTTGATCATTTACCAAGTCAAAGGGGAATGGCAGACTAAAGACCCAAAACTGATCCCATATTAAAAGTATCTCCTAAAACTGATCAAGAAATTCGAGGAGATTTCCTTCACTCACCTCAACCGTGACAAGAACTAATTCGCCGATGCCTTAGCCACTCTAGCTGTCATGGCTCAGATGGAAGAGGGATAGACAACGCAGGTGTTACAGATCAAAGCAAGGAGTGAGCCAGCGTACTGCTTCATGATCGAAGAAGAAACATATGGTAAACCTTGGTATCATGACATCCAGGTCTACATCAAAACCAGGGAGTATCCTCGCGGGGGAAGCAGAAATGAAAGAAGGATGATCAGGAGATTAGCACTGGGATACTTCCCCAGTGGGGAAATTTTATACAAAAGGAGCTCCAATGGCGAATTGTTGAGGTGAGTGGATGCAAAAGAAGCAAGGAGGATCCTTTTTGAGACTCATGAAGGGAATTGTGCTACTCACACCAATGGGCATATGATGGCCAAGCAAATCATGAGACGGGGTTACTTCTGGATTACTTTGGAAAAAGACTGCATCAAGTACTTTCGGAAGTGTCATAAATGTCAAATCTATGCTGATCCGATAAATGTCCCGCCTCATCAGCTTTTTAATCTTGTCTCGCCTTGGCCTTTTGCAATGTGGGGCATCGACGTAATCAGTCCTATTAATCCCAAAGTATCCAATAGGCATAGGTTCATCTTGGTGGCTATTGACTACTTTTCCAAATGGGTTGAGGCAACGTCATATGCATATATCACGCAAAATACATTCCTCAAAATTTTCAAAAATAATGTTATCTGCCGACACGGTCTCCCCAGCGAAATTATCACTGACAATGCTAAGAATTTGAATGGCCCAAAGATCCGAAATTTGTGTGACCAGTACAAAATCCAGCATCTCAATTCTTTACCATACCGCCCCCAAATGAACAGAGCGATGGAAGCCACTAACCAAAAGCTCAAAAGAATAATCAGGAAAATGACCGTCACTTATAGAGACTGGCATGATATGCTTCCCTTCACCCTTCATGCTTATCGAACCTCCGTGAGAACATCAACTAGGGCAACTCCATACTCATTGGTCTACGGGATGGAAGCTGTTTTACCTATAGAAGTGGAGATTCCCTCCCTGAGAATTCTGAAAGAGTCAAGAATCGACGAGTCAAAATGGATTCAATCGAGGTTAGATCAGCTGAATCTAATAGACGAGAAAAGACTAGCAGCAGCATGCCATGGACAATTGTACCAAAGGAGAATGGCTAGAGCATTTAATAAGGATGTTCGCCCGTGCGAATTCCAATCGGGAGATCTGGTTTTGAAAAAGATCCTCCCAAATCAAAATGATCCTCGGGGCAAATGGTCACCAACTTACGAGGGACCCTATGTGGTTAAAAAGGCATTTTGTAGCGGTGCGCTGATCTTGACTCATATGGACGGTGAAGAATTCCCAAGACCCGTGAATGCAGATACTGTTAAAAGATATTATATATATATATATATAGGAGTGAAAACCCGAAAGGGCGCTTCTAGCAAAATGTGTGAAAGAGGGCGAAAACCCGCAATGGCGCTTTTTGCAAAATGAGTAAGGGATGAAAACCTAAAAGGGCATCCTAAAAAGGGAGTTAAAAAAAAAAAAACTCTAGGGGTGAAAACCCGAAAGGGTGCTCTTAGGACCGAAAAACGGAGAAATAAGGGAGGGAGCCCAAGGCCAGAAGAGGCAATAAGTCACCACAGCACGAGCGTTCATCGGAAGATTGCTTAAAATAATGGCAGTTAAGGGAATTCAAAGTTAGCCACAAGGAATTTGTGAGATCTATTCTTGTACCATTTTTCTTTGAAATTTGTACCTTTATTTTTTTTAAGCCATAATGAAATTATTCCTTCACTCTAATTTATTTTTCTTATATACCCTCATTTATACACTATTAATTCGTTAAAACTTTATTATAAGATCAGGATTTGAATATTGACAGCCTCATGTACTTTGCTATGAGATTTACAGGGGACGAATGATGGCCGAGCGATTAGTAAAAAAAACATGTAGGAGTGAAAACCCGAAAGGGCGCTTCTAGCGAGTTGTGTAAAAGAGAGTGAAAACCCGCAAGGGCGCTTTCTGCAAAATGAGTAAGGAGCTAAAACCCGAAGGGGCATTCTGAAAAGTGAGTAAAATGAGGAATTTGTAAGCCAAACCTTTGGGACTCGTTCTGACCCTCTCCATTAATCATCTATCTTTGGGGCCTTGTTAAGTACATTTTGATTGGAGAAATGTCTTGTGTCAGGTTTGCTTTGCTTTGTCAGGTTTAATTTCCTGTCATCAACCTCTGGTTCCTAGATCCAAGTTGATTTCTAATTTTCAACATTTTAATTTCCTGTCATCAACCTCTGGTTCCTGGATCCAAGTTGATTTTTAATTTTTAGCATTTTAATTTCCTATTATCAACCTCTGGTTCCCAGATCCAAGTTAATTTTTAATTTTCAACATTTTAAATTCCTATCATTTGTCACACCCTACCCCTCTGTAAGGCATAACATGATCCCGTAGTATACCTAATGAATTACCAACTTCGTCTACTAATAACCTATTAAATATACTACAAGGGATTTTAAACATTTTCTTACTTCATTTTAGAGTGGTGAGCACTATTTACAAGTGTTAAATTTTTTTTTGAACTGAAGTGAAACAGCTAACACATTTGAAGAATTAACAATTTTTGCAAAAATTTTAGCAGAGTGCCATCTGTATTTTAAATAACACAGTTCTTCAAAAACCTGTAAAAAGCACTTCCAATATTTTATTCAAATCCCCAAACTCCAATATTTAATCAACACAATATGTTTCTCAACACAATATGTCAGGTTTGCTTTGCTTTGTCAGGTTTAATTTCCTGTCATCAACCTCTGGTTCCTAGATCCAAGTTGATTTCTAATTTTCAACATTTTAATTTCCTGTCATCAACCTCTGGTTCCTGGATCCAAGTTGATTTTTAATTTTTAGCATTTTAATTTCCTATTATCAACCTCTGGTTCCCAGATCCAAGTTAATTTTTAATTTTCAACATTTTAAATTCCTATCATTTGTCACACCCTACCCCTCTGTAAGGCATAACATGATCCCGTAGTATACCTAATGAATTACCAACTTCGTCTACTGATAACCTATTAAATATACTAAAAGGGATTTTAAACATTTTCTTACTTCATTTTAGAGTGGTGAGCACTATTTACAAGTGTTAAATTTTTTTTTGAACTGAAGTGAAACAGCTAACACATTTGAAGAATTAACAATTTTTGCAAAAATTTTAGCAGAGTGCCATCTGTATTTTAAATAACACAGTTCTTCAAAAACCTGTAAAAAGCACTTCCAATATTTTATTCAAATCCCCAAACTCCAATATTTAATCAACACAATATGTTTCTCAACACTTGGCAACACAAATCCACAATAATTTTTTCAGTGTTTTCAAAAGCTAAGATAAAAGAAATATATCACAAATTTTACAAGCCAAAATAATTCACAATTTATTTTATAACTTCAATGTACAATTTAAATTTATAATTGCTCAAAACCAAGAACACTATATACATACAGTGAACATACATTACAATACAAAATGCAAAATATGGTATACTAAATATACCCGATGATCTCTCAGTGTAGCACTAGCAGCCTAGTCTACTGCCCTGTCAGTCTGTCTGACAACAATGAAAAGCTATCGCTGAGCCAATGTCTCAGTGGTGCACAACATTAACACAATGTAACTTTAAATCACAAATCATAAGTCATATAAATAGTGGATACTTAAAACATAGTTAAATTCAAAAGACAGTGAATGCCAATAAGAATTTAAACTCCATTTCACAATATCACAATGAATATCAATAAATCACACACACAGCTTAATCATGTTGCCAAAGTTCAATTCATCCCAAAAGCCGATGGCTAGTGAGGAATTCAATTCATCCCAAAAATCGATGGCTAGTGAGGAATAACATAGCTAGCTAGCAATAATATGAGTACTCATTCTATTCGTCCTCAACAGGCACACACCTCAACACTTCAGCTAGAGAGGGAATTCAAAGTCAATTCATCCCACTAGACAAGCTAGCAAGGAATTCAATCAATATACATGATAGCTGTGGTTTCAAACTATTTACAATGCTTTTCAATCAATAAGTATCCATCAAATATCATTGAAACAATTTTTTTCACAATTTAAAACAATAATATACAAATAGTCATAATTTATTTCAATTGAAAAATTCAAAAGAAATAATTATTGTGCACAAACCTCTGATAAATGTCTCTTGGCTCTGACTCAGTGTTTCTTTCTCTTTCCCTAAGTCTTTGCTAACTAAAACACACAATTTGAAGTGTTTCAGTACTCATTTAAACTGTCTCTAAGAATAAAGCTTAATAATTAACTTATTGAATTCTATTATTTCCTTAGTCAACCTAAAATGTTGACCCTCGATGTACTCTAGGTGAATTAGGTTTTAATGTTACCAATATGTCACATTTTATAGCCTTTTAGTATTGGTACATGTTACCAAATTCATTTTCAAGTATATTGCATTTTATTGCAATTTGCCGGATTTCGGTATACTAATTTGACCTAGCCGGATGACCTAGTTCCCTCGGTTTTCGGGTTTTGGTCCAAACTACAAACTTGTAGGTCTATGTCTTATTGCACGCGGGACAAAATTTCAGGTCATTCTGAGTTGTGTAGACCAAGATATGGTCAATTTACCAATACTGGGCAGAATGCATCAAAATGGTAACTTTAGGTCATTTTTAGGTCACTTTTGGTTCGGCCAGTTTTTGGACCTGAACTTGTGCAAGCTATTTGGCTTGGTTCTGGCCATTTCTGGGCTTTGGTGTCTTCATAATAATTGTAGATATATGTCTTAACTATTCATGGTAAAAATTTTAGGTCAATTGGACCTGTTTTGAGTGAGTTATGGTCAAAATACTAACTACTGCCCAAATGGTCAATTTTCAGGCTTTCAAAGCACTAATTCGGATTTGGTCATTTTTCAAGTCACCTTCTAAGCAGAATTTTGGTAAGCTTCCTTCATGAAAGTTGGCACATTTTGTGCCTAGTTTTACCTCCAATTGGTCTCATACCAATTGGAGTTACACACTTAAGGTTCTAAGCCAAAACATACACTGCCCTATTACGCATTGTTCATCCTTTACTAATTACACATTAAACACTCACCAAGTTAACTCTTCCATGCCAATTCTGGTTTGTACCATAACATTAACACACTTTACTTCACATTTTTGGTCATTTTGGTAGCTTGTAACCACTCTCAACATACACATTATAACCCAGAATTTTCGAAGTCCAATTACAATAATTTAACCACATGACATACCTCATTTACCTACCCAATTCTAAACCATTATTCATATACATATGCTGCCATCATAATTTCATGAACTCAAACACTTCAATCTTCTTCATGAGGCTACCACAAGTTTACACATACCCATCAATTTCCATTTTCACATTTCAAGCTTACAAATCAAACCTTACACATGGAATTTAACTTCAATACAATTAAACATTTAAATCATCATCCAAACCACTATTTACATACAAGAACAAGCTATTCATAGTGAGGTTTCATGGCTGCCAAAATGTACATCTCCATTAATTCATCAAACTTCAAAAATCCTTCCACAAATCAACTACCCACAACACCTATTCAAAGTTTAATGAAACAAGAATTAAAAATACATACTTACCACTTTTGAACTTCTTCAAAACCTCACCAAAATTTATCTTTCTTGCTGCCTATGTGTTGCCCATGATGTGTAGACTAACTTTAATGAAGAACTCTTGAAGAAACTAGGGCTTGATCATGGAGTTTTAATGTCTCAAAGGTGGGCGGCCATGGGAGAATTCTCCCAAGCTTGGTTCGGCCAAATGAAATGTAAATGGTGAAGAAGATGAATGCAAAATATTAGTGGAAGAAATCTGTCCACTTATGCTTTTATATGGTGCATAATGGTCCACTAACTCAATTAAATAATAAGGTAATGTTAAACTTTTTAATTATTCACATTATACCCCATAATTTTACTTCATTATATTTCATTCCAACTTCAATTTTTCATGTAATTTCTAAACTTTAAAACTACTTTATTTCCATGGATATTTAGGTCAAAAATCAACTCGGGGTGTCAATTGACCACAATGCCCCTATTCGGGTTGCATTCCTGATTTTTCGGTAACACCGAGTTTTGTCATTTTCTTGATTTTCCATTTTTCTTTGTACTAATTATTTAATTTTTCTTTGATATTTCTAATGACATTTATACTTTAATAGATGTTTATTTAAGTCTTAAAAATATTTTCCAGGGTTCCTCGTAGTCCAGGGCTAGTCAACGGTCCACGCCGCAACTTCCCGATGCGGTCACCCATCGCTAGGGTTCTCGACTCGTTTAACTTGGTTACATTTCATTACTATTATTTTTCCTTTATTTTTCTTGTATTTTCTTTTCTTGTATTTCATTATTTTATGTCTCCTCACCAATATTTAAGTGTAGTTCTAGGCATTCTAGCTGTCCGGACAGACACTGGTCACCGGAATAGTAGAACGCACTATCAAACATAGGGGTGTTACATCATCAACCTCTGGTTCCTGGATCCAAGTTGATTTTTAATTTTCAGCATTTTAATTTCCTGTTATCAACCTCTGATTCCCATATCCAAGTTGATTTTAATTTTCAACATTTAATTTCCCGCTATCAACCTCTGGTTTCCAGATTCAAGTTGATTTTAATTTCCAGCACTTAATTTTCTGTCATCAACCTCTGGTTCCTAGATCCAAATTGATTTTACTTTTCAACATTTAATTTTCCATCATCAACCTTTGGTTCCTAGGTCCAAGTTGATCTTAATTTTCAGCATTTTTAATTTCCTGTTATCAACCTCTGGTTCCTAGATCCAAGTTGATTTTAATTTTCAGCATTTAATTTCCTGTTGATTTTAATTTTCAGCTGTAGGCACCAAGTCCACTAAACATTAAGGTGTAGATTGCCACCCACAAAGGCGATAGTCTGCCACACTCTAAGGCAATAATTTGCCACACTTTCTATGGTCATAGTTCCCCCAAAATTTTTTAAGCCGATTATTTGCCTAAAATTTTCAAGACAATATATTGCCCAAAATTTTAAGGCGTTCATGCACCTAAATTTTTAAAATGATCATTCGTCAAAAATTTGTAAGGTAATGGCTTGCCCAAATATCTCAAAAGACTTTATCACATTGTTAGAACTTTGTCATCTAATACACCATCTAACATTGAACCTAAAGATTCATCCTTGAAAGGGGATTAATGAAACAGTATCACTCCAAAATCTCCGAATGTATGGAATTCAAATCTAATACAAACACTATCCATTAAGGAATTAAAATAAATTTTTAAACAGATAAATTAAAAATTAAATTAAATAATTATTAAATATTAAATAATAAAATTCATAATAAATATTTGTCCCCACCAAAATCATTATAATAGACAGTGACCTTCAAGGCTTTAACCTAAGTCCGCCTTTACCCCCTCACAAATTCTGCTAGAAAAATATAAAAAAAAATGATAATTTATTTAAAAAAATAACGATAATAAAATTAATTACATTTTAAAAGACCTTTTTCAAGTACATTTAAGAAGACTAACAAAATAAGAAATAAAAACATCCAAATTATAATCATGGTTGTCAAACCCAATGAATTTAGTCCTCATTAATTTGAATATAGTAAACAGACAACACATCCAATTCTCAAACCTCCATTCCCATATATATATTCCCAAGCTTACCTCACGATTTATTCAATTGATGAACAAATTGTGCCATAAACATGCATGCACATGGGATGATGATGTATTAAGAAAGCAAGATCATGATGGGTTATATTAGATGATGGAAGCCCTAACCTCTTGAATTCGGGGATACAAATATAAGAGACAAGATGACTTTGCTATGACACCTCAAGAGTTTAGAAATTTGAATTTTTGTCTAAAAGCAAAGCTATGGAGCTGGGTTCCAATTTGGTGATCCTAATATGTATTCTAGGTACTTTGGTGGCTCTAAAATAGATACAATGAAAGCAAATAACCCCTCTGTGTTACGCTAACATTTTAATAATAATCCTCTAAATTGGAGGAAAAAAAAAACCAAATTACATCTCTTGATAATAAGATAAAATTGCAGAAAAATTAATGAAAAATTAGTGCTTTGGTGCCATAGTTATGGGTGCTTTGGTAGCTTTTTGATATTAAATAGATATTATATTTGCATTCAATTTTCATATAATTCCATGAATTAACCTTACAACTACAATGCAGTGTGGCTTCCATTACTGCCCATTATGAATGACTTCTAGTAATCTGAATTTGAAGATAGCAAGAGAAATGGACATAAATGAAGTAACTAAAACTAAATGAATTTGCTACAAATTCCATAAATGCTCTTAATTCTCTCCGGAGTTTAGACTTCACTATTAGTACAAGAAAAAAGGGTCTTAGTTTAGTTCTGCGAAACAACAATCAGGTTGCATCTATCATTCATTGTAGGATCATAAAAATCTCCTTCCCCAACTAGATTGTGACATTGTCTTTCGTCTTTTGCCATTAAAGTACAAACAAGGGTTTGGTAGCTTTGAAATAGGTTCTACAAAGGATACTCACTTAATTGTTAAACAAAATTACTTCTATGGATTAATAGATAAAATTGTACAAAAGTTACAAAAGAAATTTGCATACGCGTACTGAAAAAATGAAGAAACCCATCATAACTTGCAAGTAGAAGATTTGGGCGGTGGCTTTTGTAGAAAGAAAAGGGAGATAAGGAAATTTGAGATTAATATAATTTGACGTGCTGTTAATGCCATAAAATACTAAATATGGAGCCATGGAAGAAGAACCCATTTGTGCATAAGAAGAAGAAGAAGGCGGCGGGGGAGGTGAGGTAAGAATTGGGAAAATGAGGTAGAAAAAGGGTTTGGTTAAAATGGCTTTAGTGGTGAGTTCATGAAATTGTTTTTTCATAGTCTTGGAAGTTTGGGCTTTTAGCACGCATTCAACCATTATTAAATTAAATAAAAAAAACTGTCATGTTTACATTTGAATAGAGGTTACAGCAGTTCAAAGATTATCTATTAATGTTTTAGGTTTTTACATAATTGAGTTTAATGTGCAAAATCTATACAAAAATTCTAGATAAATAAAAGTTAAATTAATTATAACCATCTCAATAAAGATCAATACCTTAGACAAAATATGGAATTGGATTTCTTGGAGCTATACCTTCTTCTCCAATTGAAGATGAGACATGCATTGACATGAAGCCTCCAAATACCAAATCTATTAGCTATTAGAGAAGGTTTAGATATCTGGAAAAAAAAAAAAAAAAGTTAGAAGGATGTGGAGACTAGCGTTTTTTTTTTTAAAAGGAGGGACTTAAAAATTTTTAACCACTTAAATAAAAATAATGCACTTTAAAATTAGTGGCATTAAATTGTTAATTGCCATTAAAATATATATATATATTATGACACTTTTTAAAAATGCCATGATAAATAAAATTATAGTGTTGGTTATTATAAATGCGATTATAAACCTTGAACATTTGAGCACCTAATAATTTATAATGGCATCTAATATTAATGCCATTAATAAAATGCCAGTAAAACTAAATTTTGTTGTAGTGGGATAAGCATTCCTACTTATTTGAATTCTGAATCTCACTCTAGTTAATTCTATCCAATGCCTATATAAAAAAATAAAGCCTCCACAGTCAGGTACTCTACTCTTTCCAGAGTTTCATATTCTCAATCTCAGTTCCTTTACTGACTTAAGGATTGGAGAGGTTACCAAAACCAACCCTCCCGGTTTCTTCTTTCTCATCTCACAGTTCCATACCAAAGGAAAAATCCATGAAACAACATCTGTAATGACTTTGATGTATTATTTATTTGTAATAATTCAAGCACATCTACAATTTCCATTCCCATTAATTTTTTGTTAAAATCGTTATTTTTGTTGATTGTATTTGATTGTGATTTATTGTTTGTTGGGTTTGTTGCCTTTCTTTGTTAATTTTGTTGCTTTAGGGATTTTTTTTGTTGATTTTGGATTACTTTGTGCGACACCCCTTACCCGTCTACAGTATAGGCGAGCAAGATATACCACACAGTGTACCGGAACACCATAACTTATCCCATTGATATTTATCCGTTCTTAATTTATTTATTTATAGTTATTAAGTGAAATTTATGAAATTGATCTCATTTAGATCATTTATTGAAATTATAAATTAATTTACGGTTCCAAAAATTTTATAGAAAATCCGGCAGAGTGCCAGCTAAAAATGGAGAAAACAGTTCTTTAGAACTTGTAGAAAACACTTTCAATAATTGTTCAAATCACAACTCCAATTATCACATCAATTTTCAACAATTTCTCAATAATTCCTCCATTTGTTATTCATTCATTTCACATCATCATCATGCTCAAATCATAAATAAATACTCATATGTTATTTATAAACACAAGGTTACAAATACTTACATTAATACAAAATTATATTACATAGGTTTCAAATATACATGATAAAATAAGAGTTTAATTACAAAACTTACAAAAATCACAAAATACAAAATGGGACCTATTGTCCTACCAATGCACTGTAGCCTGAGAGGTGACTCTGACACTAAGCAGATCTGTGGCCTCACCTAGTCTGTGGTCTGTTGGGCTCTCTATCAGTCTCTCCAGAACCTACGCATGGCAAAAGCAACGCGCTAAGCAATACTGTTTAGTGGTGCCAATAATAAAATAAAAAGAACTAAAATGATATAAGCATACAGAGTGTATGCATGTTTTTCATACGGACAATTTCTGGTACTTATTTGTAGTATTATTCATTTGGTACTTTTTATCCCAATAATTTAATTAAAATTTATAAATCTTATTTTTGGTTGCCCAAGTAACCTATAGTCGATGACTGGACTGGATAAACGGGTAAACTGGCACTGGGTATCAAGTACCTCAGGCCGTCACACCATCGGTCACAATGTGTCTCCCGGTGTGCAACAGAACAGCTAATGAGCTGTAATAAATATTAGGCACAAGGCCAAGTATTACAATAATATTTGAATGGCTAAAAGCCATAAAATCACCGAATAGGCACTTAAGCCATAAATCACAAAATGGCGTGATGCCATATGCAGTACTGCTATCAGAACCCTATTGACATGCCAACCTATCCAACCCAATCTTACTAGGTCTACTAGGGCATATTACAAAGTTCTTGATTAAATTTTTGTGTTTAACATGTAAGGTTACTATTCATTTTACCATTTAAGTCAAAATATTGACTTTCCCATACATAATAGTTACATGAGTTCTAATCACATGAAATTACCATATTTTGGTTCCCAAAAGTGTTGGCAGTAGTTGCCAATCAATACTTCAAACTAATAGGAAATAAATCAAAAATTTCAGTTTTGGGTACTAGAGTTCACTATTCTATTAGGCAATTCTACAGTGAGAATTTGGCCAAATGTTCTCAATCAAAGTTGTTCCTTATTGTATCTAGCTACATTTCCCTTTTTGAATCACTCCATTTGGAGTTTTTTAGCTCAAGATATGCTAATTTGAACAAAGCTGGCCGGATTGATATCTGCCCAAAATTTCTGGGCAGAATCCCATTCTGCCAGATTTGGTAGCTCAACTTTGGCTACCAATTTCATTTGGTTAAGTCTAAAATTTGAGTTTGTGTTCTGCATGAAAGTTGTTCTAAATTGTCTAAGCTTTCCATTGATATAAATTTCAGGTCAATTGGACCCTTCTACACTGAGTTATGACCAAATGAATGAATATTGTTCATTTGGTCATTTTACCCAGGCAGAATGTGTGTTACCTAGATTTGGTCAATTTTTAGGACATCCTAAGTTTTTTTTCTGGACAGGGTTCCTTCATCAAAGTTGTGCCATTATGTGTCCAATTCCATGTCCAATTAGCCTTGCACTAACTGAACTTACGCAACTCAAGTTATAGCTGCCGAAATTTGAAGGATTTCAAACATGCATAATTTGTTTAATTTCTCTCAAATTCATACTCAATTTACACTCCTCATGATTCCTACATAAAATTTAAAAGGTTTAATTGACACTAACCTTGTTGTGTGCCAACCCAAGCTTGACAAACTCCTTTATTTTCACTTCTTTTTACTGCCCAAGTATTGCTCTAATGGTGAAGACCAATTTTTGTAAATGGATGATAGGGTTTTATGGTGGGATAAAGGGGGAAATCAAGCTCACAAGGGAGCTTTAATGGAGGTTGAGAGAGAAGAGAGAGAGGCTGCCAAATTATGGAAGAAGAAGGACAAAAATTTTGTTTCATTTTTACCTCTTTTCTTTCCTTTTTAATTAGTTTAAGAGTGCTTGTTGAAATGCCATTGGTGGAAGCCTTTTTAATGACATCATAATGATGTCAGAATTCAAGTTGTTAAGCATTTTCTTTTCTTTTTCTTTTCTACCTATTTTCAATTCAATTTTTAGCAATATTTATTCACATTTTATGTCATATAAATTATTTATTTAACTGAAAAAGTTGGCCAAAAATCATCTCTGAAAACGAAATGACCAAAATGCCCTCCGTTTGGCTTATTGAGCCAAAATCATCTATACCGATCTAAAAATTTTTCTAAATATTTTCTTGGCATTTTAATGCCATTGAAACCTCAATGACTCTTCTCTGAAGTCCCAAAAATTATTTCAGGAATTTTCTCTTGAGTTTAGGGCTCCTAGCTGCGAGGACCGCAACTTCCCACTGGGTTACCCATCACTAAGGCACCGGTTCATTTAACTTGGTTGTATTTTATTTCTAAAATTTTTTCTAAATTTTTCTTACCATTATTTGAGTTAATTTATGACTCCTTACTCTAGTCTAAATATTTTTCCAGACGTTCTAACTATCCGAACCGACACCGGTCACTGGAACAGTAGAATGTACGGAATTGCTACGGTGAGGGTATTACACTTTGCTTTAGGAAGAAAGATACAGAAACGGGGAGAGAGTGAGAGAGAATAGGAAAAGAGAAAGAGGGAGAGCAAGAGACAAAAATGGAGAGAGAGAGAGAGAGAGAGAGAGAGAGAGAGAGAGAGATTGAAAGGAAGGAGAGGGTGAGCAACAGATTTTCGGGTTTTGTGATGGTTTTGGGTAGCATACAAGTGGTTATAATCAGTTTTAGGATAGGCTCGGATAAAAAGGTGTAAATTTTAATCTTATTTGAGAGGTATTCAAGTAATGAACATATATAATGGATTTGTGCTTGGATAAATTAAAATTTAGATACCTTACTGTAACACTCCTTACCCGATCTATAGTGTAGTCGAGCAAGGCATGTCACACTCGATGCCGGAGCACCCTATCTTATCTTACTTTATACATATAATTTATTTTTAAAATATAAAATGGAGGAACTAATCAATAGAAGCGCCTTTTGGTGGAATGGCCTAGAGAATATGAAGAATTTCAGGGTTAAGTGTGCTCGCTTGAGAGAAATCTTAGGATGGATGACCTCCTGCGAAGTTCTTCGTTCTACCTATGAGACAAAACCGTGAGACTTATGGCCAAAGTGGATAATTCCTCTAGTGGTTAGAGCCTGACCGTTATAATTGGTATCAGAGCCGAAAGCTCCCTCAGTACGGTGCGATAAGTGAGGACACTTGTTACGGAAGTTGGTGGGCCACAAGGCCCTAAGGCAATGCCCCAGTGATTCCATTGGACGCAGTGAAAAGCTTCTTGAAAGATGAGAAACACGTCCCACATTGGAATGGGAGCAGAAAACAATGATATATAAAATGAGGGAACTAATCACTGGAGGCACCTTTTGGTGAAATGGCCTGGAGAGTTGGAAGAACTCCAGAGTTAAGCATGCTAACTTGAGAGCGTGCTAACTTGAGAGAAATCCTAGAATGGGTGACCTCCTTGGAAATTCTTCATTCCACCTATGGGATAAAATCGTGAGGCTCATGGCCAAAGCGGACAATTCCTCTAGTGGTTGGAGCCTGACCATTACACTTACCGTTGTCATCTCCAATGCTAGCTGCTATCAAAAAATTATATCAAATATATTAGCTGTTATTACAAAATTATATGAGTTGCCATTAAAAAAAATATATATCAAATGCAAAATTATACCAGCTGCTATTTAAGAAGACTAATTGGCATATTAATCAAGTTTAAAAATAATATAATGATGTACTTATATTAGCTGCTATAAAAAATATTATTTCAAATATATCAGTTGCCATTACAAAATTATATGAGCTATTTTTAAAAAATTATAAGAGTTGTTATGAAAATTATATGAACTACTATTATAAAATTTTATTAGTTGCTATTAATAAACCGCCACGTGACATATTATTAACTTAATAAATTATTACATGGCATATTAATCAACTTAAAAAATGATATCAACTGCTATTAAATAATTATACTAGCTGCTATTTAAAAAGTTTATTTATTAGCACTTGAAATCAAATGCGCTGCTCACTTCTCTTGAATACTGAGTATAAGGATTTTTAAAATATTTCTCATTTTCACTTGTCAAAATTTCAATGATTATGGATTTTCATATTTTTTATTATTATTTCATGAATATTAAAATAACATTTACGATAATTTCTTTAAGCATACTTATTATTATATTTATTATAATAGATATATATATTTTTTAATCATATTTGGTCTTTTTTAATTGCAATTATACTATAATGATATTATATCATCACATTCTTATTAAAAGAATATCTGTAAGAAAATAACTAATAAATTATTTATTAAGAAGTAAAATGTAATTTGATTTTGATAGCTATATAATTATTTTAAATTTTAATACAAATTCAAACCACAATTAACATAATTAACTGAAAATTTTATCGTCAACAAAATTATATATTATAGAATTTTGAAAATATAAAATATAAAATTATATTATTAAAATAAAATAATAAATAATTTGCACAACAACGTGCAGATAAATGAAAGTAGAAAGCTAAGTAGAAAATTGCATTTTGCATAATTATATAACCAAATTATTCCACATTACAAAATTACAAGCAAAGTTCCCACTGTACAGTTGAAAAGAAGAAAACTAAGTAGAAAATTGCGTTTTACATAATTATGGAACCAAACTATTCCACATTATGAAATTATAAGGAAAGTTCCCACAAGAAAGTTGGAAAGGAGAAAGCTAAGTTAGAAGATTAAAAAAAGATAAATTACAATATAATCTCTAAGATTTGATGTAATCAACAATGTAATTTTTTTATTTTTAAAATTAAATAATTTAGTACTTCTCTTTTTATCGTGTTAACAAAATAATCCTTACTTAAGTAGGGAAGACAACAAGTCGAGTATTTTCGGGTATCTAATCCAACCAACCTTAATATGATGAATTTGAATAATAAATGATCAGATTTGTGACAAGTTTAGATTTGAAAAATAATATCATCTCGGATTTGGGACCGGATAATGTTCTTCAAATTTAACAAAAGAAGATTGCATTTTATATATTTATGGACACAAACTATTTTACGTTTTCCTACATCATTTGTGGGTGTGTATTGTAAAATATATGGAATTCCTCATTAAATCAAATCAACTGGTTTTAGTTTAATGGCGTGTCCTATTCCTGTTCTACTTCATTAGTACAAAAAAAAAATCACATTATGAAATTACAGGGAAAGTTCCTATAGGATAGTTGGAAACTATGAAACTACAAGGACAGTTTTGAGAAAGCAAAGTGGAAGACAGCAATTTACATAATTATGAAAACCAAACTATTCCACATTACGAATTTACATGGAAAGTTCCTACTGGACTGCTGGAAAGGAGAAAATTATGTAGAAGATTACATTTTACCTAATTATTGAACCAAATTATTCCACGTTATGAGAAAAGGAAAAAAGCTAAAGCTAAGTAGAAAGATTACATTTTACACCATTATGAAATCAGACTATTCCACATTATGAAATTACAAAGAAAGTTTCCACCGGAGACATATGGAAAGAAAAAAAGTCGGTTAAATCACTAATTGCTAATTAAAAATATGAAAAATTTTTCTTATTAACAACACTCCAATTTTTCATTATTATTATTATTATTATTATTATTATTATTATTATTATTATAATGACTCTAATTAAAATTTAAATTTAAGACTTTACAGTTTTAAAAATGGCTCTAATATTATTGTGATCATTGGTTACACCCAAAATAATCTTTAGTTTAGACTTAATTATGCTTATGAAGGCAAATTCATCTTCATAGTCTAAAACATCGGTTCTTCGTTTGACTATTAATATATTTCTTTTAAATTTAAAATTAATATTTATTTGTAATTCATTATGACTTTGAAAATCTAATAATTTAATTGTATCATAAAATATTGGAATTTTATTGTATATTATTAATTTTTTATTTTATACTTTTTAATATTTAAAATTTTAAATATATTAATTAATTAATGTATAAACACCCCAGCTGCCAAAAACATAATATATATATATAAGCCATGTTACATTTTAAGTTATGGTATCTCTAACCATATTACTAACATTATATACGTATTACATTAATACGCATATAATATTAGTATAGTATTTGAAAATATTAATTATGATAGTACTTTGGAAATGTAAATAAAATTTTGCTATACCCACATATAGAATCATTATATGCGAAATTTTTAATTATATATACACATAATATAATATAATCTATAATTAAATATAGTAAAAATTCATATGTATTTAATCATAATCTAATTACTATTATCGCTTATTTCACAGTATCAATTTTTTTATGATTAAAATAATATCTAAAGTAGATTAAAAAATATCTCTATTAATATAATTATCATTATATATAAAAAATTAAAAAATAATTTAAATTATCAATAATTTAAATTTGTGCAACGTGTGTATATATTACTGGTGATAAATTAATTTGATATACACTTAAGAAATTATAAAGATTTTTAAATAAGCTTAATTTTCATTTATCAAAATTTCAATGATTATTACTTTTTTATATTTTTTATTATTATTTCATGAATATTAAAATAATATTTAAAACTATATATATAAACATACTTATTATTATATATGCTATCATATACATATATATTTTTTAATCATATATGGTCATTTTTAATTGTAATTATACTATAAAAATATCATCTCATCTCATTCTTACGGAAAGAATATTTGTAAGAAAATAATTAATAATTATTTATTAAGAAGTAAAAAATGTAATTTTATTTTGATAGCCATATAATTATTTAAAATTTTAATATAAATTTAAACTATAATTAATATAATTAATTGAAAGTTTTATCATTAACAAAATTACATATAGTATAAATTTAAAAAAAATAAAATATTTAATTATATTATTAAAGGAAATAATAAATAATTCCCTCATCCGTACGGACAAAATCAGAGGAGAAAGCCAAGTCGAAAATTGCATTTTACATAATTACTGAACCAAACTATTCCATATTACAAAATTACAAGCAAAGTTCCCACTGTACAGTTGAAAAAGGACAAAACTAAGTAGAAATTTGTGTTTTACATAATCATGGAGCCAAACTATTCCACATTATGAAATTATAAGGAAAGTTCTCACAGAAAAGTTGGAAACGAGAAAAGGTAAGTAGAAGATTAGAAAAGGTAAATTATATTATAATCCTTGAGATTTGGTGTAACCAACAATATATATTTTTTTAATTTTTAAAATCAAATAAATAATTTAGTTTTTCACTTTTCATGGCCTATTAAGTAGAGATGACAACAAGTCGAATACTTGTGAGTATCCAACTCAATTGAAGACGAATTTAAATAGTATATAATCAGATTTGATATGAGTTCATATTTAAGTAATAATATCTGTGTTAGGTTGAAACTATTTTTACGATTTCCTTGCAGATAATATTCTTAAATTATTTGATTTATAATATTTAATTTTATTTACCTTTAATTTATTTATTTATTTTTTATTAGTGATTGACTAAAAAAAGCAGTCAAATATTCAAAACTATTTGAAATTTCAAAAATATTCATTGTTACAAAAATCATTTTTTAATATTCTTAAAAAATAAAGAAATTTTCTCTAAAAATTATTTATATGGAGAAAAAATGTTATTTAAAGAAAAGAATTTTTTGAGAAAAGAAAATATTTTTAGAAAAATTAATATTTTCAGAAACATTTATCTAAAAATCTTATTTTAAAGAATAAAGTTTTTCAAAAGATTTTTTCGTTATTTAAAATATTCTTTTGTTTAGAGTTGACCCAAAATGTAATAAATGAACATAAAAAAAAAAGAGAAAAATATATTTTGAAAATAGTGCAAGAAAGACATAAAAGAGAGGGTGAAGGCATAAAGAGACTTGAGGGTATGATATTTAGATTAATTTATTTTTTTTATAATAATGTCTTGTCAGTATGCTAATAAAAAATTTAACAAAAAAGTTAAAAAATACTTTATCGTTCATAAATCAATGTTTAGGGTTAAAATTAAAGAACAATAATGGGTAAAATTTACATAAAAAAATTACAAATTTTTTGAATTCCCTAATACAAGTGAAATGACATCATTTATGTATTTAATAATTATGAATGTGTCAAATTAACATATAATATATATGAAACTCAAATTTAATTATTTCATTGTATTATCAATTTGTTGTAATATCAATAACATTTTTTCACTTATTTTCATTATATGTTATTACTACATTAACACATATTTTAATGAGGTTAAAATAAAAACGTATGGTTAAATATTATGACAATGAAACTAAATTTAATTGGCTATTGAAAATCAACGTACAATGATAGTATTGTATTATATAAAAAAATTAACAAAAAAAGATTACATATTAAAAGAATTAAACCATGAATATGTACAATGAGACAAATGTTGGCAATTAAATAAGTATAATTACCTAAATAAAATGGATTTAATTAATTCACACACAAATACTTAAATAGTTTTATTAATTAAAAAACAGTACAAACACTTCTCACTCACTCAATTCATATGAGCTTTTTCACTTGTTAATTCATTGAAGCTATAACTTGCAATTTTTCCCTATAATTTTTTCTCAAAAATGTCTATTACACTTCTATACTAGTATAATATTCACGCTGTGTATGCATAATTTATAATTTTTATTTTTTTAATTTAATTTTTAATTACATTCTAATTATGATATCATTACTATTAAATTAATTTTCAAAATTTTCACTTATTTAATTTAATTTGAATAAATTTTATAATAATAAATTTTTAATTAATTTACGATATAATTAGTTAAAATACCTATTTAATTCTTTTTATACATAGTAGTTTTCATGATTACTTCATTTAAAATGTAATAAAATTACTTTATTTAAAAAATAATTTAAGTTTTATGAAATTTTTATATTTTATCTCATAATTTATGTAAATTTATATTATTTTTTGTAATTACAGAAAATATGTTAGATTAATAAAAAATAATGTTATTTAAAAAACATATAAATATAATTTTTTTGTTATTAATATAATAAAAATATATTAAATTACTATTAATGAATTGAATTATTGAATTTTAATAATAATGAAAATATATAACATTATATTAATTAAAAATAATGTTTTATTATGTTATTTTTAAAAAAAAAAGTATATCTTTAAATTTTTATAAAATGTAATTTTTTTTATTAATTTGATATATTTTTTTATAAAATAATTATTTCATAAAAATTATTATTGTTTTACATAAATTTATGATATAAGATAAATACGTTTTATAAAAATTAAAATTTTAAAATATCATTATTTTTTATTAATAAAATAAATATTAAAAATACATACTATTTTTCAGAAAACAGATTCTATGTTTTTGATATTGTAACTTTAATTTTTTTTAATCATTTTTACTTGTAGTTAAATCTTTGATGTAGTCATATTTGCTATATTTTTTGAAATTCTAATTCTACATAAAAATATAATTAAGAGTTAATTTATGTATAAAAATTTAAATATTTAATTAAAATTTGAAAATAATTCTTTTGAAAATTAGTGATAGTAAAATACAGATAATCAAAATATTAATTATAATTGTATTTGATATTTAATTATAATCAAATAAAATTTTAAAAAGTTTAAGAAATATTAAATAAGAAATTTATAAAAAAAATTAGTAACTAAATAAATATTAATTAAATATATTTAAATAAATAAATTTTGAGAATGATAACTAATAATTTGTGAAAGAAATAATAAAAAAATAAAGTAAATAAAAAAAGATTTGAGAACACTTAGGCAATGTGAAAATATTTGGTGAGAGAAGAGTGATTGATATGTATTAAATATCTCATATGATATATATACACAAATGAATATAAACCATTCAAATAAAATTTAATTTTATAATTAAATGTTATTTAATAGAAAAAGGTAACAAAAATATTTATATTTAATTTTTATAACAGTAAAATCTTTTCCATTTACTTATCCATTTCAATTCAATGACCATAATAATAATAATAATAATAATAATAATAATAATAATAATAATAATAATAATAATATATGAATAATCAAAATATTAGTTATAATTACATTTGATATATGATTACAATAAAATAAAATTTTAAAAAGTTTAAAAATATTAAATAAGAAATTTATAAAAAAAATTAGTAACTAAATAAATATTAATTAAATATATTTAAATAAATAAATTTTGAAAATAATAACTAATAATTTTTGAAAAAAATAATAAAAAAATGGAGTAAATAAAAAAAGATTTGAGATTGCAGTGAAAATACTTAGTGAAAGGAGAGTGGTTGATATGTATCAAATGTCTTATATGACATACTATATATAAAAAATAAATATAAACCATTTAAATAAAATTTAATTTTATAATTAAATATTATTTAATAGAAAAAGGAAATAAAAAAATTTAAATTTAATTTTTATAATAGTAAAATATTTCTTATTTGCTTATCCATTTCAATTCAATGATCATAAGGTAGCCGTAATAATAATAACAAACATAATTAATCATAATAAAATGAAATAAAAAGAATATTAAATTATTGACATAAAAAATAATATAAACTAATTGTAACACCCCTAATTTTTTTTAAAAAAATATATACTTATTTTATATGTAAATATTAATATTTTATTTTATTAAAATTTTGGAAATTTATTTGAAATTTTTCGAATTTTAGAAATCGGATTTGATTTTTCAAAGTCAATAAATTTTGTTAATTTTTAAAAATTAATTTAAAGATCATGTGATAAAACTAAAAATATATTTGGGCTCTAAAATTTTTTTTGAGTTTTCTGTAATTTTTTCGAAATTTTTGGGCATCGTTTTTGATCCTAGGGCAGAGTAAAAATTCAATTTCGAGTGTTCTGAATCGAACTAGACTGGATCGGACCTGTCGAATTGGACCAGTCTTATTTTTCTTTCTTTCTTCTTTCTCCCGTGCGACTCCTCCTCCCTCTCCCCTTCGTTTCTCTCTCCTCCCTCCTCCCTTGGCCGGCTGACCACCTCCCCCTCCACCCTAGCTTGCCGGTGCCCCACCTGGGAGTCTTCCCCTCGCCGGCCGCTGCTCAGATCACCGGAAAACGACCCCTTTTCTTCCCCCTTCACGCGCGCAGTGCCTCCCTCCTTTCTGACCAAAATCTGGCCGATTCGACTACCGATTAGACCTGGACTTATCCCAAACAATCTCAACTCATTGGGAGCTTTCCGTAGACACTAAAAACACAATTTTTATCTAGTATTTTGTCTAATTTTTGTCCAAAAAGTTTTAGTCCATTTTGATTTTTGGGCTAAATTTCTTCCAAACCGAAAACCTCACGATAAATCCGAGAGTACCAGCGTGCTCTACACAATGAGAGCTTCGCAATGATATAAATTTCAAAATTTTCTAACACCAAAATTTCGATGGGTCCTGCGAACTTCGCAGTGCTTTTCTGAGCTTCAATTGAGCTTAATTAACTCCATAAATATTTTTTTCTAAATCCTAGTGTTGTGGGCTTTGCGTAGGTACCCTCATTTCATGAAAATTTGACAGTTACTCGGATCTATAATTTTGGGTCGGGTAGACAGGCTGCCGAAAATATTTCAGAACCGGATCAAAATTATAGATTATCCCACCATTTTCAAACATCTCGGATGCGTTCCAAACTCTAGAATTGGAATAGGTAAATCTGAAACCTAAGTTTTCTTAATTATCGAGTATCTACTTTCAATTAAAAATCTATAAAATATTTGTGGTAGGTTAGAAAATTATAATTCATTTTGCATTAGCTTAGTAATATTCCTAAGGACCGTGTGGCAAAATTTTAAAATTTTTAAAGCTTGTTTAAGTGGTTTTTGATAAAAAGTTAGTTTCGGAGACTAAATTATAATTTTCTCATATTGTGAGTTTTGATTGATTTGGAGAGCCCAGGAGGGGCCATATGTTATTGACGTATTATGGTTATGAGAAATTGAGAATTAGAAGTGTTATTTGAACCTTTTGCAGGATGGGTATGTCCTAAGTATAGAAGGAACTCTGTCGGATTTTCGGCAAAACCTTAGGACTGTCTTTTGATTCTCTATAGTTTTGTTCTAAGTTGTTCATTGATAAATTTTGATATATTATTTAGGTGAGCCGGGACAGCCTTCTTCCTCCGTCCAGCTGCAGCACTAACATTTAAAGTGTTGTTAGTAGATATTTATTTTATTTACAATTTCAATATTATTATATTTCTGACATGCTCATGCATCACTTATACTTATATTTATGTAGTTAAATATTAGGCATGCCTTGCTTTGCATTTATACTTAATGATATTACTTTGATTGCTGTGTTTTGATAATCTGGAGCTGTGTGTGTGTGAGTGGGTGTGTATGTGGTGTATATGGATATGAGTAGGACGGGCAAATCGGCTTGAGCTAGTCTCGCTTAGGGCACAATACTTTTTTTTGAGGAAGTCAGGGTGAGTGCGGCTTGGAGTTGATCTCGCTGACCCCCGCATATGGATTATTAAGAGAAAATCTGGCTCGAGTTGATCTCTCTGGCAGGCCTTGGATTAAGAGAGGTGGGTAGGTGGATCAGCTCCCCATATATGTATGTGTGAGTATGGATTTGACACGGGTGCGTGAGTGCTCTATATTATCTTTGATGTGACTTAATATGATTTGTATAAAGATGATGCATTTCATTTTTCAATGATGCATTAGAATTAGATAGTTGTAGAGATTGTATGTAAAATAAATATTTACTCTCTGAGTCAAATGCTCACTTCTGTTAACTATTTTTCCAGGTTACAGGAGAGCTTTTTCCATATGTTTAACCTACTTTCATTCTTCGCAGGTCTACTACTATTAATTTTGTGTTTTGTGTTATTAAATATAAATCCTAGCTCTCCGCATGTGTAAAAACATATTATTTAGTTTGGGACTATAATATTTATTAATATTTGGAATTGTAACTTATTAAATTTTATGTATGTGTAATTGGGTGGTTGGATACCTATGATGGATGAGGGAGTGGAGCTTCCATTGATTTTATTCTGGATTGTGGATGATTGATGGGTGAGCTGAGCTCCCCAAATGTATTTTTATTGAGATTACAGGTCGAGTAAGTTGATAACTCTCTGTTGGATAGTCCATTTTATGGTTAGACTATGTTTGGTTGATTTTTTGAAATTGGGACCAATATGGGCCTGCTGATGGGTTAGAGTTTAGTTGGGCTTACTACGGGCTTCGGGAACCTTATGCTGACCCAAGTCCTAGTGCCCATCCGGCCCATAATTTGGATCGTCACACTAATTATAAATAAGTTAAATATCTATATTTTATTTTTATAACTTTTTATATAGACTATACTTTTTATCTCTCAAATATTTTAACAATGATTTCATAATAATAATAATAGAAAATATAACAATATAATAAAAATATTTATTAAAAATATGAAATAATTTAAGATTTATTAAATTATATAATAGTTTATTATAAAATTATAAATTAATAATCAATTTTTTTTAAATTAATAATCATCAGGGATCTTTTTATTATTATTATTATTATTATTATTATTATTATTGTTATATTTTAAATTATTTATTATTTTAAACTACTACTACTACTATTATTATTATTATTATTATTATAATAATAGTAGATGGTGACATAAGGTAAATAATATTTTTATATAAATAAATTTATAAAAAAAATTAATATAAATAATTTTTAAATATTATATTTAATCACAAAAAATTTTAATTTTTAAAAATTAAAATTTTTAAAAAATAATAATTTAAATTATAAATATTAATGTAATATTATAAAAAAATAATAATAATTAAAAAATAAATATAAAAATAAAACAATAATTAATATAAAAAAAGTTATTAATAAAAAATGATATGTAACAAATTGTTTAAATAAAATGCCATGTGACAATAATACCTTGTGTGTGCGAGTGTGTACATATATATATATATATATATATATAAGAAAACTTGTCAACGATTTGAACTTAATTGATGTGAACTTGAGTGGCAAGCGTTTCACCTGGAGAAATTCAGTTGCTATGAGTAGAACTGATCGTGCTCTTGTCTCTGTTCATTGGTAATCCTCTTTTCCTAATCTCACGCTTACGGGTCTCTCAAGAGGCAACAATCCGATTCTCTCAACATCTGATTTGACAGATTGGGGACCAATACCTCTGCGCTTCTTGGATGCTTGTTGGTCTTGGCCAGGCTTCTCTGACATTATCAAACACAGTTTGGTCTATTGTATTTGGAATCTATTTTGTATTTTATTTGTTTGTTCTGTCTCGTTTCATTTTTATGTTTTGTTCTTTCTCTAAATTTTTTCGCTTAACATATCATGCCTGGATTGAAAATTTGTTAAGTTTTTCCTGATTTTTATTATTAATGAAATTCCTTTGCTTATTTAAAAAAAAAAAACCATATTGGTCCGAATAGTCTCGACCTTGTGGGCCTCACCCCAATCGAATAATTATTCCCTGAGACTCGCAGAGGAATTTGTGCTACTGATGCTTAAGGATCTGTGTAAGGTAACTCCTAGAGGCATTGGTCTTTGGCTGGAACTAATTGGCCTCTTAGGCTAGGTAAACTACTTCTCTTCTTAATCCAGAACCCATTTTCTCCATTAAGCATTGACCCAAAGCCTCTGATAAGAGGAGATCTAACGTGTTTTTGGATCAGGTAACTTTAGTTCTACTACTGTTGTTGCAGAAGAGAGTGATAAGAATGGGAATGTTTTGAATTCAATAGAGTTATATCATTGTTCAACAGGCAAATGAAAAATGTATGTTGATTTGTGTGTGCTTTTCTCTTGTTTGATGAAATGCCTGAGAGAAATATTAATTACTGGATTGGAAATTTTTTGAATGATGAGAGTTGCGCAAAGAGGGTGATATTTTTTTAAGGAATTTTTCAACTTAATCAAGGGTAATATGGTCATTTCATAATTCATTAACAGCATTTTTAGATGGAAGGACCTCATTTTTTATGATTTGAAGACTCAGGGAAAAGGCTTTGGAGTTCTAAAAATAAAAGGACAAATGTGTTGATTATAACACACCTTAAGGACTAAAAAGTATATTTTTCCAATGATTAAAAAGCGATATTTGAGGTCAAATAACAAAATTGGTCAAAGATGCAGGCGCAGATCTGTAAATTTGTTACGTCGTTGGAGTTGGCCCTGAATTTATGAGGCAGGTACTCCTCTGTTAAAGACGTGTCCTGCATTGCAAATTGGGCTCCAAACGCTTTTACCCTAAACCACAATGCTAAACAAGTCCAGAGAAAATGAGAGAAGCAAGGTGGGGATAGCTTCAGCTTTCAGCCATAAAGTAAGTCAAGAGATAAGCTGAAAAAGAAATCACCAGTGTGTGGCATAAATAATTGAGTTTGTCAGGTCTGTGTGGGTGAAATTTGAGTAAAATGAATTAAGGAAAAAGAAAATTAATGTATTTAGATGTATATTTTTTAAAAAAAATATTGAAACAAGATGTATTTATACTTAATTAATGAAAAATTAATAAATTATAATTTTAAGTAGGTTGATCTACTAATAATTTTATAGAATGTGATATTATAAATTAATTGGGTGCATATATATCTGAATGTAGGTAAATCTTTATTGAGAAATAATTGGATAAAAAAATAATTAAAATGTCTTGTAAAATTTAATATTTTTCTATCAATTGATTTTTTTTTTTATAAGACATCAATTATAAAATATGAAGCAGAGAAATTAATGACGATAATATACGAGACATATAAAATAAGTTGCTCTGTTTAGATGGGGTGAGCGAAGGGTAATTAATGAGAGGGTAAGGGAGGATAAAGAGCGAAAATAGTAAAGAGGGTTATAATAAAAATAATATCATATTTGAAAAGGGGTGAATTGATGAAAAGATAAGGAGAGATAATGCATATTCTTAATATTTAAAAAAAGGTAAAAAATGGTAAATAATCATTAGAAGTACAAAAATATCATTTCCTATTAGATAAAAATTTATTCTTTAGAATGGATTATTTAGAAAAAAAATTGATAATTGAAGCATAATAATCGTAGCAAACTATTGAAAGAACAAATGATTTAATAACTGAAATTAAATAAAAAGGTAAAACTAACCTTGTTTTTATGAGAATTCGAAATCCATGATAGAGACCCGAGGGATCAGGTACGACCACTTAAGAGATAAGACATTTATTTGTATTGGTAAATTAGATTTATTTTTAATAAAAAATTAAGGACACAATAGAAAAATAAAAAATAAAGTAATTTTCAGCTTTCACCTCCTTCTGCTTACGCCCCAATTTGAGGCATAAGAAAAATTGGAATTTGAGGCATAAGAAAAATTGGAATTTGAGGGGTAAGAGAGGGTAAACCTTACCCTTACTTATCTTTACCTTTCACTGACTCACCTCTTACCAAAAATAGGTATAATAGTTATTTATCTCTCTTTACCCTTATTTACTGTTCCCTCACCCATTCAAATACAGCGTAAGTGTTTAACCCTTCCTCCCAATTAAAATTAGTTTCTAATTACTCATCAAGAGCAAAAATAACAAATTTGACTGTGTATATGAAGAAGATAAATTTATTAATTTTGTCTGTCTCATGCACATTATAATCCTTCCTTCTCTCACAAAAGAACCAATCATTGTCTTTTTGGCTTTGGATGTTAATCAATTATAAGTTTACTCAAATTATATTTTGTAAATGCTTTGGTGTCTCTCATAAAATGGGGTGAATTTTTATTTTAAAATTTACATATATTATGTTAAATATATTATCTTCAAAATAATGAAAAATATATTATATTAAGAAATAGTTTTGCTCTTTTTATTTAGGAGTCAGTGGAGAGGCACTTAAATTTAGGTACAGTCGAAGATCAGTTAGCTTTTTAATCAAATTGAAATTAAATTAATTTATATTGAACTAAAATTAAACTGACATTGGTTAAAATCATGGTATATTTGAACCGTAATGGAATCGGCCAGTTTGATTTTAGATTAAAATCAATTTTTTTATTTTAAAAATTAAAAATTGAAAAAAAAAAATCTTAATTATTAGATTTGATCAAAATCAGATCAAATTAGATTGAATTGAAATCAAGATTAAAATCTAAATCAGAATTGGCATCGCGAAGATTTTGATTCGTAATCTAAACAGTTTTAATTCATTGCTAGAAGTCGATTCAAGCTCATACCCTCAATGAATTAAAACCATTGATTACAAATCAAAACTTGCCCATGTGATAAAATATATTTAAAATTATGAAGTTAAAATAATTTTGTATGTATTTTTATTAATTTGTAGTTAAATATTAGGGATAAGATTACATTAATCAAATTAATAAATATTATAATATAATAAAATTTTAATTTATTAATATTACTTAATATTAACCAAACCCATTATTTTCCTCGCAAATAAAATTCTCAAAATTTAACAAAAGAAGATTGCATTTTATATAATTATGGAAACAAATTATTTTACACTGTGAGTGAAATTACATGGAAGTTTCCACAGAACAGTTGGAAATTATGAAATTATGAAATTATTATTATTATTATTATTATTATTCCAATTGAAATTCAAGTCTTCAGTCTTCACCATCGGACAAGGGCCACATACACAGGCACATTTTGCACTCAATTTTTATGCCACCGAACTAATCAAAAGTCTTCGTCTTCGCTTCTCCATGACCGTAACTCAAGTTTTTCATTAGAAAAGAGTCGGAGCCATTCTCTTGTTATCAGTTAACAGATTATGGCTTCTTCTTCTTCTTCTTCCTCTTCTTCTTCCTCTTCTTCTTCAATCAATCCTCAATGGAAGAAGCATGATGTGTTTATAAGTTTTAGAGGTGCAGACATCCGTGATGGTTTTCTCAGTCATCTGTACGAAGCTTTGCATCGAAAACAAATCTTCACCTTCAAGGATGAAAACCTTGACAGAGGAGAAGAGATCTCACCAGCCCTCTTGAAAACAATTGAAAACTCACTGCTTTCCTTAGTCATTTTCTCAGAAAACTATGCCTTTTCTCCATGGTGTTTGGATGAGCTTGTGAAGATTCTTGAATGCCAGGAAACAACAGGACAAATAGTATTACCAGTTTTTTACGGAGTAGATCCCTCAGACGTTCAAGACTTGACAGGAAGATTTGGTAATGCCCTTGCTCAACATAAAGAAAAATTCAAAGACTGTTTAGAAAAGGTGGAGAGTTGGAGCCGTGCTTTGAAGGGAACGGCCAACATTTCAGGGTGGGATTCAAGAATTATTAAGTAAGACACTTATTTTCAATGTCCTTTTTTACTTATATCACTGATTTTTCTGTTGTCACTTTATTTCTTTGTGCTTCATTGTGAATTACTATTGTTTGGTCTTTATTTGTGATCAGGCCTGAATCTAAACTAATTGACGAAATTGTCAATGATGTTCGCAAGAAAATAAATCACTCGTTTCTAAGTGTTTACGATAATGATGGCCTTTTTGGAATCGATTCTCGTGTGAAGGAAGTTGAATCATTGTTATGTCTTGAATCTGAAGATGTGCGTATGGTAGGAATTTGGGGAATGCCTGGCATAGGTAAGACAACTATTGCAGACAAAGTATTTAATAAAATTGCGAACAAATTTCAGAGTCAATGCTTTATTGCAAATGTCCGAGAAGAGTTAGAAAAGCGCACTCCAGTTCAGTTACGACATGAAATCCTTGGCAAATTGTTAGGAGGAGAAAATCTTGATGTAGGCACACCATGTACATTGCGTCATTCAACTAAAAGAAGACTTCAAAATACAAAAGCTCTTATTGTTCTTGATGATGTGTATGGTTACTTACACCTAAAAGAGTTAGTAGAAGGGTGGAATTTGTGTGGTCCAGGAAGTAGAATCATTGTAACAAGCAAAGATAAGCAAGTGCTGGAAATTGTGGGCTGCGAGAAATATATTTATAAGGTTGAGAAATTAAATGATTGTGAATCTCTTCAACTCTTTAGCTTGCATGCCTTCAAACAAACTCAACCCACAAATGGATACATGAGGCAGCTATCAGAAAGAGTGATAAGTTATACTCAAGGAGTTCCATTAGCCCTCAAGGTTTTAGGTTGCAGCCTTTATGGTAAGGGTGTGAAAGAATGGGAAAGTGAGTTGAAAAAACTTGACACTATTCCCAATAAGGAAATTCAGGGCATTCTGAGAAGAAGTTATGATGGACTAGAAGATAATGAAAAGAGTATATTTCTGGATATTGCATGTTTTTTTAAAGGGGAAAATAAAGATCGAGTAAAAGATATATTAGATTGCTGCGGTTTTTTTGCAGAAAGTGGAATACGTAGTCTGCTTGATAAGTCTCTGGTAACTATTTCCAAAGAGAAATTAGGGATGCATGACCTGCTACAACAAATGGGTAAGGATATTGTTTGCAAGGAAAATAAAAATCCTAGAAAGCGTAGCAGGTTGTGGAATGCCGAGGATATATATTACATACTGAAAACAGACAAAGTAAGAAAATGCATTGATTTTTTTCTTTTTTTTTTTTAAATAAGAAATGTAGTTTTGCATGTTTTATGCTCATTTTCTTTGCTTAATTTTCTTTATCAGGGGGCTGAAAGTGTTGAAGCCATATCACTGGATTTGTCCAAAATTAGAAACATAGAACTATGTCCTTCTGCCTTTGAGAAATTTTATAAGCTTAGATTGCTCAAATTTTACAATCCTGGCTCTAAGGAAATGAAGTTACATCTTCCTAAAGGCCTGAATTTTCTTCCAAATGAGCTGAGGTTTCTCTACTGGGATCAATACCCTTTGAAATCATTGCCATCGACATTTTGCCCTGAGAATCTTGTTGAATTGCACATGCATAGTAGCCAACTCGAACAACTTTGGAACGAAGATGCTCCGGTATGCTTGAGCATGATTCCTTATGAAATTATCTGTTGAAACTTGAGTATATTGAAACTTATTCTTAACCTTTTCTTTGTCATTGCAGTGTCTTAAAAACTTGAAATTTGTGGACCTCAGCAACTCGAAACAATTGATCAGAATTCCAGACATGTCGCAATTCCCAGAACTTGAGGTTATAATTTTGAGAGGCTGTATGAGTTTGGTTGATTTTTCTTGGTCTTCTAAGTACCAAAGCAAGATTACAGATCTACATTTTGGAAAATGCTCAAAGATAGTAAGTCTTCCAAACAGTATGTGCAATCCGAAATTTCTAAAGCAGCTAGACTTCACAGATTGTGTGAATCTCCATGGATTGCCAGAGAACTTGGGGGACCTGGAATCTCTTGAATACCTGATAGCCACTAGAAGTGGTATAAAAAGACTACCATCTTCTATCAATCAGTTGAAGAAATTGTACTTCTTGATCTGTGATGGATGTGAAGGTTTGATATTGCCTCATTTCACCGGTTTGGCCAGTCTTTTTCATCTTTCTTTTGACGTTTGTGGTATATCAGAAATTCCCGGTAATCTTGGTTCTTTAAGGTCATTGGCACATTTATATTTACGTGGAAATAATTTCAGAAGCATACCTACAAGCATCAAGCAATGTTCTAAGTTGACAACACTTGTTTTAAGTGATTGCAAGAGGCTTCAATTTTTGCCAGAGCTTCCATCAGCTCTACAATGGTTAGATGCAATAAACTGCATATCTCTGGAATTTATATCGAGATCATTCAAACAAGGATATATGAATTCCTGGTTTTTGATGGATCTTAGCAAATGCATTAAATTGGATCAGAGTGCATGCAGTCAATTGATGGAATGTCTACTGCTGAAACTTCAAAGCATTGGACAACCAGAGGAACAGTATCTGTTCAATGAGCATTATCAATATCCGGGCAAAAAGGTTTATCCCTTTCCCTGTAGTGGTATACAAGTGCACTATTTGATTTAGATTATGAATCCAAAAATAATATCAAATTAATTTTATGAGTTTAGTTTGATTTACCTTTAAATTATTTGGTTTGATTTGAAAATTAAAAAGTAAAAAACTTTTGGTTTATAATTTATTTTATTCCGTTTTAAGACATGAGAACCAGATTGTTAATATATATATATATATATAATTTTTTTTTAACAGGCTGATGCAACGCTGCATGATTGCCTAGAATGTTTATGCATCCCGGGAAGTGAATTGCCAGAATGGATGATGTACAAAAATGATAGTGGATCTTCATTGTCATTCTCTCTCACAACATCTGATCCTCATTCCCATTCTCCTGACTTCATTAAGATTGCTTTTGGTGTTCTAGTTGCACCCAAAGCTAATCATTCTCGTAATTTCATCGAGACTGGTATTTCTATTTCATGCAGATGCAACTTCATAACTGACTCTGGAGATAGCCTCGAAATGCATTCTTTTTGCAGACTGATCAAAAGACATCACATTTCTCTTTGGTATTCCAACATTCATTTACATTCTAGGAAATTTCGTATCAGGGAGGCTTCATTTCAATTCTCGATCAATTACTCATTCAACAGATTACACTTGAGTGAAGCCCATAAGTGTAAAGTCTACAAGTGTGGAGTCCATCTTATATTTGATCATAACTTGGACGATGATGATAATGGAAAAAGATGGTCAGAGATGGTATTTCATGATAGGACCATGTCGGAGGGATTGTTCTTTACTCCTATTGTTGAGTATGAACATGACGAACAATATCCCCTTCAAGGATTGAAAGAGAAGCAAGAGTTTAAATGTTTCGATTTAAATTTCTCACTATCTTTTTTGTTCACATTAGTTATATGCCTGGCTACTGCTTCAGATCAAACCAAAGCCCAACCGACCCTGATGGTCTTTACTTTGATGCTCATACATGTGTGCTTGAAGTTGCTTTCCTTCAACTCTTCTCTATCTCTTCACGGAATTTACAGCTAATTACTTGGTATTGTAGAAATTCTATTTTTGTTAATTAATGTCATTATTAATTAACAAAAATTTTATTTATAAGTTGAGAGGTGCATTTATAAATTACAACACTATTAAGCTAAGTATGCCATTGTTAGAAGTATTTTATTTATTTTATTGGTTGTAGAGCAGAGATTTTCCAATTGTTGAACATCCTATGGTACTAGAGAATAAGAAAAGCTTTTCCAATTCAATTGCAGAATTATACCTGTAAAACTGAGGGAGAAAAAAAAAAATTTATAATGAAAAGCTTGTTCAAGTTATTGAGATTGTATGAAGATTTATAAATTTTGGAGGGCCCATGCTTACACTTTTCAGAAAAAAAAATTATGTAAAATATGTGGATGAAAACGTAATTTTCAAAATTTGGGAAGTTGAACTTGAAAAATGGCTTATAAAAGTATAAGCCATTTGACATATATTTATTAGCCAAATTTAAGTGGTAATTTTTTTTTAATTTTTCACAGTTATGGCAATTTTTTTATTTTTTTTCCCGTATAATTTGAACTTCATTTTAAATGTTAATTATTTCTATAGCCCAAAATAAAAATTGAAGAAATTAAATTGTTAAAATTGTGCTGAACAAATTTAATTTTGAGATATAAAAATTATTAATCTTGGTATAGTGTGCCAGTAATTAGTTGAATTCTCACGCTATGCGAGAAAAATTATTAAAATTATATTATTAAATTATTTAATAAATATTTTAATAATATAATAATTTTTATCTTATATTTTAATGAATATATATATATATATATATATATATTTATTTATTTATAATTTAATGAATAAATATTATTAAAATTAAATATAAAACAGAATCAGACATAAAAAAAATATAGATATTTTCGTTAAATAGGACATATGGTACTTTTGTTCAGTCTTTTTATTGTATCTCCTCCATACTTTGAATAGTTAAAATAACTTTTACTTCCTAATTTTTCTTTTTCCACATATTTTATATTTTGTCTTTTATTTAATTATTTTTTATTCTTGTTAATACACTTACTTTGATATTAACAAAAATTGTATCCTTTTCCTTTTACACATTGCATTACAATTTATTCAGGGCTGTAAAATTTTGAGATGATTTCATAAATTTATATCAAACAATTTTTAATAGAAAGTATTCACAATAACTTCCAATAAATGAATCTCAATCATATGATAATCATTTATAAGCACTTATAAATAGTGCATAGATTGCAAATTCTTTTTGTAAGAGCAAAGCAACACTATAAATAATGCAATAATTAAAATTTTAAAATAAAAAAAAATAGTAATATGCAATGAATTTTAAATATTTAATGATATGATTAATATGATTGGATTTCTAAAGTCATAAATCATTATAAATAAGTATTGATCTTTAAACTTAAAGAATCTTAATTTATTCAATAAAAATATAGAAAAAATAACAAAATTCCTAAAAAATAAAATAATACAACAATTTATAAAATTTTGAATATTAAAAATCACAAGATAGAAAAATGGTAATATACAACGAAATTTCAAATTAAATATAATTAAATATGATTAGATTTCCAAACTTAATTAATTATAAATAAATATTATTTTTTAAACTTAAAAAGAAATCTTTGATCCCATTAAAAAAACTCAATTTTTTTTTTTAAAAAATAATACCAAACAAAGAGAAAGTTAAATTTTAAATTTATATTTGTCTTAGCTTTATATATATATATATATATATATATATATATATATATATATATATATATATATATATATATATATTACTTTTTCATTAACATAGTAAATTAATTCCTTGACTTTTTCTTAATTGTATTAATAAGAATAAGAAAGAAAAAATATTTAAAAGGTAAAAAAAAAATAAAAAAAAATAAAAATTCTGTAAAAAAAAAAGTTGCCTAAAGGGAGAGACTCTTATAAATATACTAGATTTTTTCATAAAAAAAAATCAAAATCATGTAAAAAAAAAAAGTAAATAAAAAAATTGTTTGCATGAATGGAATAGCCACAAAGCCATTGAATTGGACAAATGCGAGTGTAGTCACAACAAAACTTGCACTAAATTATAGAAACCAAGTTGAAAGAGGACAATAAGATGCTAGTTATTGCAAAGGAATTGCATAGGAAAGAATTTAAGGGGAAGTGGGATAAGATAAGTGAAATAAGTATAAAAATGGTTGTCCATGCAGCAAATCATTATAAATAGTGACCTTTTATTTATTTTGATTACTTGAATGGAGACTTTTTATTTATTTATTTTTATTACATTAATTGGATCTTTTTAATTTTTTCACTCTATCTCAACTGCAGTAACAATTTGTAAAAATTCTATCTTAAATGCATCATAAAAATATATAATATGTTTTATATTTTTAATGGTATCCCTATAAATTAATTTACTTGTGCATTTAATTTTGAAGCATATTTATAAATAATATATACAAACCCATGCAATACATGGTCATATGATATTATATATAAATGGCAAATTTAGGAATTCAAATTATTAAAAAAAATCATATGACATTATTTCATTATATGCAAGAATTAAAATTTCAAATATTAAAAACCATAAAATAAAAATATAATAATATAAGATTAATATAGTTATATTTCTAATATCATAATTAATAATTATATAAAAATATTACCTTTCAAATTTATAAAAAATAATTTGAGTCTAATCTTAATTTGCGCATCATATTATAAATCCTACGTAAAAAAAAATTAAGTGTAGAACTTATCAGAACATGTAATAACACATTTTATAAGGATATACCTTCCTTTTAAGTAACAAATTCCTCTTTAAAATAAGTGTAACACTTGTTGGAATCTCTTTAACCTTTCAATAAATTAAAAAAAAAAAACCCTAACTATTGAACTCCTCAGTGTTTCGGTAAGTTAAAAAAAAAAAAAACTATCGAACTCCTCTATTTAGTAAAAAAAAATATTTATATATAATAATTATATAAAAATATTAATTTTTAATTAAAACATATTAATTGATCAAATTAAAATATAAAAATATATAAAAAAATTTTAAAAAAAAGTAAATAAGAACACTAAATAAAGAGAGAGTTACATTCTTTTTACTTTAACTTTAATATAGAATATAGAGATATAGAATATATAGATATAGATAGATTTATTATTTATTTATATAGATATATAGATATTAATTAATATTAATAATATTAAAATTAATAAATAAAAAGTCATATATAATGAATATAATAATTAATATAGTTATATTTTCAATGTCATAAATAATTATATATATAAATATTAATTTTTAAGTTTAAAAAATCTTAATTGATCTAATCAAAATGAAAAAAAATAAAAAATAAAAAGAAAAAATCAAAATTTTAAAAATATTTATTTATTATTTATTTATTTATTTTATATGGATATAAATGTAAAGATAGATAAATACTAATTAGCATTGATATTACAAATTACAAAATAACAAAATTTGTCATATGTACAATGAATGATGAATATAATAATTAGTATGGTTATATTTTCAATTTCAGAATTAATTATATATATATAACTCAACTAAACCTTTATCCCAAAAATTTGGGGTCGGCTATATGGATTCTCTTTCTCAACTCTAAACGATTTAGGGTTAAATCTTCAAAAATATGTAATACTTCCAGGTCATGTTGTATTACTCTCCTCCAAGTCAGTTTAGGCCTACCTCTTCTTTTCTTTCTATCATCTAACCTAATGTGTTCTACTTATCTAACTGGAGCTTCCGTATGTCTACGTTTCACATGACCAAACCATCTCAATCTCCCTTCTCTCAACTTATACTCAATTGGCATCACTCCTACATTTTCTCTAATACTCTCATTATGAACTTTATCTAGTTTAGTATGACCACTCATCTACTTTAACATTCACTAAACACCAATCTTACCTCAAAATAATTTTATTTCTATCAAAATAATTTATTCGACTTAATCAAATCTTTAATACCAAATTTGGTAATTTGTACATTCAAATTTATATGTAATATTTCAATTATCAGATAATTTATAAATTTTAACCATATGTTCAAGACATCCAAATACAACATCAATAAAAATTTTAGCATTAAATTATCTCTACATCATGAGATATCAAAATATTTATTCAACCCATCAAATTCTGAATTTTTAGAAATGATTCTTACTTAGACAACTCATACAAAACAATTTGTATCTCACAAACCACAAGTCCAAAATTCACTAAATTTTAACACAAAATCTCCAACATCCCAAAGATTATCTTTAGCAAATTTCATAATTTTGTGAGCACTCTAACTATTTAATTTTCTCAAATTTCATCAGCCTAAATCTAGAATTCCAAAATTCAGATAGCATATGTTTAAAAATTTATTTCTCCAAATCAACCGTTGAAAAGCTACCAAATTTTAACCATTAATTCTAGACATATAGGACTTAAATATATCCAAAAATGAATGGTGAACAATTACTAAACTCACCTGAACTAGTAAACATCTACTGCCTCTCTTTGCTTTCTATTTCTTGTATTTCAAACCATTCTCCCTCTCTTTCCCTTGCGAGCGTCCTTGCTTGCTGGAAAACATAAAAAATCGAGCTATTCTTTCTTCTCTTTCTTTCCTTAAAAATCGAGCCATTCTTTCTTCTCTTTCTTCCCTTCTTCTTCTCCTTTTTTTCTTTCTTCTTTCTCTCCTTTCGTTTCCCTTTTCTTTCTCTTTCCTGATTCTTCTTTCTATTCTTTTTTTTTTTTCTTAATTTGTTGCTAAAGATGCTATCACATGGCTTAATATACCAGCTGTCCCACTTTTTTAAACAAATTTCATTTTGGTCCTTCAATTCTTTAAACGTCTATTTTACACTCAAAACTTCACTTATAAATCCAATTTCCAAATTTAACTTTCTCCCCAAAACTTCTATAAATTAAATCTTCAATTACATAATAACATCTATTATTATTGTTTCAAAATTTGGGGTGTTACACCAACAATATCAATATGTTGCAGAGTAGATTTCCAAATACAATAGAAAATTTGAAATATGAAATAAAATAGGAAAAATTCGAAACAGGAAATAAAATATCAACATATTGCATAGTAAATGGCAAAAAATAAGAATCAAGATATCCTAACTACAATAGAAAATTCAAAACAGGAAATAAAATAGGAAATTGAGATTATCAAAAAGCCTGCCTCAATTTTAAATTTGATGCCCTAAATATACAGACTATGTAGCATAGAAATGAAAATGGAAATGGAAATGTGAACACGGAGAAATGTGAAAACGGATACGTGAAAATGACATTATCAAAAATATAGGACACAAAAATATAGGGAAACGCGTAAATATAAAAAATATAGGGGTATATTTATAAATATTGAATAAAATAGTACATAAATAAAATGAATATATGAAATTAATTTAAAACTAATAAACCTATTAAGTTGATAATTCAATTATGTTTTACTTATCATTGTTAGCATTTTCATTTTTTTTGTTAATATTAATAGTATTGTTGAATTTAGTTTGCTTAATTATTGAGAAAAAAAAATTAGAATGAGTATAGTATAAGTAGATAGGACAATTATTCTAGAACTTGTTATTTTATTATAATCTATTATATTTTATTAAGTTTTGAAAATAAAAAGAATAAGAAAAGAAATTAAAAAGGAAACAAACTGAGGACCAATAAAAAACAAAAAAAAGTACATGGCACCACCCTTCTCTTTCTCTCATGTCTTCCTCTCCTCGTCAACTCCCCTAACCATTATGAACATCACCGACAAGACTCAGACCACTTTACAATGCTGGTGAAGTAGTTGATCAATCTAGCAAGCTTAGACATGAGAGAAGATGAGATCAACGGTGGCATTGGGCAGCTTCACAATGGATTTTGATACTAGTCCGCAAGTGCATGGAATCACACAAGTAATACTTTGAAGAGTAAAGTATCGTTCCTATGAGTATTGCCTTGAATTAGCAAAATTTGTGTCAATTTTACTAATATCTAGAAAATCAAAATAAAATAAAATTTTAGTTAAAAATGAAATTAACTATAATTGAAAATTAACTAATAAGGGAAATGAAAACTTTGAGGATAAAATCAATTAAAAAGTTGTTAGGAATATTGATTTAACTTGATCCAATAGTTAATTACAATTGATTTTGTCTAATAATCACTTTTACAATCTTTGCAAAGGTAATGATAAAAAAATTATCTAATAATTCCTTTCTGGCATTATCAAACCTTCTAATTAACAGAGGTAATTCCTATTTCCCAATAAGAGCTATTGAATTAATTAAAGCATTAAGACAAGATTATTGCAAATACCCCACAGATCCAACCTCAGTTCTCACTTTCAGTTGAAAATCATATGTTAGTTGCTATGAAGATCAAATTTATAATAGTGCTTCCCAGCTAAAATTATAAATAACAGACCAATTAAGTATCAATTATAATACCCAAAAGCATTAATATCAAAATAACAACCAATTGCAAGATAGAGAAAATTAAATCAAATTCTTGAAATTAAAATCAAGTTACGCTACAATAAATCCCTAGCTAATTAATATTTAGCCACTCATAATGTCAAATACCACAATAAAACTCAACAAATCAAAATCAATATTATTAAATAAAAATGGATTTCTCCCAAATTAAAGAAATTAAAAGGACAGAAAAGAAAATAAAACTCTATAAGATGCAGATTGGTTCTTCCTCCTTCAAGCTCCCAAATCCCCTTTTCAAGACCCCTTGATCTCCAACAGAAAATATTGGGTTTTTTTAGTGTTTGGAACAGTGAAAAAAAAAAAAGTCTCCTCTTCTGCCAAATTGAAGAAAATCTCAACTAATCTCTCTCTTAGACTCTTCCACTAACTCTTATGAGTTGTCACTATCTTATTGGTTGAGAAAAGACCTTCAGAGAGCATCTCACAACTGGTGGTACTCTAGAGTAAATGCCATAGCTGGCCATGTGCATTCCACAATCCCACAGAGAGCCATGAGATATCTTACAGGTGGTAAGATATTTTGTCTGTATGAAACTTTCTCCATTTTTCACCATTTTTTCACCAATTCTTGCATAAAGTGACCAAACTTCAATTAGACAAACGAAATTTACTTTTAACTTAATTAAACTATAAAATACAAATAAAAATTAATTAAAAAGACTAATATTTACAAATATTAATGAAAGTTTCTCTACAATTATCCTACATATTAGGTTTTACGAGGAGGATTAATAAACACCAATTATAAGCTAGAAGTTATCTCTAACTATCAAAAATGAGTTTCCATATTTTGATATTTCCGGACACGGCCCCAAAATGTGTCATGAGCTTGTCCTGCAGTTTCTGTTTCAAAAACGTTTCCAAAATGGGGAAATGCCAATGATTGGAGTTTCCATGCTTCACAGTATACAAACAATACATCACAAATCAAGAACTACCATATCTAAATTAACATCATAGATGTCATTATAATTAGACAACCATTGTCACACCTTATCCCTCCGTAAGGCATAATATAATCCCGTAGTGCACCTAATGAATTTCAACTTCACTACAGTAACTCATTAAATATACTACAAGGAATTTTTTTAAAACAATTTTCGTTCATTTTCATTTTTTTTTTCAGATATTAAAAACCTTTATTTCAAGTCCAATCATAAATCAAAATTTTCGATATTTAAAATCTCTGCAATTTTTATAAAAATTTCGGTAGAGTGTCGTCTGTATTTTGAGAAAACAGTTCTTCAAAACCTGAAAAGAAAAATACTCCCAATATATTTTCTCAACCACAACTCCATTATTCAATTTCATTTCACAAATCAGCACAAGCAACCTAATACACAGTTTGAATTAAATCAAACATTGAAACATCTCATTAAGGTAACAAAATTAATATTTACATTCATGGGAGTATTAAAAATTTAGTAGTACAAAACTTTATAAGTACATAAAATCTCAAGATAATATTACAATAATTTGTATTTGATTACATTCCAAAAATAATACTACAAAAGAGTTGATGCAACTGCTCGAATAAAATTACATACATATAATTATATAATTATATCAAAATCTAATGTACAAGGGTATACCTATGATATACCCGAAAAAAGTCTCACTGTTTTCAAGTAATCTCACTCAGCTGCTTTAAATTTTCTTTCACCTGCGACAGCATACAAAGCTATCGCTGAGTGGTGAACTCAGTGGTGTACAAACTAATAATTTAAAACTCAATACAAGTTATGCTTGATAAGTCATAACAGATAAAAATTTAAAATTTCTAAATTCTTCAAAATTCATGACATACAAAAATTAATATTTTCAACCATGCAAATTATTCAATTGAATAACATTTTGATCAAATAGTAACTATTTACCTACATTTTTTTTAAATCCATGAAACAACATAATATTTTTGAATCACTAACAAATTATTTATTTCGACCACAATTTATCAAATTATGCATAATTTAAAGGGCGTTGCCAACAATTCACACAGTTGGACCCATGACACAAAATTTCACGATCGATGCCGTGTTGTACACCACGACAAGGCAAACTCTCCCAATAACCGAGGCTAAAAGGGAGGAACAAAGACTAGCTAGTATATATGAGTACTCATCCAAACTCTTCCCCAACTGGCAAGCCAGAGAGGAAGGAACTCACCCCATCTAGTGGAGGAGATATCTCACTAGACAAGCTAATGTGAACACAAAACATATTGCCATGTCAACTGTGGTTTCAAATCACATTCAAAACAATTGCAATTCACAAAAGTATTTATAAACCATTAATATATTTAATCATTATAATTTCATGCTCAAGGTTGGCAACACATCAAACTCAAAATTTACAATTCTCAAAACCATGCAATAAATCTTTAAATGCATAAGAAAATTTATATTTAATTTATACAATTTCATTCAACAAGTTAAAGTTCTCAACACAACAAAAATCATAAATCATACAATAACTTATTCAAATCAATTTGGAAGTGAAAAATAATAAAAGAGTTAGTTGTGCACAAACCTCTATCTAGGCTTGACTTAGTTCAATTCCTCCTCCTTCCTTGGAGGCTTCTTTCCCACTGAAACACATAATTAAGGTGTTTCAATATCCATTAAATTTATTTTTAACTAATAAATTTAATAATTAAATTTTTTACACTTAATTTATCCCATAAAATTGAGTCCTTTGTACTTAGTGAAATTGTGGTTACTATTCATTTGACCATTTGGTCAAAATATTGACTTTTTCATATTAATTAGATATGCTAATTCTAATACACCCACTTACCACATTTTGAGTCATGTTTTTATTGGCATTGATTGCCAAATTCAATTCAAAGCCTATTAGGGTTAAATCTGAAAATTTCAGTTTTGGGTTACTTGTTTGTACTGTTCCATTAGTCTGTCTATAGTGGGAATTTAGTCAACTTTCCTTCATCAAAGTTGTTCCTTAATATCTTAGCTTTAATTCCCTTTTTGAATCACTCCATTTGGAGTTTTGTAACTCAAGTTATGCCTATTTTTCTAAGGCTGGCCGGATTGATCTAAACCCAGAATTCTGGGTACCATTTTGGTTTTGGTAGTTTTGAGCAACCAACTTTGGTTGACAATTTGACTTAGTTATGGGCAGAATTTGGATTGGTGTTCTTCATGAAAGTTGTAGTACTATATCTCAACTTTCCATTGGTATAAAATTCAAGTCATTTGGACCTTCCTACACCAAGTTATGACCATTAGAACAAGTATTGTTCATATGGTCAGTAATTGTGGTTACTATTCATTTGACCATTGGGTCAAAATATTAACTTTTTCATACTAATTAGATATGATAATTCTAATTACACCCACATACCACATTTTGAGACATATTTTTGTTGGCATTGATTGCCAAATTCAATTCAAAGCATATTAGGGTTAAATCTCAAAATTTCAATTTTGTGTTACTTGTTTGTACTGTTCCATTGGTCTGTCTACGGTGGAAATTTGGCCAACTTTCCTTCATCAAAATTGTTCCTTAATGTCTTAGCTTTAATTCTCTTTTTGAATCACTCCATTTAGAGTTTTGTAGCTCAAGTTATGCCTATTTTTCTAAGGCTGGATTGATCCAAACCAGTGCACTGGTACCATTTTGGTTCTGGCAGTTTTGAGCAATCATGGTTGAAAATTTGACTTGGTTATGTGAAGAATTTGGGTTGGTGTTCTTTATGAAAGTTTTAGAACTATGTCTCAGCTTTCCATCGGTATAAAATTCAAGTCATTTGGACCTTCCTGCACCAAGTTATGACTATTAGAACAAGTACTGTTCATATAGTTAGTTTTGTACAGGGGTAGTGTGCCAATTTCGGGTTTGACCTAATTGTTCACTAACTTAAAGTCATTTTTTGGGCAGGGTTTCTACATGAAAATTGTGACATTATATGTCTACTTTCATCTCTAATTGGCCTCACACCAATTGGAGTGGCAGAATTACAATTTTTGGTTCCTGAAATGGACCTAGGTCTGGCTGTCCAGAATTGACTCTCACCAATCCGAATTTGATTTCAATTCTCATCACTCCAACACACTCCATTTGACCCCAATTGACCATTTCAACTTCAATTAGGTCCAATCTCATCAAATC